>NC_138777.1:92396919-92861919 GCF_965119305.1 Pelophylax lessonae | reverse complement strand
GTCCCGACATACCCGGTGGCATCTGAGGTGGTCTGCTAAGACATTCTGAGTCCCTTTCAGATGAATAGCTGAAATGGAGGCAAGGTTCAGTTCGGCCCAGGAAAAGATTTTCTGGGCTATGCTCTGTAACCCCCGAATCAGAGTACCTCCCTGTTTGTTAAGGTACGCCACTGTAGCTATATTGTCAGACTGAATCTGCAGATGACTTCCCTTTATGTCCATCTGAAAGATCTCTAAGGCTTTTTGTACTGCCATGAGCTCTTTTTGATTTGACAAAGTTAGAGCTTCCAGTTAGGACCATTCTCCCTGAGCCAACTTGTTCTGGAGATGGGCCCCCCATCCAGAAGAGCTTGCGTCTGTGGTTATTCTTTGAGATATTTGAACAACCCAGTTTAGTCCCTCTGTAAGGTGGAGAGGTGATCTCCACCACCATAGGGTTCTTTTTACCCTGGTGGGGATTTTCACCTTCAGTTCCAAGGAATTTGGAAGTCCGTCCCAGTTCTTTAACAGGAACCATTGGAGGGGATGCTGTTGGTACCTTGCCCAAGGGACAGCTGGAAAACAGGAGGTCATGAGGCCTATGACTCTTGTTATGTCCCTGACTGAGATCCACTGGCTGGTCTGTAAGGAAGCTACCATGTGAAACATCCTTTCTACCTTCAGTTTTGTGAGAAAAATCCTTTGATCCAGAGAGGAGATTTCGTACCCTAGATAAGTCACTCTCTGGGAGGGTGTTAGGCAAGATTTTTGTTTGTTGATCATCCATCCTAGTGACCCAAGGAACTCCTGACATATATGGTGATCCTCCCTCAGTTTCTGACCTGAATCCGCCACTACCAGGAGATCGTCCAGGTAGGGGATGATCATAATGGACTTCAGTCTCAATGGAGCTAAAGCTTCCCCCAGGACCTTGGTGAAGATCCGGGGGGCTGAGGATAATTTGCAGGGCAGTGCCCGAAATTGAAAGTGTCTGACCTCTGGTCCCAGCTTCACTGCTAGTCTTAGGTATTTCTGATGAGTCAGGTGAATGGGGATGTGAAAGTAGGCATCCTTTAAATCCAGTGTTGCCATGAAACATTTCGGATATAGCAAGTTTCTTATGGAATAAATTGATTCCATGCAAAAGTGTTTGTACTTTATCGAGAGATTTAATTTGCGCAGATTTAATATCAGTCGATAACTCCTGGAGGGTTTTCTTATCTCAAATGTGGGAATAAAACCCTTTTCCTTGTTCTTCCTTTGGAACAGCTATCAAAACCCTCTGATCTACTAAGTCTCTAATCTGGAGACTTAGAGCAGCTGCTTTGGCTGGATCCTTTGGCAGACTGGTAATTAACATCCTCTCTAAGGGTTGGGAATGAAATTCCAGTCTGTACCCTGTAGATATTAGATCTAGGATAAATGGGCTTGATGTAATTTTCTTCCACTGTGGGAGGAAGGCCCTCAATCTTCCGCCCACCTTGGGAAAGGAGTCATTGAGGTTTGGCGGGGTGCTGAGGAGGGTTAAACAAGATGTTCCCCCTGCCCCTACCTTTGTGGCCGGTCCAATGTTTCTTGTACCCGACCTGAGCCTCACGTGACCCTTGCTGCTTGCCCCTGCCCTGAAAAAACTTTCGGGTATATGGGGATTTTTTCTTTTCTGGAAATGACTTCTTTCTGTCAGCAGTACGTTCCAGAACCTCTGTTAGTCCAGGGCCAAAGAGATGATCCCCTGTAAAGGGGAGACTACAGAGGCGTGCTTTAGAAGCACCGTCACCTGACCATGATTTAAGCCAGAGACCTCTCCTGGCTGAATTTGACAGGGCTGAGGTTCTGGCTGTCATTCTAACTGACTCAACAGAGGAATCAGCTAAGAACCCCACTGCCTGAAACAAAAGGGGGAAGGATTTAACAATCTCTGCGTGGCTTGGCGCGCAGCGTGGATGGCTGCCTGAGAGCGGAGCTCCGGACCTGAAGCGGCTCCTTCTGCATACTCTGCGGCCTCACGAGCATCGATTCTTGCCGAATATGGGCAGAATCAATAAACCAAACTCCCAGGGCAAGATTTTGAGGAATTCCAGGACCTCAAACGGCAAGGTGATTGCCGAAATCTTCAGGACACAGGCACAGCTGAAAAAGCACACTACAGGTTCCAAGATGGCGAGGAGACTGTCACAGGAGATGGAGGAGGACTTTGAAACTGAATCGCTGGCAGCTTCGGAGGACACAGTAAGTGATCTACCATCTGCTGATAGACAATTGACATTTAATGATATGACTGCTATAGCTGCTGACATAAAGGGCTCATATGCAGCTGCGATCACCGATCTTAAGGCAGACATAGTCAGTCTCAAAGAGCAGATGGCAGGGGTGGAGAAGGCGGGCAGACACAGGGACAAGGCCATAGACAGACTGGAGGCCATCACGAGCACCCATTCCAGCCATTTAATTGAGATGAACAGACATCTGGAAGACCTTGACAATCGTGGTAGAAGGAATAACATCAGGGTGAGAGGTCTTCCGGAGTCTGTGGATGGAAATAATATACGTTCTGCCTTAACCTCCATATTCAATAATTTATTGGAGAGACCGCAGGAATCCCCAATAGAGATGGACAGAGCTCACAGAGCCCTAAGACAGAAACCTTCAGACTCTATGCCACCCAGGGATGTGATCTGCTGCTTAACAAGTCACATGTTGAAGGAAGAAATACTCACAAAATCTAGACAAAGTGACCAAATCCTGTTCAATGAGGCACAAGTTTTATTATTCCAAGATTTGTCACCAATCACTTTGAAGAACAGGAGGGCAGTGAGACCAATTCTTGAAGCATTGAAAGACAAAAGTATTCCATATAGATGGAAATACCCCTTCGCTGTCCAAGCTACTTTCCGCGGCAAACAATTTTACTTGTGTACTCCAGAGGATCTGCCCTCTTTTTGTACCAATCTTCAGCTGGACCCCATTGACCTCCCAGAATGGTACGCAGAATTTCTATTGCCAGCCTCACCGAACAACCACTTGGCGCGAGAGGGACCGTCCTCTAGCTACAGATCACCCTCCACTAAAGAAGGGAGAAAGACCAAAACCAAAAGTCCTCACATTCAGTCTTCATCGCCTCCTAAAACCCCGAGATCCAGGAACTACAAATAAATCGTAGATGTGCTATAGCCGAGAATAATGTCACCCTTTTAATTTTAATTTTGACTGTGGGACTTTTTTCCCAGGACACATAACTTTCCCCAGTAGATGGCAGTCTTGGACCTCTTTAATACATATGTCTTACAGAAGATGCTTTCCTGCAACAACTATCAGTTATTTAGCATATTCTCTATTCAACGTACAGAGGATGTTCAAGTTTACCTATAGTTCTCTTGTTTAATAGATCCCCTGCTGATAAATTACCGCAGGGAAACTGCTGTTGGATCGCATCTAGCAAACAACTACACAAATCTGATGGTTCATGGTTTGACCCAGATCTACTAACACTGTCTACCACCATCCTCACTGTCCATGTTGTTGGAACTTCCCTGAAGGTCACTGATGGGACTGAAGCTTGTAGCTTGGTAGTTGTTGTATATTAGAACTTATGCTTTTTCCTTTGGGGCTTTGACACGGTCACCTGAGGGACAGAATCTTGCTGCTTGCTAACTCCTTTTTTCCATGCACTTTCACAATTTCGAAGAGGTGATTTGCGAAGTTATCTTGTACTCTTACATTTCTAACAAGCCTTTGTCTTTTTGTTTCTGACACTCAAGAGGTACACTTTCAGAGCCCTCCCTCAGAAATATACTATGTTTGGACAATCCAGGAGAGGTAAGCAGGAAATTGACATGCTGATGAAGGAAGATCTCAGTTACCTCACCATCAACAACCACCTCAAGGTACTGTTTGTTATTCTACAGTCGCTAGGGTATACATGTTAGTCTACCTTGCCCATGTTGTAGAGACTATGGCGGATTTCAGTGCAAGACACTCTATTGTGAACTTCCACCACAAGTATCACTAAAGCATAAGCTTCTATGTCAATAACATGGACTCTCACTGAATGTTCCTGACGTCCAAAGACTACTGCCTATGTTTTTCTTCCCCTTTTTGTGTCCCTGGGACCTCCCCTTCAAGGTTTTAATTTTTTTTTTTTTGGTGACCACGGAATGTAATTACTCTGGTTTATATTTTTATTTTCTATTTTCCATTGCCGCAGAACACAATTAATAGAGTTGATTCAGCTATTCTATATGGAGCCGTCTTCCCCACGGTTCGGGACATGTATCTTGATTCATAGGATCTCAGATACTGTCGGTGACATTCACCTTCGCTCCTTCCACATCACCCGAAAGGCTACTATCACAGTTGATATTTATAACATCATATCTGAATATATAGCCTATTATTATAGTTGACAGGGAGTTTCTCTAGTCAACCGGTCTTGACTTGTGTCTTTCTTCTTCTCCAGTCTCTTTATCTTTCCCTTCTGTTTTCTCTCTTATCTCTCCCCTCCCACCCCTCTCCCCATTGCTGTACACAAAATATTCTGGTAAAGATGGCTTTCTCACACTTGGGGAAACAACCCACGATAATCTCATACAATGCAAATGGACTCAACATTCCCGAAAAAAGGAGGAAGTTACTAAACGAACTTAGAAAAAGTAAAGCTCAATTTGTTTTCGTGCAAGAAACCCACTTTCATGGGAACAAAACACCAAAATTAACAGACAAACATTTCCCCACGATTTACACTGCGTCAAATCCACTTGCAAAAACAAAAGGAGTCGCCATTTTAATTAGTAAAACTGCCCCCTTTACTATAGATAAGCATTACGCGGACCCTGAGGGTAGATATATCTTCTTGGCAGGGACCCTAAATGGCCGTCCAATAACTTTAGCTAACGCCTATTTCCCAAATAAGGCCCATGTGTCTTTTTGCACTAAGCTTATTGAGGACTTGAAGAGTTTTGCAGTGGGATGCATCGTGCTGGGGGGAGATTTCAATATCCCATTGGACCCACTTCAGGACTCTTCCACTGGAAAATCCAGCGTGACATACAAAAAGATCAAAAAAATTAGGACCTTACTGAGATCATTGACCCTAGTAGACACTTGGCGCTCACTACATCCTACGGACAGGGATTTTACACATTTTTCCGCTCCACACAACAAATACGCCAGGATTGATCTCCTTTTTATATCTCAAAGAGATATACCAGAACTAACCGAAGCCGAGATTGGTGTAGCGGCGTTATCTGATCATGCTCCTGTTTCGATAACAATTGCGACTGATAAAGTCAGTAAACCAATATTTAACTGGAGACTAAACCCCTCCCTGTTAACTGATCCTACAGTCAAAGAGAAAATCTCAGATTCCATAACAAATTATTTTAATGAAAACTCCACGGCAGACGTTTCCCCAATAACTATTTGGGAAGCCCACAAAACCGTAATAAGGGGGGAGTTTATTAAATATGGAGCAAGGAAAAAAGAGAGAAGGAAAAGCAAATAAACTACCTTATTGCCAAAATCACACGTTTAGAGACCCAACACAAACTCTCACTCGCTAAATCTCTCAGGCAGGAGCTGACGGATGCTAGAAAAGAGTTGGCAAATATTCTCAACAATAAAACTAAAAGAGCCCTATACTTCAATAGGGCAATTTACTATGAGCATGGGGATAAGGGTGGCAAATATCTTGCTAGAGCCCTCAAGGATCTCCAATCTGCCTCTAACATCTCCTGCCTGAGAGACAAGCAAAACAATAAGATTCATGATCCCAGGTTCATTGCCGAATCCTTTCGTTCCTTTTACGAGAGTTTATATAATTTACCACAGCAAACACGCCCAGCAGATCTTAAGGGTTCGAGATCATCTCTCATTTACCAATATATTAAACAGAGCGGTCTCCCTAATTTACCTAATTCGGATATTGCTAATCTTGAAAAAGACATCTCTACTGATGAAGTACAACAAGCTATCAGTTCCATGAAAAGTGGCAAAAGTCCTGGGCCTGATAGATTGACTTCCCAATATTTTAAAACGTTTGAATCTGCCTTATCTACTCCCTTAACAAAAGCTTTGAACGTCCTCGCCAAAAACGGTAAACCATCCCCTGAATTTCTAACAGCCCACATAACAGTGATCCCCAAAAAGGATAAGGACCCAACTTTATGCGCCAATTATAGGCCCATTTCTCTTCTCAATCTGGACGTTAAGCTGTTGGCAAAAATATTAGCAAACAGGATTAGACCCCTGCTACACCTCATCATTGGACCAGAACAGGTGGGCTTTATGCCGGGCCGGGAAGCCAGAGACAACATCATAAAAACATTGAATCTGATTCATGAAGCACGCAAAAACAATTTAGAAGGGCTACTTTTGTCAACGGATGCCGAAAAGGCTTTTGACAGAGTGGCCTGGGATTATCTCCAGGCCACCTGTCGCCACTTAGGTCTTGGCTCCAACATGATGGGCTGGATAGGAGCACTGTATGCAGACCCCATTGCCAAAGTGAAGGTTAATAACACTTTCTCCACGCCCTTACATTTGAGAAATGGAACAAGACAAGGGTGCCCCCTATCACCAATACTCTTTATCTTGGCCTTAGAACCGCTAATAAGACATGTCAACGCAGAACCGGCAATTCATGGCTTCCAGATTGGGACCAGAGATTACAAAGTTTCTGCATACGCAGACGACTTACTTTTCTACATTACCCAGCCACACATTTCGATACCAAACCTTAATTTGAAATTTCAAACATTTAGATTTTTATCTAATTTTAAAATAAATCATTCAAAATCAGAGGCCCTAGATATATCATTACCCACAGATATGAAATCACTAACCCAACGCAATTGCCCCTATAAATGGGAGACTAAGTCCCTCACATACTTAGGCATCCAGCTCACCCCTAAAATTGAATCCCTCTTTGAAGCAAATTTTATTCCACTCATAAGAAACATAAAGAAAGATCTACATAGCTGGAACACTAAGAATTTCTCCTGGTTCGGAAGAGCGGCCATCTTAAAAATGGTTATTTTACCAAGGTTACTTTATTTGTTTCACGCTCTTCCGATTAAAATTCCGAATGCTTTCTTCCGCAACCTTCTCTCCATACAGAGACAATTTATCTGGGCCCTTAGAAGACCCAGAATTAAGCTGAAATTCTTACAGCTATCTAAGATCAAGGGTGGAATAGGCCTACCCGACTTCATCAAATATCACCAAGCATCCCACATAACTAGGGTGGTTGATTGGCATTGCCATTCCCATCACAAAGATTGGGTAGATCTCGAAATAGGATTATCGAGGTACCCAGCCCACCAACTTATATGGACAGACCCTTCGAAATATCCGTCTGATGTCAAGAAACATCCCCTAGTCTCCACCACCTTGTCAATTTTTAATAAAATAGCTCCGGGACACCAATTGGTTTCCAACCCTGGTCCTATGACCCCAATCACCGGAAACCCAGATTTTCCCCCTGGTCTGGAGTTTAAAGCACATTTAACAGATACACAACAGATCAGCACCCCGTTAAGGGTGAAAGATTGTCTAACAAACTCGAGATTGCTTTCCCTGCAGGAGTTCAATGAGATCAAACCTAAGGGTTACACAATTTCACACTGGAACTACATACAACTACACAATTTTGTTCAGAATAACAGGCGCAGGTCCCTTTTTTCAAAGCCAACAACTGCTTTCGAGAAAATCTGCGGGGAACAAAGACTTTGCTATAAAACCACGTCTCAAGCTTATAAATGGATCGCTCATGCCCCTGACTTGGATCTGGAGGGCTACAAGAAATTATGGGAGAGAGACTTAAACTGCTCTTTCACTGAAAAGATTTGGGAGAAAGCGTGTGTATTTACGCACAGGTGTTCTCTTAGCACCAAGATCCAAGAAACTTCGTTCAAAATAATGACACAGTGGTATCTGACACCTGTGAAATTAAAATCGTGGTCCCCGCAGAGTTCTGACAGGTGCTGGAGGTGCCTAAAGGAAAAAGGGACCTTTGCCCATATCTGGTGGTCATGCACTAAAATCCAAACATACTGGAAACAGATCATTCACCTAATTAAAACTATAACAAACACTTCTATGCTGCTGGATGCAGCGACTTGTCTATTACATGTGAACACCCTTTCATACAAGATGTACAAACATTCCCTGGTTAGACACCTGCTGAACGCAGCTAAGGCCATTATTCCTCTTTATTGGAACTCTCAATCCATTCCTTCAATTAAGGAATGGGCAGACAAAGTAAAACTGATACTTGAAATGGAAGAAATTGTTGCTATCAAAAAAGAAAACTGCACAGCTTTTCATGAAATCTGGAGACCATGTATAGCATTTACGCTATCCACCAATTATACAAAGCTTATTACTTGTTAGTCGATTGACCTGCGGCTATACTCCACCCACTGACATGATTTGAGTCCATTCATTTCCTTTGTGTACTCCCCCCCCAATTCTCCTTATACCCCCCCCCCTTTTTTTTTTTTTCTTTTTTCTTTCTCTTACTTTCTCCTTTTCTTTTTCTTTCCTTTCTTTTCTCTTCTGTCTCTCTCTCTCTTTATCTTGGGCTTAGGCCCACGGTATGGGCCCTTTGGTCCATGCCCCATATGTATTTTATGATTGCTTCGATGTACATCTAGGTTTATACAAGTTGCACTTTTATGTACATTATTTTTGTACCACGTTTATTGGATGTATGTCATTTCACTAATGTTATATGGCGCTTTACTTGATATGCAATTTTAATGTTTTTATTGTACTTTTTCATTTGACTTCAATAAAGCACCTTATTGGAAAAAAAAAAAAAAAAAAAAAAACAATCTGATCCCTAGGTGTCCCAGCTAATAAGTGGGATTGAATCTGTGAAAGCCACAACTCCAAATGTCTGGCTATACAGGTGGATGCTAAAGCTGATTTGAGACTCATGACCGAGGCCTCCCAAGCTCTACCCAACATGATGTCAGGTCCATTGGGTCTTTAAGTGAACCCATGTCCTTAAATGTCAAATCTATATTCTTTGCTGTCATCAAAGGGAAACCTCCTTTTTAAATTATTAGAAAAGTATGGTTTCCTTCCAGGATTTTCCCATTCCCGCTTGATTGTATCTAGCAAGGAGCTATGTACAGGGAAAATTCTAGCATTCTTCTTATGAGTTACATACATAAGATCATGCTTAGATAATTGCACCTTCTCCTCCTCATTTTCCAGTGTGACATACACTGATTTTAGTAGTTCATCTACATCATCGAGGGATAACTTAAATCTAGAACCCCCATAGGATTCTCTGGGTTCCTCCCCTGATCCCCTCTCATCAAATGAGGAATGGGGGGACTCTGATTCTTCCCTAGTGTCGTCCTCATACACATGTTGTGTTGTTTTAGACACCTATGTAGGGACCTGGGATAGTACAGGGACTTGTACTGGAGTTTGTAACTTATCCATAAGGGTCCTAAATGAACTGAAAGTTGAGGTTAGCTCATCCCTAACTGAAGTCAACATCCTTTGTGTGGATACAGTAGGGACATCTTTAACAAGATTATCTATACATGTGCGGCACACTGTTTTGCTCCAAGTGGAACTTAGCTTGGTCCCGCAAACAGCACATTTCTTTTTGGGGGCTGCGCCTGGACCTTGTCCTGAGACTTGGCCTATAATAACAAAAACACAATTAGTTATTACCCCAATTCACCCTCCCACACAGTGTGTATAGGGTAAAGAAATAGTGCCCCCTTCTACCGACCCATTTTAACTTACAAGAAAAGGGAAAAGGGGATAAGACCACCACAGGTATATGCTGAAAGGGAAAATTCCCCATCGCTTACCTGGGAGGTGCCAGTGCCAGAGCTTGCCTCTACCGCCTGAGCGGATGCTGTATTGGAATCCATCCTTCTCTGTGTGGTGGTCCGCAGCCTGTGCTGGGTCTTCACCTTACACCGGTGGCCCAGATATCTCCTGTTCGCGCCTTTAGGAAATCGTAACTATTGTTTCCGGCGCCCGCGGATGTCGTCACTGCGCTGGAAGTGACCTGTGCCGCTTCCTGGGGCCAGAGTGCAATGCCGGCGTTCCGCCCCCTCCACTCGTGGCGCCAAATTCAAACTTGCAGGTTTCCCTGCTGATTTGGCGGCGTCGCAGGTACACAGCCTGTGCTGCTCCAAGGACGCCGCCACGAACGGAGAAGACTCCCCCTGCAATTCCACTGACGACATCCACGGTCCTGCCCCTATGGACCACGAGATACAGGAGACAAAGCGGTAAGCCCCCATTGCAACAAATCAGGGTACCGCACTTGGGCTTGAGAAGATGCATCTTTCAATCCCGGTCTTTTTAGGACAGTTCCATGAGACCCGGAGCTTCAGTTCCTAGGAACATAAAACATATAATTGCTGCGCTAAAATATAATAAAAATAAGTATGCGAAAAGCAGCCAACACAAATCTTTGGAACAGAAAGATCAATAATAATAAAAATACAAATGTGGCGCTAATCTGGTAGCTAAAATCAAAGAAATGTCCTTGATATGCGTGGATGAAAAAGCAACAGTTCAAATTCTTTCTCGTGCATCAACAAAAAACTTCACAAAGAAGGGAAGAAATGTGAAGATCCTCAGCAAGGGAGACCACCACCAGGCACCCGCACACACTGATCCTTACCAGATCACATTGACCCTCATCACAAAGGTCAAAAAACGCCCATGGTACAAGCACTGGAAAGCCGGGATCATTCACTCCTCCTCCTATGAAATCTTCCACCAAGCGGACAGTCCTTAGGTCCTTACAGGGTCCCCATGTGAGGAAACAAAATACCAACACATAGTGTACACTGCTATGAAGTTTATTGCTCCCCAAAGATAATAAGTACACTTACAGGATAGCCGCACTTAGAGAGCGTTGCTTTATCCACCTCCGAGCGGTCGGGTGCTCGCGCATCCCACCAAAAATATGGCCGCCGTGTCTCTTCCTGGTGTGGCGTGCGTCGCCACAGGCTCCACCCGACGCGTTTCGTCAGAGTTGACGTCGTCTAGGGGTGTGGTCCTGCGGCGTCAGCAGGACCACACCCTATATATATATAGGATCGAGACGGGCGGAAGTTGTTCAATTCACCAACACCCGGAAATGGCCTGCTTACGCTCCACCACCCGAATGTGGGAATTTTAAGAACAAAACATAGAGGCATAATACCCCCAACATTCCAATCACCACATAACATGGGATCGAATTACGCAAAAAAGAAGAAAAAAAGGCTTTTACATATTAGACTTTAATGACGTTAGTTCCCACCATTAAGAGTCAACACGCCAATTCGTCGGAGAACACAGCGCCATCTGGTGGTCGCACTTCAGACCACAGGAGGGGGAAAAAAACAGCACTCTCTTCACATTGCGGAAAAAAAACAAAATATAAAAACAACATTAAAATACATCAAATTAAAACAGTTGAAAAAACTGGAAGAACTAAAAAATGAGGATAATTCTTAAATCTACCCAAAATAGGTCACAGCACAATATCCACAAACTGGGGAACATAGTAATGGGACTATATCAGGAATTGTTGATAAACGCATTCAGATCCCATTCTATGTTCAGACCCAATGGGGTATAGGACTTTAGCCTATATAGCCAGCTAGTTTCTAGCTTGGATACCCCCCGGGTCATATTACTACCTCTCCAGTTTTTGGTGAATCTGTCTATCCCAAGGAAAATGGTTCCCTTTGGATCCCTTTGATGGCGCTGATCATAGTGTCTCGAGACACTATGTTTCGGGAACCCCTTGACTATGTTGGCCACATGCTCCTTGAGTCTGACGTGGAGCTCCCTTATGGTGCGGCCAACATAGTCAAGCCCGCAAGGGCACCTCAACAAGTAGACTACATATCTCGTAGTACAAGATATAAAAGGCTTGATCTTAAAGTCTTGGCCTGTAGAGCTGGAGGTGAATGAACAAATTCGCCTACTTCTATTGTGGTTCAACTGACAGATGGCACATTTTCTGCAAGGGAAAAAACCACCCATAGTTTGAAAGAAGGACATGACCCTAGGGGGATCCCTAACATTGGGAGCCACCTGGAGTTTCAATGGTGGAACCCCTCTGAAGACCACCTGGGGCTGATCAGGAAGGAGGGGGCCCAATACTCCATCACTTTTAAGAACGTGCCAATGTCGCCGAATAATCTTTTTAACAGAAAAATGTTGCGTGGAGTAGGATGACAGAAACGCAAAACCAAAAGAATCATTTTTCTCCCTCTTCTTAGGTTGTAGCAAGTCATCCCTATCTCTCACATCAGCCTTCGCTATGGCTTCGTCTAAAAGCTGCTCCCCATAACCTTTTTCAAGGAACCTCTCCTTCAGGATGGAGGCCTCTCTGAGAAAATCACTCCTCAGTGAGCAATTACGCTTAAGGCGCAGGAACTGACTGACAGGAACGGATTCTAACCACGCAGCATGATGGCAGCTGCTGGTGTCAATGAATCCGTTCCTGTCAGTCGCCTTGAAAAATGTAGATGTCAGAATATGGCCCTCTCGCACCATTATCTTCAGATCTAGAAAGTGGATCTCAGAGGTGCTGAATTCATACTGCAATTGAATGCCTCTATCATTTTGATTGAGAGTAACCATAAATTCTCGTAGGGAATCAGGAGAGCCATCCCACAGGAGGAGGATGTCATCAATGTACCTACGCCAGAGCACAAGCTCCGGCCTAGGTACACCTGTGACGACATCCTCCTCCCATCTGGCCATAAAGAGATTGGCCATGCTGGGAGCAAATTTAGCCCCCATGGCCACACCTCTATTTTGGAGATAAAAATCCCCCTTGAACCAAAAATAGTTATGGCTCATGGCAAAACTCAAAAGGGAAATCAGATAGTCCTTTTGGAAACCCAGAGGGATATCCTGTCCTAAATAAGAGGAAACAGCTTCGAGGCCTTGGTCGTGTGAAATAATTGTATATAGGGACGATACGTCCGCTGTCACCAGGATATATCCCTCTTTCCATTGAATCCCCTTCAATTCGTTCATAACATGCATAGAATCACGCAAGTAGGATGGCATTCTCGACACCAAGGGCTGCAGGAAATAATCAATATATTTGCCCACCCGGGAGGTAACGGAATCAATACCGCTAATAATAGGCCTCCCGGGTGGGCAAACAGGATCCTTGTGCACCTTGGGTAGAAAATAAATAACCGGGATTCTGGGGGTTTTGGGTACCAAAAAATCTTTCTCTTTTTTGGTGAGAAGTTTTCTGTCGAATCCCTCTACCACTAACTCTTCCAATAACCGTTTATAGTTCCTAGTGGGGTCTCCCCTCAGAGGGATATAGGTCTCACGATCCAATAAGAGCCTCAACATTTCCTGATCATAGGCCTCTGTATCTAGGATCACAATCCCCCCTCCCTTGTCAGCGGGTCTGACCACGATGTCTTTACGCTCCTTTAAGGTCTTAAGTCCTCTACTGAAAGCAGGATCAGTCCCGCATTTTTTAATTTGCAGCTGATCCAAATCTTTCGCCACAAGGTCTCTAAACACCGTTAGCGAGGGCGCCAAGGGTCCAGGGGGATTAAAGGTAGAAGCGTTGGAAAACTGAGTACTCCTTACTCCCATAACATATTCCTGTTTGGGCGGAGCGGGATCATTCGCGAAATGTCTCTTAATACTCAATTTCCTAATATATTTTTGAAGATCGATAAAAGTATCGAATCTATCAATTGGTCTGGGAGGGGCAAACTTCAACCCCCGATTCAACACATGTCTTTCATCGGAGGAGATGGTGGCTGAATTCAGATTGAAGAGTCCATCATCTTTTAAAGCCGCCTTTTTTTTGAATTGAAGCCTCCTCCCCCCTCTTGACCCCCTTTTGGCTTTTTTTGTCTTTTGTTTTTTGGTGTGGCCCCCTGAAAAAAACGTTGCTGGGGTCCCTGATTATACTGATCAGAGGGGTATCCATTCCCCTGGGTATTCTGCCCAAAATAGGGGAAGGGGGTTAATTGACCATTTTGTTGGGAACTTGTCATCTGGTTTTTAGGCTGTGACTGAGCTCTCTCCCTCTCATAGGGGTGATTGGTTATGTACCTTTCCGGTTCAGGGGGGTTATAAGTCAGAGGAGTAAACCTGTTAGAAACAGGCAATGCATTAACTTGTACCATCGCCTGAGATGGACGTCCTCTTCCTCTTCCTCTCCCACGTCCTCTACCTCGTCCCCGACCATTCCAATGGGCAGGTTGAGGATGGGGCGTAAAGGTTCGCATAATATTTGAGGCTCCAGGTATTGGGGTATCTGGGGTCTCCACCGGAGTAACCTCCATAGGTGCCAAGGAATCCTCCTTAGCCTGTTCCCTTTGTTTGGTCACCTGCCACTTGAACACATTCCCTGATTGATAATCACCAAGATCCCTATTAAATTTCTTCTTTTTTTTATTTCTCTGTTCACTTTCCTCTTTTTCTAAATGTTTTTTCAGGGCTTCCGATTTAGTTTTATACTCGTCCTTCTCCTTAAAGGCCACCAACTTTTCCTTAATTAAATTAATGTCCTCATCCAATTTTTTCAGCTTTTGTCTTTTGTTAGACAACATAAAATTCAACAAGCTGATCCCAGCATTGTTGAAAAATAAAAGCCAGTCGTTGGTATCAGTACAATCACTCTGTGGAAATACCTCCCACCTCAGGCTCCTGGGAACCATGCCATCGGCAACATACCTCTCAAAGAAGGCAATGTCCCAATTCGCATGGAGCTCAGCCGTCATGAGGTTTTTCAGTCGCAAAAATAATCCCCCTATATCATCTAGGGTTCCATCTATAGGAGTAAACACCCCTTCAGCATTAATAACATGTTTGGACCGAAATTCGAAGATATCCATGATGTTAGATGAAATAACCAACTTCACAATAAAGTGAAAATATAAAAGCTGCAGCACCTAATAAAATTCCTTATTAAAGACTATAAAACATATAATTGCTGCGCTAAAATATAATAAAAATAAGTATGCGAAAAGCAGCCAACACAAATCTTTGGAACAGAAAGATCAATAATAATAAAAATACAAATGTGGCGCTAATCTGGTAGCTAAAATCAAAGAAATGTCCTTGATATGCGTGGATGAAAAAGCAACAGTTCAAATTCTTTCTCGTGCATCAACAAAAAACTTCACAAAGAAGGGAAGAAATGTGAAGATCCTCAGCAAGGGAGACCACCACCAGGCACCCACACACACTGATCCTTACCAGATCACATTGACCCTCATCACAAAGGTCAAAAAACGCCCATGGTACAAGCACTGGAAAGCCGGGATCATTCACTCCTCCTCCTATGAAATCTTCCACCAAGCGGACAGTCCTTAGGTCCTTACAGGGTCCCCATGTGAGGAAACAAAATACCAACACATAGTGTACACTGCTATGAAGTTTATTGCTCCCCAAAGATAATAAGTACACTTACAGGATAGCCGCACTTAGAGAGCGTTGCTTTATCCACCTCCGAGCGGTCGGGTGCTCGCGCATCCCACCAAAAATATGGCCGCCGTGTCTCTTCCTGGTGTGGCGTGCGTCGCCACAGGCTCCACCCGACGCGTTTCGTCAGAGTTGACGTCGTCTAGGGGTGTGGTCCTGCGGCGTCAGCGCCATATATATAGGATCGAGACGGGCGGAAGTTGTTCAATTCACCAACACCCGGAAATGGCCTGCTTGCGCTCCACCACCCGGATGTGGGAATTTTAAGAACAAAACATAGAGGCATAATACCCCCAACATTCCAATCACCACATAACATGGGATCGAATTACGCAAAAAAGAAGAAAAAAAGGCTTTTACATATTAGACTTTAATGACGTTAGTTCCCACCATTAAAAGTCAACACGCCAATTAGTCGGAGAACACAGCGCCATCTGGTGGTCGCACTTCAGACCACAGGAGGGGGAAAAAAACAGCACTCTCTTCACATTGCGGGAAAAAAACAAAATATAAAAACAACATTAAAATACATCAAATTAAAACAGTTGAAAAAACTGGAAGAACTAAAAAATGAGGATAATTCTTAAATCTACCCAAAATAGGTCACAGCACAATATCCACAAACTGGGGAACATAGTAATGGGACTATATCAGGAATTGTTGATAAACGCATTCAGATCCCATTCTATGTTCAGACCCAATGGGGTATAGGACTTTAGCCTATATATCCAGCTAGTTTCTAGCTTGGATACCCCCCGGGTCATATTACTACCTCTCCAGTTTTTGGTGAATCTGTCTATCCCAAGGAAAATGGTTCCCTTTGGATCCCTTTGATGGCACTGATCATAGTGTCTCGAGACACTATGTTTCGGGAACCCCTTGACTATGTTGGCCACATGCTCCTTGAGTCTGACGTGGAGCTCCCTTATGGTGCGGCCAACATAGTCAAGCCCGCAAGGGCACCTCAACAAGTAGACTACATATCTCGTAGTACAAGATATAAAAGGCTTTTTATATCCGGAGGAAACACTAATACTGAAGGTGAGGACTAGGGCGACGCCTTTTATTTGATTGGAATGTGTTTTCTGTCCTCGTAGGAGGAGCCCTAGGTCTCATGGGCTGTCCTGGAAGACGACTTGAGAAAATCAGATGTTAAGATTAACGTTCATCGTAACCCATCAGTAGCCAAGCTAGAGTAACGTAGCAATGAACTACGTAGGAATTAGAGGGGTACAGGGTGGGGTTTAGGGGGATGGGAGGGGAAGGAAGGTCCAGGAGTTATCAAGGACTTGTTTTTCGAAGGGTGTTTTGGGAGACGTAGTAAGCACTGGAGTTATATGGTTTCATTTTCCAGGATTATAGGTTATCAAGTAGGGATCAGCCATATTACCTAGAGCTCCATATCTTTTTAGTATGTTTGGGACCAAAAGAACCACTGGGAGTGCAAGGATTGGAGGGAATCATGGTTCCATGCAATCGACCTTTCGTAGATGCAATGTAGATTCACCCTGTGAATAACTTCTGAGATCTCAGGGGCAAAGTTGGTCTTCCATTTCTTTGTGATAATTAGTCTTGATGCTATTAGGAGGTGGGTCACTACCGTTCTGAACTTCCTTGGGAATCGGGAAATATGCAAGTTTAAGAGAGCCAGGCCCAGGGTAGGTTTAGCCAAAATACCTGTAATTTTCGATATCAGTGTGAATACCGAATTCCAAAAGCTGCGCAGATTGGGACAATCCAATAAAATATGAGTGAGATTCCCAATGTTCCCACAGTGGCGCCAACAGAGAGGGCAATGATCCGAGTAGATGGTTGATAATTTGTACGGTGTGAGATAGCTTTTGTGAAGAATCTTTAGGTAGTTATCCCAGTGATCTGTACATCTGGTAGCTACGAAATTTTGTTGGACCGCCATTAACCAAGTGTTTAAAGAAAGGGATTCACCCAGCTCTCTCTCCCAGCGGAGGAAGACTGCGTTTTTTTGGTTCTGGTATTGAAATATGTTATAGAACCACAAAATTCCACCTCTCACCCTTTGTTGATTACTCAAATACTCCCAGATTGTTGGGTTAATCAATGCTGATTTAGAGGGGGATTTTGAATGAAGAAAAATGGATTTGAATTTGTGTATGATCTGTTCCACAGATCTACCGGAATGTCATCTAGGTCCTTATAACCCAGTCTCTTCCAAGTAGTCATTTCTAGGGAGGGGATCAGGTGTTCATACATCTTAAGCATCAAGGGGATTTGTAGAGGGCCAGGTTTAGTAGGCTTAACGTTCTGAAATGATCTCCACACCTCCAGGGAGATCTGGATGCTTGGAGCGTTGAAAAATTGAAGATTTGGGTCATAGGCTACAGCTTGGAGTAGGGCTGGTAAGTCCCAATTATTAAGGAGTGACTTTTCAAGGGAGACCCATAACACTTCTGAGGGGGGACGAAACCACGATCTCAGCTGGTCGAGTACTGCGGCATATTGATAATGTTTCAGCACTGGGAATTTTACCCCACCAATGTTTGTGTGCTGGGTCAGAGTTTTAAATGCAATTCGGGCTCTCCCGCCTTTCCATACAAATTTTCATTAGTATCATATCCATGTCTCTGAAAAATGTATAGGATAGGGATAGTTCGAAACAGGTACAGTATTTTAGGAAGTGTCATCATTTTAAATGCTGCCACTCTACCTAACCATGACAGTTCGTACTGTGATATAGAGTGAAGGTCCTCTTTAACCGTTTCTAAAAGGGGTATTGTATATAATTAAGTTTGTACAGTTTAGCGGATAGGTAAGAGAGTAATCCCCAGACCTCCTGCATTGACTCTTGGGGCTTAGTCAGGGTTACCATGACATCCTCCGCAAACAGGCCAATTTTGTGTGACTCATTCCCAACTCGCACTCCATAAATTAAGGGGTTTGTCCTAATTGCTGTGGCTAGTGGTTCTATGATCAGTGTGAATATAATAGGAGATAGAGGGCACCCCTGCCTTGTTCCATTGTTAATTGGAAATTCTTCAGATAGAACGTTTGAGGTGAATATAGACGCTGGTGGTTTGGAATATAGTGCCAATATTCCCGAATGAATCAGTCCTGTAAGGCCAAATTTGTTGAGAACTGATCGTAGAAAGCCCCAGTGAACCCTACCAAAAGCCTTCTCTGCATCTGAAGTTAAAAAAAGTTGAGGGTTCACCATGACTCTCCAGCATCCTTAATAGATTGAGCATATGACGGGTACCATCCAGAGCTTGTCGCCCCATCACAAAACCCACCTGATCCGGTCCCACCGAGGAGGATGTCACTGTGGCTAATCTGTTTGCCAAAGTCTTAGCATAGAGCGTCAGATCTGCGTTCAGTAAAGAGATGGGTCTAAAGTTCTTAGGGTGGTTAGGAACCTTTCCTGGCTTAGGTAATGTAATCACAATTTCTTTCAACATTTCTTTCGGGAAAGAAGCTGAGGATGCTGCTTTATTAAATACTGCCGTTAAATGGGGGGCGATGACTTCGCTAAGAGCTTATAGTACTCCACAGAGAAGCCATCAGCACCTGGGGCCTTATTGTTTTTCAGGTTTTTAATAACTTTAGTTGTTTTAGGTATGGAGATAGGGGCATTAAGCGATTCTAAAACTTCTGGTAGTACTCGGGGCATGTGAATGGAAGATAAATAGGAGGAGATGGATTCTTCCGTGGGTTGGGGTGTATTAGGGTCCTCGTGAAGATTGTATAAGGAATGGTAGAAGTTAGCAATGTCAGCAGGGTAGTGTACAACACTGCCGTCTAGTGCATTGTGGATGGATGACAGGTTAGTTTTAAGTTGTTGCTTTCAAAGTTTTTCTAGTCATGAATTTTCCTGCCCTATTGCTTTGTGAGTAGTATTTTGCTTTTAAGGATATTAGTACTTTTTCCTGTTCTGACATTAAAAGGAGGCACAGTTCTTGTTCTGTCTCAGCATCGATTGTACCTGTGACCTTCTTGTAGACCTCCAGTCTCTAAGTGTGTGCAGCAGGTTGAATGATGGCTTTAACAGATAGTTTACTCAATGAATAAAGACTCCAGAGGTGTTCTCCAATGCTTCTTTATGCTTCAAGTTAGCAAAGGCATAAACATAGAGGCTTTTCCATAGGTAAATTTACAATGAAGTTACACAGCTTCCTCACTCTGCAGTCTCCTCATAACAACTAAACAAAATGGCAGTTACAGCAGGAAAATGGAGATGGGAGAAACCATCTAGCCAGAAACAGCAGGGGTGCTAGGAAGATACCAATATCATAGCATAACGTAACATGTAATAACAACTGCTAGACAGTTAAAGCTGCGTGGCAGCACACTCCCCGCCTGGTATCGTGAGATACCACTACACAATTATTTTCCATAAACATACAATTAACATTGCATACAGTAGAATGCTATGTAGCCCTCTCTTCTAAGCTAACTATGCTAGAGATCTAAGTGACTCCTTCACATAACACTGAATCAGAATTTTTGGAAGCAGGCATAATTGGGACTGTCTCAGTGACTGGTCTCAGGAAGGTTTTTGGGCTCCCGTCCTTTATAATCCTGACTTCCACACTTCGGACCTTTCCATCATCACTAGCAATGGCCTTTGAAATAACTCCAACTGGCCACTGGATCCGATTGGTTTGCTTTTCTTTTAGAAGAACCAGGTCCCCTTCCTTTAAGTTAAGCTTCTGGGTTTGCCACTTTTTACGTCCTTGAAGAAGTGTGAGGTATTCCCTCCTCCATCTGTTCCAGAAACAATCTGCAAGGTATTGAGCATATCTCCATTGACGTTTATATATGTCCTTTTCATCAAAGATGCTCTTTGGCGCTGGGATCTGTCCAATGTTCCGGCTCAATAATGCAGCTGGAGTTAAAACAGTTGGACATTCTGGGTCTGTGGATACAGCTGTCAGCGGTCTTGAGTTGATTATTGCTGCGACCTCAGCAAGGAATTTAGTAAGTACTTCATGGGTAAGACGTGAAGAACTCACATCAAGCAACATAGAATCCAGTATGCGCCTTGCTATCCCAATCATACGTTCCCATGCTCCGCCCATGTGTGAAGCGTGTGGTGGGTTGAATTTCCACTGGTTTGAAGTGGCGGAGAAGGTGGCCCTTGGAGGTGGCTCTGTCTGAGAAGCTCGCTCCCGCAGGGGTTTGTTAATTCTCTGGGACGCTTTCTCCCTATAAGTGAACTGGTTGGTCAGTTTTCTCTCCTTCTTGTTCCTGGATGGTATTTCCTCACCTTCTGTCCATTCTTCACTAGCCTGAGCGTCAGACTTCCCATCTGTATCTTTGTCTCCCGGCTCTGTGGAGTCGTTGGTCTGAGTTTCTTCAATGACTCCCAACTTCGCCATCTGTCGCCGCGCTTCATCAGAGTCTTCGCGTGACATGTTTCCATCCAGGGAGAAGCGTACGGCCAACTGGTCCACGATGCTAATGGGTTTGTAGGCCCCTTCCTTAAAACTGTACCTCACAGTGTTCTGGGGGGCATGAGGGTTGTTTGCAGTCAGGATACGAGTGAATTCCTCCTTAAGTTCAGCCTCGCTGAGTTCCAGCTGGTTCGGAGGCTTAACCAGAGTCTTGGCCTGCATCCATTTATCAGCTCCACCCCCCATATCTGTGGAGTCATCTTCATCCTCCAAATTTCTTCTTGAGCAGATGTTGGAACTCAATGCTACAACTTCAGGCCAGATTTCCGGATCAGTATCTGGATCCTTCAGGTGGAAATCGATGTCTTCTTCTGAGTTTGTAGAAGACTGGTCCATTAAAAACTTGGGTTCTGAAAACCAAATGGTTTGTGTGAGGACAACTGCTGGCACTAAAATCTTCTGCATGAATGCTAGAAAGTGCTCTCGCTTCTCAGGTTTGTTACGGAGAGTTTTCTTCAGTGCAGTAAATCTGGTTAAAGCTTGTTCTCGATTGTTAGGGAGAGTAAGCCTTGGTACTCGGAAGGGTACTGGAGCTACCCAATTGTTGGAATTGTCCTTGAAGAACTCTTCATCCGTAATCTTAATGAGCTCCTTGTCTTCGACTGAAGGAGCAATCTTGTTGTCATCACAAGTAGTCTGGTACACTGAATCACCAAAGTCCTTTTGAGAAGTGAGCTTGCAGTTAATGCTTTGGAGTGCTTGATATGGAACTTCGTTCTTAAAATCAAGTCTTTCCTTCACATAATAGTGCGATGGACATTTCATCAATTGAGAGGTAACATTAGTTTTGTAGGAAGCTACATCCAAGAGCTTGTGAGATTGGTCTAAGCAGACTTCTCCTATTATCACCCATCCAAGATCGAGTTTCTGGGCCTGAGGAGCATCATCTGGACCGTTACATAACTCTCTTATTTTATGAACTCTAGGAATGTCTCTCCCTAGTAGAATCAAAATCTTAACATCCTTGTTAAGTGGTGGAATGTAGTTAGCAATGTGACTCAAATGAGGGTGATGACGTGCAACCTCTGGTGTGGGGATTTCTTCTCTGTTGTTCGGTAGCTGATCACATTCGATTAGAGTTGGAAGAGGAAACTCTGTGTCCTCATATTCTGATGCAACTACGAAGCCATGGGCTCTTCTTCCAGAAGTATTGACCTTTCCTGCACATGTCTGCAAGGTATAGGACCAGGTCTCTCCTTGAATGTTGAATAGGTCAAAGAATTCTGTACTGGCCAATGAGCGATTGCTCTGATCATCGAGTATGGCATACATTTTTATGGATTTTTGTGGACATCCTTCAGGAAAAACTCTTACAAGACATATCTTGCTACAAGACTTGCTATGAAGCCCTTCTCCACATACCTCTGTACACCTTGTGGTTACGGGGTCGGCATATTGCTCAGTTCTCTCCCCGCCATCATCTGATGTAGTCTTGGGGTTGCTGCCGAGTGAAGGTTTCCTTTTGAACAGATCTGAATGAAGAGCGTCCACATGTTTGTCACTGTTGCAGAGAGAACATCTGATGGCGATCTTACAGTCTCTAGCTAAATGATCGGAGGATGCACAACACTTAAAACAGATATTATGCTCTTTGAGAAATGACTTGCGTTCTTCAATAGGCTTGTCCTTAAATGCACGACATTTGGAGAGAGAGTGTGGCGCATTATGAATAGGACACTGTTGATTAAGATTGCTAGCTTTGATGTCTGTAGCTAAGACGTTGGATGCTATCGCAGTCTTCCCCACTGCAATAGGATGCCTTAAATCCTTGAATTTACTGTTGGTGGCAATACCCCTTGAAGTACTTAAAGGAATGGTGGTTGTATCTGGATAGAAGAAGCTTGGGTCATTCTTGGATCTTGCAACCTTCCGCACGAACTCTGAAAAATAAGAAAAGGGAGGGAAGGAAACACGATGCTCATACTTATACTTTGATCCCACACTAGTCCACTTTCCCTGAAGATAACTAGGCAACTTTGCTACAATAGGATTTACGCCCTGAGCAGTGTCTAAATAGCTAAGACCTGGTAAACTAGGATCTAACTTAGCAATTTCAAGTTCTTGAAGGAGGTCACCTAACTCTCTAAGCTTATGATTGTCCTTAACAGAGATTTTAGGAAAGTCGTTAAGTCTCTGGAATAAGGCAGATTCAATGACTTCGGGGCTCCCATAGTCTTGTTCTAGACGTTCCCAGGCAGCATCAAGGCCTGCTTTAAAGTTATAAATGTAGACAGATTTAAGTCTCTTTACTTGTTCTGAAGATTGACGCCCCAACCACTTTATTAGTAAGTCAAGTTCTGCTTGAGGATCAATGTCCAAGTTCTTGGTTACCGCCTTAAATGTAGATCTCCAACTCCTGTAGTTCTCTGGGCGGTCATCAAATCCAGACAGTCCAGTTGTAATCAACTCTCGTCGAATCATATACTTGCTGAACTCTGCAATGTCAGTGCTTTCAGTTTTTATAGCCACAGGGTCTACTGATGGTGCGCCGTCTTGGACCATGGTTGGTATCTGATGTTGGCTGGTAGGTAGAGAGAAAGGTGTTGCAGATGGGTTTAATTTAGGTAAGGGTCTGTCGTCTGAAGGTCTCTGAGCATTTGAAGTCAAAGAGAGCTGTATCAAAGGGGGTATAGAGTTCATTCTGTAGTCTTCTGCTGTGCCCTTGTAATCTCTATGCACATAGGGTTGTGGTGGCACATGAGCTGCGTAGGTTGATTCACTTGATTTTGTGACGTGCGGTAGTTGTGGAGGGTCTCTGTTAGTAGGTGTGTCTAGTTGACCAGCTTGCTTTGGCGACACATTGCCTTCTGATCCACTTGCTTGATGATTATGAGAAGAATCTCCAACTGTAGGTGGGACTGTATTGTCGTGGTTCTGAGTTAAGACAAACTGTAGGGTCCTTTCCACAGGGTCTTGAAAAGCAGCCAAGCTGGTACAAGCTGCTCCTTCTTCTTCCAATAGGGCTTGTTCCAAGACAGATAACTCTGCTAAAGCTACTTCCTTTTCTCTATTCTTCTGAAGAATTTCTAGCTGAGCCTCTGTTTCTGCTTGTATTCTTGCCTGAATGCGTTTAGCTTCTGCTTCCTTGCATTTAGCTTCTGCTTCCTTGCATTTAGCTTCTTCTTCCTTGCATTTAGCTTCTGCCTTGATGGCTGCTTCTTTTTCAGAGCAGGCGGCTTGAACCTGGGCTACTGCAACCTTTTGGCGAGCTTTGAGAATTTGGTCGCTCAGTATTGACCTTATAGAGCAGGACCGCAATGACTTAGAAGAAGATTTATGATATGAGCGGGCAGACCTAGAAGATTTGCCTGAGTGTCTTGAAGAAGCAGAGTTACAGGATATAGTCTCATATAGCTGTGCCAATCTCCCTTCTATCTGTGCCTTTGCTTCAAGATATGTGCTATGCCTCTGCTGGTCATTAGAAGTAAAGTCCTTTAATTCCAATGCAGCTTCCTCTATGTTGGAATGTGACAATAGAGAATAGTACTTCTCAGAAAGTCTTTTATAATTCTCAAATGCCTTCTTAACCCTTGAGAGAGCAGTGTTCAATTGCTCAGAATTGTTGCTAGTTACATTAGTGGCTGTTATACAACTTAAAGTCTTTTCCCATAATGCAGTCAGGTTACTAGAGGTTTCTTCCTTACTTGCTTCATAAACCTCCCTTGCCTTCAAGGATGGGTGAGGGGCTCTGACAGGAAGAGCAGAATGAAGTGAGGAGTCTGCTTTATCTTGACTAAATGCAGGTAACTCTGTGAGATCTCTGTCAGACATAATAAGTACTGTATTTCTGGTGTCTTGTTAGAAATCTGCCAGAGCTCAGCTCTGTAAGTAGTGACTTCTGTTATTAAGCAGGCTGGGCTGAGGTATTTTTTGTTACAATAGTGGCTAGTGCTGGAACTAGTTCAAACTGGATCACCTCAGAAGGCTGTAACAGTAATGAAGCAGTAATAGGTGGCTGGTTTCATATGCAGAGTAATGCTTCTGGTGACTCACAGACAAGTTTGGTACTCACAGTTCTGAAGCTGTATATTACCATGGACATTTACTTCAAGTACTTTTTGGAACTGTACTCTCTGAAGCTGTGTATTCCTGGAAATTTACTTTTTGAAGCTGTGTACTCCTGTAAATTTACTGTTCTGTCTCAGCATCGATTGTACCTGTGACCTTCTTGTAGACCTCCAGTCTCTAAGTGTGTGCAGCAGGTTGAATGATGGCTTTAACAGATAGTTTACTCAATGAATAAAGACTCCAGAGGTGTTCTCCAATGCTTCTTTATGCTTCAAGTTAGCAAAGGCATAAACATAGAGGCTTTTCCATAGGTAAATTTACAATGAAGTTACACAGCTTCCACACTCTGCAGTCTCCTCATAACAACTAAACAAAATGGCAGTTACAGCAGGAAAATGGAGATGGGAGAAACCATCTAGCCAGAAACAGCAGGGGTGCTAGGAAGATACCAATATCATAGCATAACGTAACATGTAATAACAACTGCTAGACAGTTAAAGCTGCGTGGCAGCACAGTTCTTGTCTGGCTTTTGTCAAGGTCTCTTGAGTTGCTGGGTCAAGTGACGATTTTGTACTTTTCTCTAAGGTTTGAATTTTATATAATAAATCATTCACAGCTTGTAACCTCTGTTTACATGCTCTGGAGGTTTGTTGGATCAGTAGTCCCTTAGCTACTGCTTTGTGTGTACACCAGGTCGTAAACATGTCCACAGAGGGTGCTGAGTTGAAATCAAAATATTCCTGCACTTGGGATGTAAGTCTTTCTCGAGGTTGCTTTTGAGACATTAGGAAGGTATTATTGCGCCAAAGCGTGGTTGGACTAGGTTTATAAACTTCTTGTAATTAGAGGGAAGTAAGGGAGATAGGAGCATGGTCTGACGACGTTATGGAGTGTATAGAGGCCTTGGCTACCCTATGCAAAAGGTGGAGGGAAGGTAGGAAGTAATCAATCCTCGAGAAAGACTTATATGCTACTGAAAAAAAGGAATAATCACGTTCAGTGGCTTTGGTAATTGGGTTTGTGAACTGTAGTGTCCAGGTTAGGGTTCATCAGGGAATTGAAATCTCCACAGCACAGTCCCTTTTGCAATGGTTCAATCAGTTTCCGAACCTTTCGTAGGAACCTAAGTTGACCGGTGTTGGGGGCACACACATTAATAATGGTGCATGTGGTATTATTGATATTGCAAACAATTGCCAGGTAGCGCCCCTGCGGCTCACACACAGAATTATGTAAGGCAAACATCACTGAGTCGCCAACGACATTAAGAACTCCACTTTTCTTCTCAGGTGAGTTTGCTGTGAATAAATGAGGATAGTTTCTATGATTACATTTGGGGGCTTTATCATGTTTAAAAATGAGTTTCCTGGACACATAATATGTCACCACGTAGTTTTTTAGCCTCCAACCACATGTTGGGACTGTTTAGCCCATGAGTGTTTAAGGATATTATTTTAAGTGCCATTTATTAAGGCGTGTTGCAGATAGCAATAGCATTGATTTACAGTTGAGTTGGCAGGTATTGGTTCATCTGTTTCCAGTCCGCAGTTGCAGTAGGATAGGCGGATTTCTGGCTTGATTGGGAGAAAAGTGATGCACGAAAGAAGTGGTTGCCTCCTGCACCTCCTCCACCTCCTCCAGGTGTTAGTAGGGATGTCCTGAAGTTTTCCTGGAAAGAGGGTATAGGGGGAACAGACAAAACACAGCAGAAAGAGAACCAAAAAAAGAGTCAAAACAGTCATAACAAAAGGTGAGTAACATCTCACTGGGCGGCCCAAGCCGAATTCTATAGTAGCACTTCAAGTAAAGGATGCTGACATCCTCCGGGGGATATCGTAACTACCTGAGGGTAGGTTGAAACCGTGCATTAGAGACAATACATCTGCTGTTCAACCTGGGGTGGATTGCCACTCAGGGTCAATTTGGCTCGGGGAGTTTTTGGAAGTAGGAAGATCTTCAGAATGGGGTAGAATGCCCCATTTCTTCGCCAGTTTGATACCTGCTTCTACAGAGGACACCGTGAATGATTTCTTATCTTTTGCGATCGTCAATTTCGCCAGAAAACCCCACCGATATACGATATGGTGATTGCGTAGCATTTTCGTTATTGAGTTTCATTTTTTCCTTGCTTGGATAGTGTGTTGCGACAAGTCCGAATATAACTGGAGATGTGTGTACGGGTTCGGCAAAGGGGAGTTGCATCTCGTGAAATGCATCAGGTCATCCTTCACATGGTAAAAGTGAATCCTGGCAATGACATTGTGGGGGACATGATCTGGCAAATGAGAGGGTTTAGGAAGTCTATGGGCCCTGTCAATCACCACCTCACGCTCCGGGATCTCCGGCAATAGAGTGGATATAATTTGCTGTAAGTAGCGGCGAAGATCGGATGGAAGAACTGTTTCAGACACCCCTCTAAACTTTTTATTATTTCTTTGTGAAGGATCCGCAAGATCCGCTATTTTAGCTTTAAGTGTGTCGATATCCTCCTGCTGCTCATTGTGAGCATCCACTAATTCATTGTGCGTGCCCGCAAATTCGCCCATCTTATGTTCTACATGAACCACCCGGTCCCCCAGATCAGAGACATCTGCATTAATACAGGCCATAAATGTAATAAGCCCTTTAAGGATAGCAACATGTCTTTCATAGTGGTATCGTTGATTGGTTGGCCCTATGTGGGATAGTCCTCCAAATTCTCCACTATGTCCCTAGTGTCCTCTATGTCCTCCATTATGTCTGCCCCAGCATGCTCACCTGCTCTCAGTTTTGCAGAAGGAGGTTTCTTTTTATGTTTCTGTGGGCTGGAACCTGGTGACCTCTCATGAGCAGTGGATTGTGATGTCCTGCGGGTCTCTCCGGCAGCTCCCTGTCTTTCCTCTCTGCCTCTCTCCCCTTTCTCACACATGGGGGGGGAGTAGGAGCTGCCGGCGCCATCTTGCCTTCCTCCTCCTCCGGCCACCAGGAAGAATTCAGTCAGCTTCAGCGGCCCGGAGGAGACCTTCCTCTTCCCCATTGCACCTCAGAGAGCCTGCCGTACTAGCAGTAGCTCGGGGTACCAGCAGAGTTGTCCCTTGTCGCTGTGAAAGGCCCCTGAGCTGTTTGCCCTTACGGAGCTCTAAGCAGCCACGTCCGTCCTCGTCTGCAGCTAGCTCCGCCCCCCATTCCATAATTTTAATAGTAGGTATATTTTAAAAGTGAGAGACAGAATAACAACAAAAATATCCAGAAAAAAGCAATAAAAAAGTTATAAATTGCATTTTATTTGAGTAAAATAAGTATTTGACACCTTCGCAAAATATGACTTAGTACTTGGTCACACCTTTCTTGTAGTTGGCCACCAGGTTTGCACACATCTCAGGAGGGATTTTATCCCACTCCTCTTTGCAGATCCAGTTCAAGTCATTACTGTTTCTAGGCTGACTTTTGGTAACTTAAGCCTTCAGCTCCCTGCACATATTTTCTATGGGATTAAGGTTTGGAGACTGGCTAGGCCACTCCAGGACCTTATTGTGCTTCTTGAGACACTCTTTTGTTGCCTTGGCCGTGTTATTGCCTTGGCAGTGTTATTCTGTGTCTCACTGTTAAAATTATATACTGATCATTTCTTTGTCACTGGGCAAACGTACAAAATCATTAGGGGATCAAATACTTTTTTCCCTTACTGTACCAGTAGTGTATTATGCACAAAGTGCAGTGTCCAGGATGGTGCTATGTACAGAGTGCAAAGATCAGGAGTATGCTATATACATAGTGCAAAGATTAGGATTGAGAGTGGAAACATTGGAGATAAGTGGTGGGACATTTGGGATAAGTGGGGGAGAGGAGGAAGATTTGGGATAAGTGGGGGGGGGGTTGTCTTCTGTGTATATGTAGTGTAGACTCTGTGAGTGTATTGTGCCTTATGTGACTACTGTACATGCTAAGTGCACTTGGTCCGGAAGATTCCTGAAAAAGTCAATTTTGTTACAGGTGGGGTACAGCAGCACAACCGTCCATGGAACAGCAGATCCCTGAGCAGTATGCTTCATGGACTAGAGGCAGCTCATTGTCTCGGAACTCTCAGCCAATAGGAAGCCAGGAATATAAGTGTGCACTTCTTGTGGGGAGAGAGGCAAAACTCAGTGCTTGCTTTGCCTTGCAGAGGATTGCTAGTTGCAGTAGAGTGCAGGGCAAGGGCAGACTGTAATAGGATACATTAGGAGATAAAAAGGGGATGTTTGATAGAAGTCAGTGTACTTGATGAGAACAACACCCGCACTGAAAGATACACAACTACCCCGCCCTCTCCTCTGCTTTCACGTGCAGAGCAATGAGGGTTTTGTGCAGCTTGGAGTGGAGTCACTCCTAAACACAGAAGCCAGGCTCGTCTGTATATTAGTGAAAACAGTGAGCTTCTGCCAGTGCCGGTGTTCTATCAGAACTGCTAACTATCAGATTCTGCAACCGGAAGTGACGTTCGGACGAGACCAACTTACTGCGCATGCGCCAATGCGTTCCAACATGGCCGCTATGCATTCCAATTGGTTTCCTAATGTGACAACACGCAGTGGCGGAAAACTTCTTACACCCACGCAAGTCTTGAATTTTACATTTATTTTAGCAGTAAACTCACCTCAGGTCAGGCCCCTTGACACAGATCAGTACTCACTGTACTGCAGAATCAGATCCTTCAGTGTCTCCCCTCTCAGTCAGCTCCACAGAACCTCCAGGTTCAGTTCCTCCCTAGCTCTTTAGGCCCTCAGGTTGACTACCTGAGGCTGCATGGCCCCTCTGCAGAGGAGGAGGCAGCCCCCCAGGACTCCACTATCCAGCTGAAAGACCTCGAGCACATGTGCTCCTGAAATTTATACAGTATCCCAGCATGCACTTTCCTCTGCCAAATCACATGGGCTGTATTAAACATCTGTGCACTCATTCGTCAGGTTTCCTCCCACTGTTCAATATGCCCCCTTATTAACCACTTACTGCAAAGTGACGTAGGGGTACGTCGGCTGACTTTGCGGTGTTATACCAGGGTGATGCCTCCAGCTAGAGGGAGACCCGCTGCCTTCCGCGGCTTTGCCCAGGTCTCCCGTCCCACAGGGAGACCCGAGCACCCAGCCGGCACGTCCCCCAGCTGGATGGAGTCCAGATCAAAGCCGGGTCTCCGATGACGTAACCTGGAGGCGGCGTCCATGACGTCACGTCCGGGTTACTCTGCTGCTAAAGGCAGCAAATTAAAAAAAAAACAGTGTATTCAAAAATGCCATTTGCGGCGTTTTGAATACATGGAAGTGTAGTGGAGGGGTCTAGGGTCTTTTAGACCCTCGATCCCTCCATAAAGAGTACCTGTCACTGCATAATACTGTCACAAGGGATGTTTACATGCTTGTGACAGCAATAAAAGTGATCAGATTTTTTTTTTTTTAAAAACCTGCGATAAAGTTAAAAAAATAAATAAAATAAATAGGAAAAAAAAGTTTTTTAGCCGCCCCCGTCGCCGTTAGCTCGCGCATGAAAGAAAACGCATATGGAAGTTGAGCCGCGAATGAAATCGCTGTTCAAACCACTCATGTGAGGTATCGCCACGATCGCCAGAGAGGGAGCAATAATTTAAAAAAAAGAGCTACACTCTAACTCTAAACTGGTAACCGGTAAAATTTTTTAAAACGTCACCTATTGAGATTTCTATTGACCATAGTTTGTCGCCATCCCACGGGTGTGCGCAATTTTAAACCGTAACATGTTGGGTATCTATTTACTCGGCGTGACATCATCTTTCACAATATACAAACAATGCTCTAACTTTACTGTTTAGTTTTTTTTAAATGCAGTGAAATGTGATTTTTCTTAATTTTTTCAAAAAAACTGCGTTTTAAAGACTGCTGCGCAAATACCACGTGGCAAAAAATATTGCAATGACCGCCATTTTATTTTCCAGAGTCTTTGCTAAAAATATATATATAATGTTTGGGGGTTCTAAGTAGTTTTCTAGGAAAATACTGATTTTAACTTGTAAACAAAAAAAGTGTCAGAAATAGGCCTGGGGGCTTAAGTGGTTAATATATGCAAACACTTTAATAGTAACTTTGCAAAAAATGTGAATGGAGCAGTTTTTATTTTTTAAATAGCATTAAAACAATATTTCAGACATTACAACAAAAGGCATTTTATAGGCAACTGTAAAGGTATAAGTTAAAATGTTAAATGATTTTTAGGAGATTCACTTAGAAGGGTGTACTATAACATTCGGCCACTAGATGGCAGTCAATGTCAGAGAATGTATCACCTTTGCTGCTTTTTTTGTAGTAGTGCATACAGTACATACGCATACTATATACGTACACTGAATGGAAAGAAAACCTAAAACCAGCACTATCCAGTGGCGTAGCGTGGGTTGTCAGCGCCCGGGGCAAGGCAAGTAATTTGCGCCCCCTAACCTGCGGACTTTTAGCACTCCCCGAGTCCCTTCCTACAATAGTACTGACCAGCCTGTTTCCTATACTGACCTAGCAGTCCACTACGCTAACATACCTGATTCCTGTACTGGCCACTACATTGACCTACCTGTCCACGACACTGACCCTTACAATGACCTACCTGATTCCTACCTGACCACTACACTGCCCACTACACTACACTGCCCACTACACTGCCCATTAAACTACACTAAACTGTCTACTACACTACACTGTTCACTACAGTGTCCAATACACTACCCACTACACTGACCATTACACTACACTAAACTACCCACTACACTGACCATTACACTACACTGTCCACTACACTGACCATTACACTTCACTCTCCACTGACCATTACACTACACTATACTGTCCACTGCACTACAATATACACTACACTGTCCAATACACCACACTAACCACTGCACTACACTGACCACTATATTGTCCACTAAACTACACTACACTGTCCACTACACTATACTACCCACTACACTACACTGTCCACCACACTACACTAAACTTTCCAATACACTACACTGTCCATTACACTACACTGACCACTACACTACACTGTCCACTAAACTACACTGTCCACTGTGCTGTCTACTACACTACACTGACCACTACACTACACTGTCCACTACACTACACTACACTACACTGTCCACTACACTACACTACACTGACCACTACACTGTCCACTACACTGTCCACTACACTACCCACTACACAACACTGTCCACTACACTACACTACACTAACCATTACACTACCCACTACACAACACTGTCCACTACACTGACCATTACACTACCCACTACACTACACTGTCCACTACGCTACACACTACACTGCCCACTAAACTACACTACACTGTTAACTATGCCTTCTCCCCAGACTGTGTCTAGTCCTGCAGCCAGCAAAATGACTTACCTGTTTTCAGGATCCATCCGCTCTGCAACATGGTGAAGACGGTGTTGTAAAATGTTGTCGGACCCATGAAAATACCGGAACTCGTCACTTCCAGGACACTGATGTGAGTCATCAGTGCGCATGCACACAAGACATTCTCGAGGTTTGGAAAAGTCATAAGAGATAGCGGACAGCTGACTGAAAGGAGGCGGGGCTGAGGTGGGACAGAGGACACCACCGCGTCATCAAGCCCTTACAGGGGGCGGGTCGGGGAGGATTGTGAGAGCTTAGAGGAGGCGGGACGGAGGCACATGCAGGGCTGACTTAGAAGACGGCGAGGCGGGCTCCAGAAGCGAGGCGGGGCTCTGCCACTGGCCAGCCCCGCTGCCGCACACGACAATGTTGGCCCAATCACAGGGCACCGGCCGGCCATCGTTTAGCCTGAAGATGGCGGCGGCTGAAGTGACACGCTAAGAAGAATTTTTAAAGTTTGCCAGAGTGACACTGGCGTGGGATGCGCCCCCCCCAAATGTTGCGCCCGGTGCAGCCGCCCCCCCCCCCCTGCACCCCCCACGCTACACCACTGGCACTATCCATGGAAAAATCTGATCAGACTAGTAAACCCCATATGAATTAACGGGATATATATTGCAGATTTTAAAAGGTTTAGGGTTACCAACCTTTCATTAAGATTTTACTCACAAAATATGAAAAATTTAGTGACAGGGCACATATTTTACTAACATTCTGAAATATGTCAAAAACTCCTATTAGAAACTAAGACAATTCGTATTTAACCACTTAGGGACCGCCCACCGTGTATTTATGTCGGTACTTTGACGCTAAATAATGGGGTTATGGCTGCAGATAGCTACCATAACCCTGGTATTTTTTTAAAAGGCGGGCAGTCCGCTTTTACATAAGGCTTGTCCCAGCGGCAGATTCGCCGCGGGATCACCTTTATGGGCAGCGGGAGAGGTGCCCCCCCTCCCGCAGCTTCCCGGTCGTTTTCCACGCTTACTGGACCCTTCAGTAGCAGGGAAAATGGTCCGGTCTGCTGTCCCCCTCAGGCGGGACGTTGAGTGAGGGCGATTTTTTACTGCGTGACTTTAACGGACAATTGCGCGGTCGTGCGACGCTGTACCTAAACGAATTTGACGTCCTTTTTTTCCCACAAACAGAGCTTTCTTTTGGTGGTATTTGATCACCTGTGCGATTTTTTGATCACGCGCTATAAACAAAAAAAGAGCGTAAATTTTGCAAAAATAACAATATTTTTCACATTTTTTTATATGAAATTCCCCAAAAAAAAAGTAAAAATCAAAATTTTTTAACATTTTTCGGCCAATTTGTTTTATGCTACCTATGTTTGGTAAAAAAAATCGCAAAAAGCGTATTTTGATTGGTTTGCGCAAAAGTTATCGCGTTTACTAACAAAGGGAAAGATTTTTGTCATTTTTGGTGTTTTTTTTTTTAACGCGTAATGGCGGCGATCTGCGATTTTTTTTCGGTACTGCGACATTGCGGCGGACAGATCGGACCCTTGACTGACATTTTTGACACTTTTGGGGGTACCAGTGACATTACTGCAGTAATCAGTGCTATACATATGCACTGTTACTGCAAAAATGACACTGGCAGGGAAGGGGTTAACTTTATTGGACAGGGAGGGGTTAAGTGTGTCCTAGGGGCGTGATTCTAACTGTGCAGGGACATTCCTATTGGTGTAAAAGCAAAGATGAACCGTTCTACATAGTAGAACGGACAGATCTTCACTTTTACACAGGGAGAACTGACAGGCAGCTTGTTTGCACAAGCCGCTCTGTCTTTCTCCCTTCACAGGAGCGATCGCAGTGTGACTGGCGGACATCGAGTCCGCCGGTCACACGCACTGACTTGTCTGTGAACGAGCCGCGGCGGGCGCGCGCCTCGGCGGGCGCCCGCCCGCGATAGGCTCGCAAGTCAGTGACAGGCGAGTGACGTACCGATACGTCACTCTGCCTGGCCGGGGATGACCGCCGTAGTATATAGTCGTGCGGCGGTCGCCAACCGGTTAAAGAGGACCTGTCATGCTTATTTCTATTACAAGGGATGTTTACATTTATAATAGAAATAAAAGTGATCAAATTTTTTTTTTTTTTTTTAAAGGACAGTGTAAAAATAAAAGATAAAATAAATAGAAAAAAAATGAAAGCGCCCCGTCCCCATTAGCTTGCGCGCAGAAGCGATTGCATACGCAAGTCGCGCCCACATATGTAAAAGTTCAAACCACACATGTGAGGTATCGCCACGATCATTAGAGTGAGAGAAATAATTTGAGCCATAAACATCCTTTGTACCTCCAAACTGGTAACCTGTAGAAATTTTTAAAATGTCACCTATGGGGATTTTTAAGTACCAATGTTTGTCGCCATTCCACAAGCAAGCGCCATTTTGAAGTATGACATGTTGGGTATCTATTTACTCGGCATAACATTATCTTTCACATTATAGAAAAGAATTGGGCTAACTTTACTGGTTTCTTATTTTTTAATTCAAAATTCAAAAAAGTGTATTTTTTCCCAGAAAATTGTGTTTGTAAGACCGCTGCGCAAATACGGTGTGATAAAAAAATTTTGCAATGATCTTTATTTTATTCTCTAGGGTCTCTCCTAAAAAAAAAAATATATATATATATATATATATATATATAATTTTGGGGGTTCTAAGTAATTTTTTAGCAAAAAAAAAAAAAAAAAAAAACAGATTTTAACTTCTAAACAACAAGTGTCAGAAAAAGGTCCGTTCCAGAAGTGCTTAAACGATATGCAAATATTAACAATACCCATAATAAGTAACCTGCCTACTTTACAATTAAAAAGTCAAAACAGCGTGACAAAATGTGAGCATGAACAGGATTATAAAAGACCTGGGATGGAGCAGGAAAACAAGTTCTGCAGCATGTTTCGTGTGCCAGTGCACAGGATGGTCAGGTAGAGCCTTACAGTGGGATCCCTGGCTTAGTCACTGTATACACTGCACATATATTTCACAATCCTTGCACCTACAAAATACTCCTAATTTTGCAAACAAATAATTTTTTTTCATAATGTTAAAGCCAAAATGTATTCTGCTACATACGTTTGGTAAAATAATAACCCAAATCAGTGTATATTATTTAGGCCCCGTTCACACTAGGGCGATCCGACTTCCCGGGGCGACCTCCGAGGTCGCAGTGCGAGCAGCGCGCCGCGACCTCGGAGCGGCCGGCACGGACTTCATAACATTGAAGTCTATGACGGTCGCTCCGGGTCGCCCCAAAGAAGCTCCGGACCCTTTTTCTAAGTCGGAGCGACTTGTGTCGCTCCTATTAGAACGGGTCTGCAGCTTCCCTATGGAAGGCGACCTGTGAGGCGACCTGGAAAGTTAGAGTCTACAATCAATCTATGGTGTATATATATTTGAAATTGCTCTAGTCCTGATGTACTGACACCCTATCATTACTTGAGGGCCTAAAATGCTAGGACAGTACAAATACACCCCAAATTACCCCTTTTTGGAACGTAGACAGTCCAAGGTATTTAGTAAGTTTTTTGAAGTTGTAAAATTTGGTCTCAATTTTTTTTGTTGGTCACAATTTTTTTTGGAAAATGAAGAATTTAACCACTTGCTTACTGGGCACTTATACCCCCTTCCTGACCAGGTCAATTTTCAGCTTTCAGCGCTGTTGCACTTTGAATAATTGTGCGGTCATGCCACAATGTACCTATATTTTTATCATTTTTTTCACACAAATAGCTTTCTTTTGGTAGTATTTCATCACTGGGGTTTTTATTTTTTGCTTAAGATACAAAAAAAAAAAAAAAGACAGAAAATTTTGAAAAAACATTATTTTTCATAGTTTGTTACAAAATTTAGCAAACAGGTGATTTTTCTCCTTCACTAATGGGCACTAATGAGGTGGCACTGGTGGGCACTTATGAGGCACTGATAGGTGGGACTGATGGGCTCTGATAGGTGGCACTGAACAGCACTGAGAGGTGGCACTGATAGGCAACACTGATAATGAGGCACTGATTGGAAGCACTGATGGGCATTGATAGGTGGCACTGATTAGCAGCACTGACGCTATCAGTGTGGGGAGAAAAAAGCTGATAACCGGCTTGTTTTTACTTCCGTGATCTGCTGTCATTGGCTGACAGCTGATCACATGATAAAGGACCGCTGTGATTGTCCCTTTACCCCGATCTGTGATCAGCTGAGTCCATAGGACTCAACAATCACAGAGCGCACTGCAATTGGCCCACAAGCAGCGCGATCACGAGAACCGGAAGCCCACGCTGTAGCCATCTTTTGGGTACAACGCGGGTGGAAAGTGGTTAAAGCGGAGTTCCAACCAAAAGTGGCAGTTCCGCTTTCAGCCCTCCTCAACCCCATACATGCCACATTTGGCATGTAATTTTTTTTTTTCTCTTACGTCCTCCGACAGTCGCCGCCACTTCTAAGTCATCACTATTGGGTATTGACTTCCGCTCCGCAGGAGTAGCTAGGCATAAGACTTAGTCAAAAGAACAAAGCATTTAGCATAGACACACCCATGGGGGCTGTCCCACTGGTCAATACCCCCCTGCATTGATCCCTCCCAACTCAGTTTGTCTCTGCCTAGCGTCAGGAGTAGTCAGGCTTCCCTGTGCTGGGGCTTTCAGTCTCAGCCTTCTAATCTTTTCTTTTGATTTTTATTTTAAAAAATGTCAGTTTTTTCTTTGCTTTACTAGCTGTTTATTTTGTCAGCTTAGTTTAGTTGGATCTTCGGAAGAAGATGGATTCTGCGGAGCTGGGAATCAGACTGGTCGCCCTGGTTCTCCAGGGCAGAGGGTCAAAGGGATCCCCAGCCCGCCATCGAGCGTTCGGCCAAGTGTTCATCCTGGCATTATGAACGACCCATCCCTGCTTGCAGCAGGGATGCAGCCTGTGAAGTGGCTACCTCACTGGACACATCTGCGGTGCTGCAGTGTCCTGTCCTTGGCTAATGGCATTCCCTGTCAGATGAGGACAGCGGCTTTCCGTTCATAGAGGCACCCCACGCCATCGGGTACCGGTAAGTACTTCTGTGTGGGGCCTCTGTCTGGGGTGGCAGTCCTGTGTTGCTGTGTGTTCCCCATGTCTGTGCCTGTGTGGGGTTCCCTGATGCGATCCCTGTGGGGGTCGCTTGTACATGCGCTGTGGTGCTGTGTGTTTTTGGGGGCCCCTTCCCCTGTGTCACTACAGTGTTTTTGGGGGTGCAGACTGTGTGTGCGGCGGCCGCAGCGGGTTAAAACCGCGCGGTCCGCCATTTTAAGTATGGGCAAGCATGTCTGGCTTCACTGTGGGCTTAACTGCATGCTGTTTTGGCGCCATCCGGCACCATCTTGTGTGTGGCAGAACGATTGTTCCGAGCACATGTTCGGCGGCCATCTTGCCGAAGCCTTCCATTCACTTCTATGGGCAGCCATTGTCCCTGGGTCTTGCAGCTTATAGTTCAGCCTCTGATGACCTCACTTCCTTTTCTTCTGAAGCAGCGATCGATGTGGTAACACTCTGTGTGGGCTCTGCAGACTGTCTCTTCCATAACTCTCTGTTTTGTCCTTCCTGGCTCAGTTTCTTCTCCTTTTGGGGGTCTTTTGTCACTGTATATATAGCGGTGGGCTGCGCACTCCGCAGCGATTATAAAGAGCCAGTACCTTTTATTGCTCTATTGTTTCTCACTTGGGCAATGGATTCTCAGGACAGCAAATTCCCTCCAGCCCTGGTGGGGGACCCCAGTCCTGCTGTGGCCCCTGTTATACCTGATTTGGCCGCCATAGTGGCGTCTTTAGTGTCCAAAATGGAGGTGCTGATGGCTGAACGTGCTGCTAGGAAAAGGCCCAGATTATCTATCTCCTCTGATTCAGATGGTGATGTGGTTGCTGCGACGGGCGTGCCCTTTTCAGGGTCTCGCTCATCCCTGGACCCTCTGGGGTCTGAGGGGGAGGCGGAGGTGGAGGGGGCAGATGATTCTCCCCCGGGGTAGCCTGAAGAACATGCGACTATGGATGAGTTAATCTCTTCTGTTAAAGAAACATTACACTTGGAGGATGAGCCCAGTCCTCCGGCATTGTGTCCTATTTTGGGACACACAGGACCCGCAAGTCGGCGCAGGTTTTTCCCTTCCCCGCTGAGTTTCATTACAATGTAAATGAACTGTGGCGCACTTTAAAACGTCCATTCGCGGTACCTAGTCGGTTTAAGTTGCTTTATCCTTTTGCCCCGGCTACGGAATCGCGCTGGTGTGTGCCTTCACAGGTGGATCACACTGTGGCCGTGTTAAACAAGGCTACGTTGATTCCTACTGAGGAGACCCCGGTTTTTCGGGATCCCACGGACAGGAGGTTGGAGTCTCTTGCCCGCCATTCCTACACGGTGGCTGGTTCCTTGCTCAAACCTGTTTTCGCGTCCGTTTTGGTGGCTCAGGCGGTGGCTGATTGGACTAAGGTGCTTAGACCCAACCTCGCGTCTGATTCTGCCCCACCTGCCACGCTGGCTATGGTGGACCAAATTCACCAAGGAGTCAAGTATTTGTGCGATGCGGCCTTAAATGAGGCCCCTTTGGTAGCACGCCTATCTAGTGTTGCGGTGCTTAACCGTCGACTGATCTGGCTGAAGAGCTGGTCGGCTGATCAGACATCACGGAAAACAGTTGCTGATTTTCCCTATGCTGGTTCTCGCCTGTTTGGCGAGGCGTTGGATACCATGGTAAAAGGCGTCACGGGGGGCAAGAGTACCATGCTGCCCCAGAACCCGAAAAAAGTGCTTTCGTGGCAAGCGGGGTTCCGCCACTCTCGACCCAATCAAGGGTCCTTTCGTGCCTTTAGGAATCAAACCAAGGGCAAGCCCTTCAAGGGCCAAGGTAACCAGAAAAAGCCCTGGGCGGGCAAGCAGAAGATCGAGGAATGCCGGTGCGGCGGGTCAATCCGCCTCTGCCTGAAGGGGCGCCCTCACCCATTTAAGGGGTGGGGGGATGTTTGCGCGGTTTCCTCCAACCTTGGCTGCTCCGCATTCCGGACAGGTGGGTTCAGGAAATCATTCGATCAGGGTACAAGATCAAATTCCTTTACCGGCCGGCGGACAGATTTTTTCCCTCAAAACTTCATTTAACCCTAGGGTGCCTGCAGGACCTGCATCAAGCGGTGCAGGACCTCCTTGCTCAGGGGTTAATTGTCCCGGTGCCTCATCGGGACAGGTTTCGGGGGTTTTATTCCAATCTGTTCACTGTGCCCAGAAAGGAGGGCAAGGTGCGTCCTATTCTGGACCTAAAAGCGCTGAACCGCTTCGTGTGCGGAAGTTCCGTATGGAATCTTTCCGCTCGGTGGTGGCCTCCCTGAGCCCGGGGGAATTCCTGGCCTCTATAGACCTGAAGGATGCGTACCTACACATCCCCATTTTTGAGGGTCACCAGAGGTACCTTCGTTTCCCTATCGCGGAGGACCACTATCAGTTTGTGGCGTTACCTTTCGGTCTCGCTTCGGCTCCAAGGGTCTTTACCAAAGTACTGGCGCCTGTTCTGGGCCTGCTAAGGGCACAGGGCATTGCGGTCTTGGGGTATCTGGACAATCTCCTTTTAAGATCGAGTGTCAGCCAGAACCTACTGCGCGATCTGTCTACCACGGTACAGACGCTCCAGGAGTTCGGATGGACCATCCACATACAGAAGTTGTCCTTGTCTCCTTCGGTTCGTCTTCCCTATGTGTTCTTGCCGGAGGACAAGCTCCAGACCGAACAGGACGAGATCAGGTCCCTCAGGGACAAACCATCCTCGTCACTCAGGACCTGCATGCGGTCCCTAGGCTTGATGGTATCGGCCTTCGAGGTGATACCCTTTGCTCAGTTTCACACGCGGTCTCTTCAAGCGGAGATCCTGGTCAAGTGGGACAGGCTACCTCAGTCCTTGGATCTGAGTGTCTCTTTGAGTCGCCGGACCAGAATGGATCTTCTGTGGTGGCTCCAGTCCCCGGCTGTGTCAGAAGGGAAATCCTTCCGTCCGTTACTGTGGACAGTGATTACCACGGATGCCAGCCTGTCGGGCTGGGGCGGAGTCCTGGGCAACCTGTCTGCCCAGGGCACTTGGTCAGAGGAGGAATCCTCCCTTCCGATCAACATTTTGGAACTAAGATCGATCAAGCTCTGTCTCTTCCAGTGGTCGGACCGACTTTGGGGCCGTCCTGTTCGGGTACAGACGGACAATGCTACCGCGGTGGCTTACATCAACCACCAAGGGGCACCAGGAGTGCCCAGGCGGCCCGGGAGGTGACCGACATTCTGTCTTGGGCCGAGACTCATGTCCCGGCGATTTCAGCAGTTCACATTCCGGGTGTGGAGAATTGGCAGGCCGACTATCTGAGCCGCCAGACCCTGGACCAGGGGGAATGGTCCCTGCACCCGGAGGTCTTCCAAATGCTGTGTGCGAAGTGGGGATCCCCGGACGTGGACCTGTTCGCGTCCCGGTTAAACCACAAGGTGGAAAGGTTCGTGGCAAGAACGCGCGATCCTCTGGCAGACGCCTCGGATGCGTTGGTGGCCCCTTGGCATCAGTATCATCTGATGTATGCCTTTCCTCCGATTCAATTGTTGTCCAGGTTCCTTTGCAGGTTAGCCTCGGAACCGCACTTGGTGATTCTGGTAGCGCCGGACTGCCCGCGCCGGTCCTGGTACGCCGACGTTGTTCATCTGGCAGTGGTGCCTCCTTGGCGGCTGCCGATGCGGGAAGATCTACTGTCTCAGGGACCGATCTTCCATCCTGCTTTACAGTCGCTGGCTTTAACGGTCTGGCTGTTGAGACACAGGTCCTGAGAGACAGGGGTCTCTCTTCAGAGGTCATTCCTACTCTAATCAAGGCTAGGAAATCCTCTTCTGGTAAAATCTATTACCATACCTGGAAAGCTTATTTCGCCTGGTGTGAGTCCAGGGGGTTCTCCCCTCGCTCGTACTCGGTGACGAGAGTATTAGCTTTTCTCCAGACTGGTGTGGACCACCACATGGCGCTGGCCACGATAAAGGGCCAGGTATCTGCACTGGCTATTCTTTTCCAACTCCCTGTGGCATCTCATTCCTTGATTCGCACCTTTATTCAAGGTGTGCGACATTTGGCCCCTCCCCAGAGGGAGCCTTTATCTCCATGGGACTTGAACTTAGTTCTGTCCGCGTTACAGCGTTCTCCCTTTGAAAATATCCGAGAGATATCGTTACCTCTGCTGCCTAAGAAAGTTGCCTTTTTAGTGGCGATTACTTCGGCTCACAGGGTGTCGGAGTTGGCGGCGTTGTCTTGCCGCTCTCCTTACTTGGTGATTCACAAGGATAAGGTGGTCTTGCGACCTCATTCGTCTTTTCTCCCTAAGGTGGTCTCTGAGTTCCACCTTAATGAGGATATTGTTTTGCCTTCGCTCTGTGCGAAGCCGAAGCATCCTAAGGAGGTTGCATTGCATTCCTTGAATGTTGTCCGGGCAATCAGGGTTTACCTGTCGTCCACTGAATCCTTTCGGAAATCAGATTCCCTCTTTGTCATTCCTGAGGGACCTCAGAAGGGTATGGCTGCGTCTGCAGCAACCATTGCCAAATGGATCAGACAGACCATTGAACAGGCCTATGCTTTGAAGGAATAGGTTCCACCCTTCCCTGTTAGGGCCCACTCTACCAGATCTTTGAGTACGTCCTGGGCTTACTGGCACCGAGCCTCGGTGGCCCAGGTGTGCATGGCTGCGACTTGGTTGTCGGTGCAAACTTTTTTCAAATTCTATAAGGTGGATGTTCTGGCATCAGCTGATGCCTCCTTTGGCCGCAAAGTTCTCAGTGCGGCAGTGCCATAGGGGACCCTTGTTCTTTTGTGGGTCCCTGGCTGTTAGGGTTGTTTATACCCTGGGTTTTTTGCTTCCCTGGGCTGTTGCTCCTGTTGAGCCTTTTCTGTTGCCCAGAAGGTTCTCTTACTGTGCGTGTAAGGTTCCTTTCTCTGATGTGGGTACTGCGTTGCCTTGTCTGCGGTTGCGTCTCCCACCCCTCATGTCTACACTGCTTTGGGACATCCCAATAGTGATGACTTAGAGGTGGCGGCGACTGTCGGAGGACGTAAGAGAAAACTGAATTTTTGTAAAATCTTACCTGTAAAATTCCTTTCTCTGAGTCCTCTGACAGTCGCCGGCCCCGCCCCTCTTTTGGGGTTTTGTATTGTACACCTACTGCTATTCTACCAAACTGAGTTGGGAGGGATCAATGCAGGGGGGTATTGACCAGTGAGACAGCCCCCATGGGTGTGTCTATGCTAAATGCTTTGTTCTTTTGACTAAGTCTTATGCCTAGCTACTCCTGCGGAGCGGAAGTCAATACCTAATAGTGATGACTTAGAGGTGGCGGCGACTGTCGGAGGACTCAGAGAAAGGAATTTTACAGGTAAGATTTTACAAAAATTCATTTTTTTTGGGTGGGTGGGGGGGGGGGGGTTTGTACCTAGTTTTGGCAGGTACCCAGCTCCCACTTCCGCTCGGGCCACCTAGGCGACTCGAGCAGAAGTTCTCCTCTCCCCCTCCCTCCCTTCAATCTTCTGGGACACGTCACAGATCCCAGAAGATTGCCCGAACTATGAGGCAGCGTAGCGCAATTCGCGCATGTGTAGTGCGCACCCAGCTGTGAAGCTGCAAGCTGTCACAGCTGGGAGCCCACAAGTGTGATGCCAGCGCCAGAAAGAGGCGAGGGAGAGAACTGAGGGTTCAGGCAGCCACATCACTGGATCATGGGACAGGTGAGTGTGTGTTTATTAAAAGTCAGTAGCTACTCTTTTTGTAGCTGCTGACTTTTAATACAGAAATTAGTGGAACTCCGCTTTCAATAAAAAAAAAAAAATGTTTACATTTTTTTTAACACTGTCACCAACGCAGTACAGTGTCATCATATGACTGGTGTGCCGATGATCATAGATACTGACAGAATGTAAAAAAAAAAAAAAATCAAAAAACTTTATTCGTTTTTTAACATTTATTTTTTACAATTTTTGCTTAAGATCGCAGGTAATCAAAATTGAATGAAAGCAAAAGAAGGTGGCACACCAGAGTAGTGCATTATCATAAGACCCTTTATGGATAAAAAAAACTGATTCCAATGTACTCACAAAGGTGCACAATAGAGTGCATATAACAAATCTAGTCCCACTGCCGGAAACATGTCCATCCACAGGGGCATAGCTTTTGCATCTCAAAGTAGATGCCCCTTTCCTCAGAGCACTGTTAAAACGTGTATCTTATGCCCCTGTGGATTGATATCTTTCCATAGTTGGGACTGGATTTGTTATATGAACTCTACTGTGTACCTTTTGCGAGTACATTAAAATCAGTTTTTATCAATAAAGGGTCTTATGATAATGCACTATGCTTCTTCTTTTGCTTTCATTTTACTCTAAAGAAGAACTTTGTTAAAACAAGAATCTATTAAGACAATTAACACTTCTCAGGACTCTATTATACAACATGTATAGAGTCCAAGGGTCAGGATCAAAGCTGACTATAGACAGGTAGTTTTAAAAACATGAAGAAAGAAAGGTGGATGGAGGAATCCCTCCGCCGGGACAATATATTCTGACAACAGTACACACTGCTAACAGGATATACTGATCAGCAGCTGCTGAGAATTTTTTCCAACATATCCTTTTCGACAAAAGTCCATCAAACAATCCACTTCTGTCAAGCAGGGACGGCCACACACTAATCGAAATTCGGCCTGGAGTTGGTCCGACAGAAGCCGGCCTTTCAGCTTGCTTCTGTCAAAGGGGCATGACCGAAAAAGTTATGCCGATTGGCTCTCGATCAGCACTCTCAGCCAATGGTGAGGAGGCCATCCTCCTGTCAGAACACAATAGAACAGCAGGGGAGATCACTGTACTAACACTTGGATAGTTAGTACAGTGGCTCCTTCTGAGCTGTCAGCCCTGCTGGGTTGAAGGGAAAAAAATTACTACTAGTGTGTACAAGGCTTAAAGTGATTGTAATCAATCAGGGAAAACAAATTGTTACCCCAGCTCCACTGCTAATGTAGAAGTCCATGAACTGTAGTCCGGTGCTCTAGCCAGGGCATTCAGGTCCCATAGATAAAATTCTTGAATCAGGAAGGCTGGCAACTCAGATGCTCTTAAATAAAAGTACTTTATTTGTTACATGGGTACACAGGTTGTGCTTTCCTTTTATAGCCTGTACCTGTGTACCCATGTAATAAATAATGTTTTTTTTTTTTACTTACCGTAAAATCCATTTCTCCGATGTTCATTGAGGGACACAGCTCCTAATATTCTTAACCATTGGGTTATACTGCCCCCTACATGAGTAAGACACTAGGCAGAAAAAAAGTCTGGCTTAGCCTATGGGCAATCACAGGGGGTATACTCCCTCTCAGTGGCGTAGCGTGGGTTGTCAGCACCCGGGGCAAGGCAAGTAATTTGCGCCCCCTAACCCGACTTCGAGGTCACAAAAGTGTGAAAGGGGCCTTCAGTAATCAAGGTATAGTGTGCCCCCTTTCAATGCAGAGTGACCAGCATGCCCCCTTTCAATGCAGAGTGACCAGCGTGCCCCCTTTCAATGCAAAGAGACCAGCGTGCCCCCTTTCAATGCAGAGAGACCAGCATGCCTCCTTTCAATGCAGAATGACCAGTGTGCCCCCTTTCAATGCAGAATGACCAGCGTGCCCCCCTTCAATGCAGAGAGATAATTGTGCCCCCATCAATGCAGAGTGACCAGCGTGCCCCCTTTCAATGCAGAGAGACCAGCATGCCCCATTCAATGCAGTGACCAGCGTGCCGTGCCCCCCTTCAATGCAGGAAGATCAGCATTCCCCCTTTCAATGCAGAGAGACCAGCGTGCCCCCTTTCAATGCAGAATGACCACAGCGTGCCCCCTTTCAATGCAGAATGACCAGCGTGCCCCCTTTCAATGCAGAATGACCAGTGTGCCCCCTTTCAATGCAGAATGACCAGTGTGCCCCCCTTCAATGCAGAGAGACCAGTGTGCCCCCTTTCAATGCAGAGAGACCAGTGTGCCCCCTTTCAATGCAGAGAGACCAGCGTGCCCCCTTTCAATGCAGAATGACCATCGTGCCCCCTTTCAATGCAGAATGACCAGCGTGCCCCCTTTCAATGCAGAATGACCAGCGTGCCCCCCTTCAATGCAGAGAGATCATCGTGCCCCCATCAATGCAGAGTGACCAGTGTGCCCCCTTTCAATGCAGAATAACCAGCGTGCCCCCTTTCAATGCAGAATGACCAGCGTGCCCCCGTTCAATGCAGAGAGATCATCGTGCCCCCGTTCAATGCAGAGAGATCATCGTGCCCCCATCAATGCAGTGTAACCAGCGTGCCCCATTCAATGCAGAGTGACGAGCGTGCCTTGCCCCCTTTCAATGCAGAGAGATCAGCGTCTCCCCTTTCAATGCAGAGAGACCAGCGTGCCTCCTTCAATGAAGAGAGAATTACCTGCAGCGGCCGCTTCTCCTCAGTTCCCCGCGTCTCCTCGAGTCCTCCCACCTCCTCCTCGGCCAATGGCATTCGTTCGCCTTTCGGCCAATCAGGAAGCGGGTTTCATTCGCTATTGTCACACAATGGGTGTGCTTGGGGGGCGCAGAGGTCCACCCTTTTTTGAAGCCTATTAGAGCCTCTGGCTCTAATCAGGTGATTAAAAAAAAACCCACTCTGTGACAGCGCCAGGCTGCTAAACTGACTGAGCAGTGAGGAGAGGCGGCATAGGAAAGGCTTGGCTTGCAATGCCACCCCACCCTACACCAATGGACAGGTGAGGCACAGTCCAGCCCCGCCTGACCTGCCATTTTAAGCCATAGGGCGGCCGCGCTGGACATCTCCCAGCCTAAAGATGGAGGCAGACAGTGTGTGAACTGTGTATGTCAGAGTCAGACAGACAGAGTGACACTGCGGATGTGCCCCCCCAGATGTTGCGGCCGACCCCCCTTGCACCCCCCACGCTACGCCACTGCTCCCTCTCTCTGCTATAGGTATTCAGTTTTGTTACAAGTAGTGTCAGAGAAAATATAACTCCACAGAGGGGTGGGTGCTGTGTCCATCAATGAACATTGGAGAAATGGATTTTATGGTAAGTCAAAAATCCAATTTTCTCTTTCGTTCATTGACCGACACAGCTCCTGATATTCCTAACCATTGGGATGTCCCAAAGCAGTGTTAAACATGAGGAGTGGGAACAGCGAAAAATTCCCAAGGCTAAAAACAGTAGCCAACCAGGCAACAGGGGTTTAATCAAAACAACTGGAGCCCACCTGAAAAAAACAATACACCCTCAAATAGGACCAAGTCCTCTAAACAGCAGCCTGAAAAACCCTGCGACCAAAAGAGGCATCCGCACATGCCAACACATCCACTTTATAGAACTTTGTGAAAATGTGCACTGACGACCAGGTGGCTGCCTTGCAAACCTGCATCACTGACGCCTCGCCTGATGACGGAAGGCCTAAAAGGTACTGAGCGCCCAAGTAGAGTGCGCCTTGATAGGGAATGGAGGAAGCTGACCCCCTGATGGAATAGTCCTGAATCACGGTCTGTCTGATCCATCTGGGAATGGCCGCAGAGGAAGTGGACAACCCCATTCGAGACCTATCCTTAAGCACAAATAGTGAGTCTAAATTGCTAAAAGACTTCATAGCTGCCAGGTACAACCCAATTGCCCAAACCACATCCAAGGCATGCAAGGCAATTTCCTTAGGATGTTTTGGCTTGGGACACAGGGAAAGCAACACAATGTCTTTATTCAAACGGAAATCAGAGACAACCTTTGGAAGGAATGACAGACAGAGGGAAGAACCACCTTATCTCTGTAAACCACCAAGTAAAGAGAACGACAGGATAATGCTGCCAGTCAACACAATGTCTTCATTCCCACCTTCTGAGACAGTGTAAACACAGGAATCTCCCAAAGAATCTTAAATGTAAACTTCTGGAGGACCGAAAGCACCAAATTGAGGTCCCAAGGCGGCAACAGAGACTGCACTGAAGGAACCAAATGGCGAACACCCTGAAGAAATGTATGCACCAGGGAGTATGTGGCCAAGGGGCATTGAAAGAAGACCACCAAAGCCGACACCAGGCCTTTGATGGTATTCAAGGCCAATTTCTGTTCAACCCCACGTGAAGGAAGGTCAAGATTTGAGCCACCGAGAAGGAGGGAGGATGAACCCCAAGAGACTCACACCACGCAATGTTCGTCTCCCATGTATGATGGTAGATTTTCTAGCTTTTAACAGCGTTGGAATCACTGTTTCAGACCAACCCCTATCCTTTAGTACCTGCCTTTCAACAGCCAATCCGTCAAAGATCCTCTCTGAGAGGAAGCTTCCAAGGAGTGTCGGCGACCAAGCCACACCAGATTGGTGTACCAAGCCTGGCGAAGCCAGTCCGGGCCACTAAGATAACTGGAATCCCTTCTCAATCCTGCGTAGAAGTCTCGGCAGAAGCTTGGGAGGAGGGAAGGCGTAAATCAGACAATACTGACCCCACGGGGCCACCAGCACACCTGTGGCATCCGCCAGAGGATCCTGTGACCGTGCCATGAACCTCTGCACCTTTCTGTTGAGCCGAGGCGCCAACAGATCCACCTCAGGGATGCCTAACTGGAGACTATTGAAACACCTCCGGTTGAAGAGACCATTCCCCTTGGTCCAGCGCCTGCCTACTGAGGTAATCCGCCTGCTAGTTTTCCACTCTGGGAATGTTTACGGCGGAAAGGGCTGGAACAAATGTTCTGCCCATTTGAGAATGCCCCCTACCTCCAGAGCTGCCAGGACACTTCTTGTGTCCCCTTGTGTCCCACGGAGGTTCCGTTTTTGGCACTATGCATGCGCCAGGTTTGACGCATGCACAGTTAGGGATCGGATCCGACGTGCGTCTATTTCCGGGTCCCCGGGATATGACGTGTTGGGTTGTAGTGAGTGGTGTATTTAAGCGCTGCAACTGCCACAGGCAGTTGAGCTCCAGGGAGACATGAAGGATTCTCTATTTTGAGGTATGACACATTGACACTTGTGATTCACCCCTATATTATCTACTGAACTTTTTCTAATAGACCTAAACAGCCATGGTATCATCCTTAGGCCACATATTCTAACTGGGGATGGACCATTATAACTTCCCTATGGTCAGTACGGCGCTGAATGCCAGATGAACATCTTGGATTAGAACCTTGCCATCAAATGTCTATTTTTTGTAACAAGTATGAAGTTGTACATTTCTTCTGCCCCAGTACACTCTACCAGTGAACTGGCAATGGGTAATCCCTTTTCATCTTATATGGAACACTTTCAAATAAATTAATGGCTAGTTAGACAATCCCATTCCTGCTTTAACTGGTTTCTGCGGATCCTATGCAAGTATATTTAAAGCCTATATCTGTGCAAAAAATGTCTCCACTTTGTAGAGACATATACTGCATCAGGCTCATTAATATATATTTTTTTACTTTCAGGAATATTTTTAGGCTGCTGATTTGAATTTCATTATTCCCAGTGTCAATATCGCCTTCATTAAACTCCCTGGTCAGCCATATCTGCTTTTTTGCTGTAGCGGTATGTACTTTTTTTTCTTATGAAGGGCACATTCTGTTTTTGACTGGAGGGTTTCTATCTCCTTCTGCCCTACTGAGTTAATGATTTCTATTTTAATAATATAATCTTCACACAGTCTCTATATACATTCACTCCCGCACTTGTCCCAAGGGATAGTTTCTGTGCTTGCCATTTCTGCATACCACTCTTGGGTCTTGGTGCTGGTTTCTGCTCTTTGGTGAGTATGCGGGTCATTTTTGGAATCCACGTTTTGGAATGATATAAAATTGTACTGATATTTTGACTTTGTATATATCACTATCAGGCCAATTTAGGATCTTCTCTTCAAAATATATATGCTCTTGTGTGTGTACCGCGAAACATGTCGGGCAAGGCATCTGCACAGCTTTCCAGCTCTTTAGGCCTATTGATATAGAGAGATCTATTTTAAAACCTATGTATGTGTACCATCCACTGTTTTGTTATGTTTGTCTTTTTTATATATCCATTTAAATAAAAATGTAATCAATGTTTTAACTCCATTTGCACAATTTTTTGTACGGTACCATTAAAATCCCCCAAGCCCTCCCTTTCCTCTTTTTTTTTCTTTTTTTGGTTTCTCTTTACCCCTTTTGTTTTTCTTTTACTCTCTTTCTTTTTCTTTTTATATATTCTTTTTTTCTTTCCTCACTTTTTGGACTTTTTAGTCCTGTTTGACATTATCAATTCTATTGGGATGTAGGTACCTTGAATATGTCCTTTATCTACCTCAACACAATCAATCTTTTTTCCTTGTGCCCCCTTGGTGATTGATATAAGCCATGGCTGTGGCATTGTCTGATTGAATGCGCACTGGCCATCCTTGGAGATGATCCATCCAATGCTCCAGGCAAAGTCTGACCGCTCGGAGCTCCAGGATATTGATCGGTAGTCTGGACTCTTCCAGGGTTCAGACCCCTTGAGCAGAATTTCAGTTGAGAACACCTCCCCACTCGATAGGCTAGCATCCATGTTGACCACTGTCCAATACAATGGGAGAAAGGATTTGCCCTGCCGGAGCTCTGCAGAGCGAAGCCACCAGATCATGGACCCTTTTGCACCCCAGCTTAGCTGGATTTGGTTGTCCAGAGTCTGCAGAGTCTTGTCCCATTTGATCAGAGTCTCCCTTGCAGGGACCTCGTATGGAACCATGCAAACGGGACTGCCTCAAAGGTAGACACCGTCAGGCCCAGCAAACTGATAATGCTCCTCTCCCACGGCAAAGCGGAGGAAGTGCTGGTGACCGACACACATTGGAATATGAAGGTAAGCGTCCTTGATGTCGATGGAGGCAAGAAAATCCCCCTGATGCAGGGAAGCCACCACCATGTGAACAGACTCCATTGTTATCTTTTGCACCTGCACAAGCAGTTCAGCACTTTGAGGTCCAGGATTGGACCCACCTTGCCTTCCTTTCTGGGGACTGTAAACAGGTTTCAGAATAACCCCTGAAAACATTCCAAAGTCGGAACTAGGACAATCACTCCTTGAAGTAAAAGGTCTTGCACTGCCCCAAAGAGAGCGTGTAAGCGGACTGGGGCAGTCACACGTTGGAAGAAAAGAACCTTTCTGGAAGGTAAGATCAAAACCCAATCTTCTAGCTGGACCATATGACTTTGTGGACCCACTTGTCTTGTATTGGGTAAGTCCACAAGTCCGGGAACCAGTGAAGAGGTCCCCCCACCCTAGATAAGGGTGAGGGCGCACCTTCAGGCTACAGGGGCCTTGTCCTCGGGTCTGGAGAAGCCAACTCTTGACTTGCCAGACCAAGTTTGCTTGGATCCTCCAGAGGCTCTGAAGGGCTTCGATCCCTTGTTAGTCGACCCTGAGGGATAAAAAAAAACGTTTTATGAGCTGAGAAGGAGGGCCCACGTCTACGACGAGGGTCCTTGCCCTTAGTAGCCTGTGGGAGAAGGGTATTCTTCCCCCTGTGAGACCTTTAATGATGTCATCTAGGGTAGCACCAAACAGGTGATCTCCTTAAACAGGAAGATCAGTCAAGGCCCTTTTAGAAGCCTTGTCCACAGACCAGCATTTGAGCCAAAAGGACAACTGTCAAAACAGAGAGCCAAGCCACTAGGGTAGCCGCATACAAAGACATCACAGATAAACTGCAGCCCCTGGACCAACTGGTCCGCCAGCTCAGCAAAAGCAGGGAGAAGCTGTTTTCTCTCCAGCACACGGCATAAAAGCTTAGCCTACTCAGTCAGAGTTTGCGACACCAGGGTAATAATGAATATCGGCTTCAGCGCCAAACCAGCCAGGGTGTACATACTGTGGGCCACAGCAAACGCCTTCCTGTCAGCCGAGTCCTTAAAGGCCGGGGACTCTTCAACCGGAATCATGGTTGCCTTGTTTAATCTGGAAACTGGAGGGTCCACCACCAGTGGAACAGTCCAATTCTTAAATAGGGTCTTCTTATAGGGATATCGCCTAGAAAAGTGCTTAGGGACCCCAAGGGGATGTTTTGGTTGTCCCCACTCTTTAGTGACGATTCTGTCAAAAAAAGAGGGGAAAGGTTACAGGGGGAGAGGGGGGACAGCTACTCACCATACCAGGAACCAGGCGGGCACTGCTCCAGACAGAACTCCTTGCCATCAAAATGAGGGGCTGTCGGCCAAGAGGAATGCTGCGACTCGGGCCTAGACCTTGTCCTATGTGAGACGTTTAACTCACAGGCCAGCCCCCATCCAGTGGGGCTATGTCCCGGCCGACCGAGCGCAGAGGTCTGCGCGCTTGCTGGCCAGGCTGAGGTGACCATTGGATCTAGATTATCCAGCCAGTCGCCCCGTCTGGCAGTAGATCTCACAGGAAAATCCAGAAGAAAAAAATCTATCCAAAAGAAACATTTTTGGCAGGACCAGGGATCCCCGCAACGAACTAGGTACTTACTCCTGACTAGGCAGAAAAAAACTGAGTACCTATAGCAGAGAGAGGGAGAACACCCCTGGGGCTGCCCATAGGCATAGCCAAAAAAAAGCCTAAAAGGGGGCCAGCTCAACCTCCAAATAGAAAAAAGGCATGAAGGAAAAATTATATTCCAGTTATACCTAGCTATAATAACTGTCAATCTCAAGGGTGAAAACCAGAGTGTTTCCTCTAGACTAATTGTAACATATCATATTAAAGAGGAAGATTCCTCAAAAGTTTCATCACAGAGGTAGAGCACAGAGGTTGCTCTAATTACTCCACTACTTTTGTAGTGATTTGCTACACAGATATAATTAACCCAACATGGGAGAAGGACTATGTGTAGCACTGCTGGATACTGTCTCTACGGGCTCCCCTGGTTACCAACACACGGTTATGGTTAAATACAGCTCCTGAATTCCTCCTTGTTCCTGTTGGCTCTTTGGCAGAAATGAACAGTCTAGGGGCATTGGTTTTTTGTTGTTGATTGAATAATTGGGATAGGAGAAGGGAATAGCGGGATACTCCAATTGAACTATTCACAATATCTGAGAACTTCTATCTTCAAATCTCTGCTGGTAGATATGGAAAAGCCAAGCTGTTAATTTACCCTGCCACTGAGATGAATGGGGTTCAGTCTCTTGTTTCCTTTATCTCTCTAACAAGGAGACTTGAAGGATGATCACCTATCTTCAGGATACTCTCCCTAGCATCCTCTTTCCTGCTGACACCCATCCACTGACTATACTATGAGCAGGGGAGCCCTCCTCAGGTCAGGCCCCTTGATACGAGTTCCTGTACTCACAATACTGCAGAAACAGGACATCCATTGTCTCCCGTCTCAGCTTCCCTGGACCTCTGGGTTCAGCTCCTATCGACCACTTCTCCGGTCCTCTGAACGACCTCCTGAGACCGCATGGCACCTCTACAGAGGAGGAGGCAGATGCCCCCTCCCTCCTGGACTCCGCTCTCCAATTCAATAAAAGACCCCGAGTACACATGTGCTCCTGGCTTTTGGAGACAAATATGTTTTTATTTGTAGTTACAAAAGAAAAAGAGTAACAAGGAAAAAGAAAAGAGGGGACACTCCCCACTGTATAACACAAATGTGATACATGAAACAAATGGAACATATATAGAATGGTAATAAATTGGTGAGAGTATTTTGACTGAAATGTGAGTACTCCAAACTTAGAGCATATGAACATTCACAAGCATTTCAATGGAGAATATGTATAAAGAAAAGAAGAAGAGAGGTGAGAAAGGGGAATCTGGAGAGGGGGAGGGAGTGAGGAGTGGGTTAGAGGAAGAAAAGGGTGAGTTACTCGGGAGCAAGGTAGGAAGAACTTGAGTTACTTCAAACTTTATTGGAAAGTGGTCAAAGAAATTGAGTAGAACATTTTCTAACACGAGGATATCATGGTCTTCAAAACGTCAGAGCCAGAAAAATCAAGCCAAATGAGCCACAGCATGTTGAATTTCTCGAAACTGTCGTTATCTAATGCTGGCATTTCCTCCATTCGCATAATATCATTAACCATAGAAGCCCACAAGGACAAAAGGAGGGGTGGTCGTAGTCTTGCAGAACATAGAAATAATCTATCTTGCAGCTGTAAGGAAGAAACGCAGTATGGTTCGCCTCTGAGACCAAAAAGGCCATATTCCACTGCATTCCCACCATATATGAAGGTACCTTCCGCGGATTCGCATCTCCAACCAGAAGATGACACCAACGGAAATTTTTTTGGGAGGGAATGGGGGTCCCTGTACCACCTGGAGAGGATCTTAAAAAATGTTTTCCTGAGCATAACAGGAGACAGTAGATTTGTGAGTAAAGTGAAAAGATGTTCGCTAGTCGACAGCTGTAAGTTCTTTGCATCAGATCCGCAGACCATTGCCCGGTGTGTGTAGGTAGTTGAGGGTGTAACTTGCAATAATTTATAAATGGATGAGAGTAGATGCCTGGGTGTCTCAGAGAGTGAGCACAGTTGTTCATATTCGGTAAAGGGTCTATGAATGTTGGAGGAAGTGAATAAGGTGCTACAGAAAGAGGATAGGTGAAGAGAGGTAAGCCAGTCGCCCCTACCTGCACGGACAACGGGCCTCCCACTGTTGGAATGGACAATATTGTTTGCCACGGCCAGTTGCTGCGAGAGAAGGACCCCACAAAGGCAGAGCACATGCCATGTGGAAAAAGAGGGTTATCAAATAAGGCAGTAAGGGGGATGGGTCTGACGACAGTGAGGCAACTAATCCCCTTTTATACTATAGATGAAATGCAGCGTGGGTTAGAGGAGATGCGGCGGTGATCTTATGGAAACCATCTCTATGGCCCTACAGGAGGGCTCGGGGATCAAAGGGGAGAGTTCCTGCTCGACAATAGTGGGTGCCTTTGGAAAAGGACAAGGGAACAATTCTAACATACGTGCTACTATAGTAGCTTTGTGGTATAATTCATAGTCAGGCAGTCCCACTCCCCCCTGGAGCTTAGGAAGGGTAAGTAATTTGTGCTTTAAACGGGATGGTTTCTAATTCCAGACAAAGCCTAAGAATAAGGAGCGTAAAGTGGCAAAAATCACTTCGGAACAGTAAAAGGGACCATCTAAAATAGATAGAGCAATTTGGGGAGGACGTCCAATCTTTAGGGTGTTTATTCCTGATGTGGGACAACATGGGTGCATAATTTAGGGCATAAAGATCAGAGATGTTAGAGGGGATGGTATAACCTAAACACGAGATACTTTTGGAATTCCATTGGAAAGGGAAATTAGTGCGTAAATGGTTTATCGTATCCAGTGGTAAGGATATGTTAAGGGCTTCAGTTTTTGAAATGTTACGTTTAAAGTTTCTGAGGTCCCCAAACCTACGGAACTCATGCAGTGGTGAAGGTAAAGCGATACGAGTATGTTGCAAATACACCAGTAAGTCGTCAGCATATAAAGAAAGTTTATGGTGTAAAGAAGGAGTTTGGATACCCACTATGGACTCATGCTGTCTTATGGCACATGCTAAGTGTTCCATGACAATGACAAAAAGGAGAGGGGAGAGGGGACACCCCTGCCTTGTCCCATTGGATATAGAGAACGATGCAGATGATGAGCCATTATTCAATACAGATGCTGAAGGCTAAGAGTAAAGGGACATGATCCTGATGAGAACTGTTTGACCAATGCCAAATTGTGCCAGGGACAGATGAAGGAATTGCCAGTTTACCCGGTCGAATGCCTTCTTGGCATTGAACGAGAGAAGACAAGCCTTCAGTTTGTATTTTTAAGCATATGATATAAGGTGGGTGGTTCTGGTGGTTTGTCCCTGGCTTCCCATCCAGGGAAAAACCCCACCTGGTCTTTATGTATAATGGAAGGAAGGAGGGTTGAAAGACGGTTGGCCATAACCTTAGCAAAAAGTTTGATGTCTTTATTGAGGAGAGAAATCGGGCGATAACTGCTACATTTTTGGGGGGGGGGGGGATCCTTTCCCAGTTTTGGAAGGATTGAAATGTTGGCTGTCAGTTGGACTTTGGATGGTACGTGTGTATCGTCAATCGAGTTAAATGCAGCAGTTAGTAGGGGGTGAGGAAAGGGGCAAAGGTTGTGTAAAATCTAGGCGTGAAGCCATTTGGGCCGGGGCATTTACCTATTTTCAGACCTTTGATGGCACCCAGGAATTCCGGTTCAGAGAAAGGTTTGTCCAAGTCCGCAGAGGCTTGTGGCTCTAAGGGTGGCAAAGCCGTTTCCGAAATTTAGGTAGCCATCTCCGAAGTCAGGGGTAAAGTTTAGGACATCGCAGGAGGCAAAGGTAAGTTGTATAATTGGGAATAATACTGCCTAAAAGTTGCCCCAATGCCCTGGGTATTACAAAACCATTGGTTGCGGGGGCCATGAATGAGTTGAATGGGACGTCAGGGCTGGCGTGGGTGTAAAACTCTTGCCAAATGTTGACAACACTTATTGGCAAGAGAATAATAGTGGTTACGAGCTTTATCTTGGGCTACAAGGGAGCGCGCATCCAATAGTTGTAATAAGTCTCGTCCTGTGTTGGAGAGATCTATGTAAACAGAAGGAGTTAAGTTTTGTTTATGTGTAGCTTCAAGAGTGGCTATGGTGGAGAGAAGTCTGTTAATATCCAGGGTGCGAGCTTTCTTTAGGCGGGAGCTATGACTGATAAAGATGCCTCGCAGCACACATTTTAAGGCCTCCCACTGTGTCAGGGGATTCGTATCATCAGACCGATGGTCAGCAACAAAGTTCTGTATGGTTTTTTGAATGTCTGAAATACAGAGCGAGTCCTTGAGCAAGTTATCATTTAACCGCCCCAAGCCACACCCCCAGCTTCTCGCTTTTATACAGTATCCCAACATGCATTGAGGCTTTTCATCCATTTTCATCTGCTTTCTGCCAATCATCAGGACTGTATCAAAAGCCTATGCACCAATTTGTCAGGTTTCTTCCCACTGTCCAACATGCCTCCCTATTGCACCAGTGTGAAACACTCTCTAGACTGAATGAATTGCATACTGAGCACAATGAGCACTAACAGATCCTGCTCTCTGGCAGGCAGAGAACAATATAGATTTATCTGCAGCCCCTCTGGTAAGCAGACAGAGCTCAAAACTATACTTTATCACTAGCACCTGCCTAGGAGGGTGCCACATATGATATGATCATATTGTTAGAGGTGGATGGAAGGAGGAATGGTTGATGCAGCTGCCTTTCTGTAATGACAACGTTGTCAGTTTTTAACTTGAATTGGTGGAGGTGGATTTGTCTAATTTGTATGTTTTGTATTTTTCAATAAAGTATATAATTTTTTTTTTTTTTAAATACGTTTTTTTTCCTCTGTGATAAAACTCTTTAGAATCTTCCTCTTTAATATCATAGGCGTAGCTAGACTTTTTTTCTGCCTAGTGTCCTACTCCTGTAGGGGGCAGTATAACCCAATGGTTAAAAATATCAGGGGCTGTGCCCGTCAATGAACGAAAGAGAAAAGGTACTTTTATTTAAGAGCAACCGAGTAGCCAGCCTTCCTGATTCAAGATTTGTAAACGATCACCCTGTAAAACAAATCATTCAGTTTAATATAGAAATTAAAGGCAAAATACGTTTGCATAGATATAAAAAGATTATAAATGCCTTTTTTATAAGTGATCAAATTTCCCCTGTTCTCAGCGGCACATTGAGCTTCCCAGTGAATGGCTGTGCATCGGGAACGTGTCAGGACAAGTCTGATCATTGAAGGAGAGCAGGCTGAGTTCCCAGCACAGCTAGAGAACTGACCTCTCCTAATGAAGCTCTCCTGCTTAGCGTGGTCAGTTTTTAATAGGAAAGCAGAGGGACTGCCAGGAAAACCAAAGATATCACATAAATGAAGCAATACAGAGAGAACAGGATACTTTCTCATATAAGTATATGGTACAGCAGACACATATTAAGAACATGAAGTGTTGGAGAAAGAGGGGGAAAGGGAATAAAGAGGGGGGGAGTGTTAAGTGTACAGAAGGCAATTATGACTGGCTGGTCTCCCCTGAGGCTCAGGCGGTGGCAGCAAACAGCCAGATCAGCTGCGTACTCTGTTTTAAACCTGCCGCCCAGTGCCCACAGAACATTTTTTCTTTGGGCAGTGTGTGCATTACATCATCCCATTGTATGCCAGGGGTTGGAGAGTGAGGGGGTATTGGGGATGGGAGGCACAGCAGATACAGCCACTTCATGCAGGGATGAATGGTGCCTGAAGACTTTTGGGCACTGTGAGAGGGTGACAAATATTCTGCACTGACAACCACAGCCATACATTATATGTTTATGGATAGTCTATCTTGTCCACAGACTTTTAATGACAAGAGAAATCAGGTGTTCTTTAAAAATGATCATTGAAAATACAGTTAGCAACACTGGATAGGTATGACAGAAATCACATTATGCTACTGAAAATGCCAAGATAGTCACTGATGGCCATACAGTGACATGTTGCTCCGTGTGTACAAATTAATCTATTTTTCTATTACTGTGAATCATCATACAATTTTTTGCTGCTGGGATAAACTACTGTAACCAGTATTATATGTATAATCCTCTTATTTCCTCTTTCATTATAATACCGTGCTAACATTTAAACATACATTGATGACTAGTGACAGATGCCATCACCAGATATAAATACCTCAGCAGTGCAGATCTCAAAGCATGCTAAACTTCTTAAGTTAGATCTGACGACAGACTGTAGAAATGCCAACAGGATCATTCACTCAGGTTGCATGAACAGTGAGTAATGGCTAACTAAAATCCCTGACGCAATCACAGGGACTTTATGATCAAAACACGTTATGGATGAAACATACCAGAAATTTGATTGACTATTACACACTGTTTATACTCCCTATTAAGGAAGTGATCTGATCTGACTGGAGTCTACCTAAATACAATATACATTTTTTGTAGCTGAATCAGATACTGGTCACATTCAATTGTTTTTTGTCGCCTCCATGTCTTTTCTAAAAGTAAAGCTCACTATAAACATTAATATCTGACTGCACAATTGCCTCACAATCTCTTTTAGATTCATCCAAACTATTTACTAAAAGCACCTATCTAAACTATTCAATTACCAAAAGTATTGGGACACCTGCCTTTACACGCACATGAACGTTAATGGCATCCCAGTCTTAGTCCGTAGGGTTCAATATTGAGCTGGCCCACCCTTTGCAGCTATAACAGCTTCAACTCCTCTTGGAAGGATGTCCACGGGAATGTTTGACCATTCCTTCAGAAGTGCATTTGTGAGGTCAGGCACTGATGTTGGATGAGAAGGCCTGGCTCGCAGTCTCCACTCTAATTCATCCCAAAGGTGTTCCTTCCGGGTTGAGGTCAAGACTCTGTGATGGCCAATCAAATTCCTCCACCCCAAACTCACTCATCCATGTCTTTATGGACCTTGCTTTGTGCACTGGTCCAAATCATTTGGTGGAGCGGGGATTATGGTGTGGGGTTGGGCTTGGCCCCTTAGTTCCAGTGAAGGTAACTCTTAAGGTGTCCGCATACCAAGACATTTAGGACAATTTTATGCTCCCAACTTTGTGGGAACAGTTTGCGGATGGTCCCTTTCTCTTCCAACATGACTGCACACCAGTCCACAAAGCAAGGTCCATAAAGACATGGATCAGTGAGTTTGGGGTGGAAGAACTTGACTGGCCTGTACAGAGTCCTGACTTCAACCCAACAGAACACCTTTGGGATGAATTAGAGCACAGAGTGCGAGCCAGGCCTTCTTGTCCAACATCAGTGCCTGACCTCACAAATGCGCTTATGAAAGAATCGTCAAACATTCCCATAGACACACTCCTAAACCTTGTGGACAGCCTTCCCAGAAGAGTTAAAGCTGTTATAGCTGCAAAGGGTGATACAACTCAATACTGAACCCTACGGACTAAGACTGAGACGCCATTAAAGTTCAGGTGCATGTAAAGGCAGGTGTCCCAATACTTTTGGTAATATAGTGTGTATCCAATTAGGCAGGCTCTTGCGCTACATAATTGTTGCCAGTCTAAGTGACGGTTCACATATGTGCGATGACTCGGAGCACACTGCTCTGCAAAACACATGCGATGTCTGTGCAATACGGAATTCAGCCATACAGATTGTATGGCTGAATTCACATAGCATTCAGACACAACTCGCACAGGACCCTTTTTTGGGTCCGCATCGGAATCGAATCGCATGGGTATTCATACCTTTGCGATTCGATTCATGCCCGAACTGACAGTTCGCACTGCGATATGCGAACTGATCTGGGGGTGTTGTTAATTTTGTGTTGACACCCCCAGCAATTTGCATATGGCAGTGTGAACTGCCTGCGAGTTGAATGCGATGCGGGAACCCACCTCTCCTCTCCACATACACATTCTATCATCCCTATTACCCACCCTCTCCACTGCACATACCCCTTCTACTACCCTATACCCTAAAGTGACCAGATTTTTAAAATGAAATCCTGGGACATTTTTTTTTTATTGGCAAATAACACCGGACTGCTTAATACACAGAGCACTGGGTACAGACTACATAATTCACAGAGCGCTGGGCATAGGACTACATAATACACAGAGCGCTGGGCACAGCACTGCATAATGCACACAGCACTGCTCATATTCCTTCTACTACCTCTCTATACCCACCTCTCCTCTTACTCCTACTACCTCTCTATACCCCCCTCTCCTCATACCCCTTCTAATACCCCTATACCCACCCCTCCTCTCCACATACCCATTCTACATCCCAACTACCCACCCCCTCCTCTCTACATACCCCTTCTACTGCTCCTATACCCTACTCTCCTCTCCACATACCCTTTCTTACTGCCCTTATACCCCTTCTATTACCCCTATACCCACCCCTCCTCACCACTAGGGATGATCGAACTTTTGAAAAGTTTGGTTCGACCAGAACACCCGAATTTCCCGAAAGTTAAAGTCCGGATTCCAGAACCCCATTGAAATCAATGGGACCCGAACTTCGGTAATCAAAAAACACCATTTTGAAGCCCTAAAACCCAAAAAATGCCCCTAAAAAGTGCCTAGGGTTCTGGGTCATGCCCCAGGGACTATTAATCACACAAAAAAAAGTTCTTAAAAATTGTCGAGTGGATCCGCCCAGTGAGAATGGGGCCTTAGTCCTCACATTCTATTTCCTCGCTCTCATTCATTGCTGGCAGCCCCACGTTCGACCCCCTCACATGTTGTGGTCACCTGCCCTCTCATATCACAGCTGCCATTATGGTGTCTCCTCAGCTCCTCCTTTCAGATAGTGTGTCCCGGAACTCTTCTGTCTCACACAGCCCTCCGCTCTCCCTCCCCCTCCTGCCCGTCCCCTGGTATCCCTCCCCATTCTTTCTCTCACTCTCTCTCCTGCCGCCTCCATCACTAGCGATGTCCAGTTCATTAACTAATCGATCTTTTGAATCGATTCTTCTGACTGAACTGATTTATTTGAACAGTTCACTATTGACTCAATAGGAGACGGGTCTGGTAACAGGATCCTAGAGTGAGAGCTCCACCCCTCCCTTCAACCAATCAGAGGACTCGCAGCACACTGACAATCAAGAACTGGATACAAACTTACAACAGTAAGGAAAGAGTACACCAGTACACTAAGGCCCCTTTCACAGGGCTTTCCGATCCGGTCTGCCTGTCATTTTTTAGGCGGACCTGATCGGATGCTCCATTCATCCCTATGGGGCAGCGGATGTCAGCGGAGACATCTCTGCTGACACCTGCTGCTATCCAATCCGATCCTGTCTGTGAAATCGGGACGGATGGAAACCCTACTTTCTATTCGCCTGGAGGATTGGATCGGATTAGAAAGGATGAAAACGGACAGGCGGTCTGTTCTCATGCAATCTCACATAGAGGAGAGCGGGGCTCTGACAGCTCCGTCTCTGCAAAGAAAGTGGAGACAGAGCTGTCATCCGCCCGTTGGGCGCACGGCCCGTGTGAAAGGGGCCTAAGTCACAGAATCATTTGAGTCTCCAGAACAGTTACTGAGTCAAAGAATCATGAGCCTCAGTTAGAACAAAGTATACTGAAAGAATCAAAGAATCATGAGTCACCACCAGTACAACAGTACACTACATCAACGATCAAGTAGCAGCAGTGAGTAGGTACAGACAGCCATCGGCTCCATTCACACCATGGCGTTCTGGATCGAGATTCTGGCCATGATCCTGAATCGCCGCAATCCATGTTACTTTCAATGGCACCCTAATCATGGCGCGATTGTCACCTGGTGATTAGCGGTAAAATCGTGCAAATAGAAATGCGGGACGCTTGTTGCCCAAAAGAAGTTCTGGGACTTCTTTTGGGCGACAGGCATCCCACGATTTTGTTTGTGAAATATTACAGCGATTCGTCGGGTGACAATTGCGGCAATATCATGCCGCAATTGGGGTACCATTAAAAGTAATGGGGATCGCAGGCTCTTCCCGTGTTTTACAGCGATGCAAATTCGCGGGCAGAATTGCAACGATTCCACCCGTTATCTGGAATGCCATGGTGTGAACAAAGCCTTAAAGATAGTGGGTCCGCAGAGTCTGGATGAGAGGAGATCCTCATTCAGATTAATTTTTTCACCCTTTGTTTTAAAAAGTGTGTTGTTTTTTTTTTTTTTTAATTAATTAAACAGTAAAAAAACCCTTATGGTACACTTTGTAATAGTTATAACACAGAACCCCATCATCTAATTGAATAAAACACTGATTATACTGATCAAAAAAGGAAAGGGTTAAATACTCCATAGGTGACGATTTAAAGGCCTGTACAGGATATCAATTTAGAATTAACTATGAATCATGTTTCTAGAATTATTACTCTCACTCTGTTTGTGGCGACACCTATCGTGTGAAGCAATCATTGTTTATGTACACGTGCATGCCCTACGCACGTTTATTTACTTGCAGATATCGGGGTCGATGGGGATGGTTTTGGTTTTTATTTTTTTTTTCACTTAGCAAGGATCTTCCAACTTTCTGTGAATCACAGTCTTTTGATTCACATCATTTAATAAGGTTAAGTCATATCCAGAGCTTCGGTTCACTTGCTTGTCAGCAGACTCGGTTCATTTCAATGAGTAGCTCGAAATGAAGCGATTCACATAAAAGGTCCAAACTTCCCATCACTATCCATTCTCTGCAAAGTGCACAGCACTTCTGGTCTGGCCACTGACCTCACTTTCCTCCCCACCGGATTTGACAGGGAGCCTTCCAGCGGGTGGGCTGGCTACAACAATGCTCCCCGCATCCTGGAATCACACGATTGCGCCCCCCCCCCCCTTAGGCTAGTTTCAGGCCAGCAGTGCGGTCGGTAGATGATGCGGTTGGCCTGGCGCGCTGACACCAGAGGGGTGACACCATCTGGGTCGAATTTCCCTTCTTACTTGATGGTGTCACCCCTCTGGTGGGTCCCACGCAGCTCCATAGCGACGCCAATGGCAGGCGCCTGTAGGCACATGCCTACAATGCCTAATGTGAAATCCAGCCCTGTGTCTGTCCCTACCTCCCATATGTGAACAGTTACTGTAGAGCAGGAAAAATCAAACAACTATGAGAGCACTCATCAGCTCCCGGTGGCAGACAGGACCAGGACTTGTAGTTCAATCATTCGCAAAACTCTGTCCCTCAACAACTGCACTGATTTCAAGTTAAGACTTCCGGTTTCGGCACTCATGGAGGAGGAGTGAGCGATCCAGGCTCCTGCGATAACGCCCGCATGTAAAGCCGCCCGCAAGTCATCCCGGGGACGATAGTGGGGATACAAGCCGGAGGCTTAGCTTAGAGTCAGGCTTAAGCTGCATCGGACACTGCTTCGGAGACTGTACTGGAGACAGCGGCGGTCAGTACCTGTCTGAATTGCCCGTACCTATCTGCAGTAATACAGCAGCTGTGACCGGCATCGGAGATAGCGGGCACCTGTGGGTACGGCCAATATCCTGCCGACTGCTCAAATATATATGATATAGCAATTTCTGACCACGCCCCCATATCGCTAGCTTTAAACTTTAACATAAAATCAGAATCTACCCAGAATGTGGAGATACCCAAACTACCTGGCGGACAATGAGGAGTTTGTTTGTTTTTTACAAGCCTCTTGTGTAGAATATCTTTCATATAACAGGGAAGAGAGTATAGATCCCGTATTATTATGTGAGGCGGGTAAAACGGTTCTGCGAGGCAATATGATATCATATACTACAAGATACAAAAAGACATTAATGTCTACATATACACAACTTAGTGAGCAACTTCGAATGGCCCAACAGAACATGACACAGTCAAATACTTTAGAAAATGTTAACCAGTAGCATAACGCCAAAAAAAACTTCGATCTATGGGCTGAAAGGGTGGAACAAATAAAGCGCTCACACATAGAGGCCAAAATTCACTGGTTCGGTAACAAACCTAGTAAATTAATGGCGAGATTAATAAAGGGGGTACATACTCCGACGCAAATAACATCTCTCTGTGATCAGCAAGGACAGGTTACTCACTCCCCTACAGTCATTACGGCCATTTTGGAGAAATACTATACAGAATGATATGCTAAGGAGTGTATAGACTCAGAAGCAGCGGTGAAACTATTAAACACCATAAATCTTCCCTCTCTCTCAGAGGCCCAAATAGAGTTGATTAATGCACCAATATCCCAAGATGAAATAAATAATATTATTAAAACTTCAGTAAATGAAAAGGCCCCGGGACCTGACGGCTATACGAATGAGTTTTATAAGGGAATGATAGACAGTTTGTTACCTCATCTTACATTAATGTTTAACGAGATATGGACAAAAGGTACCTACTTTCCAACAGGGTATGAATCATATATTAAGCTCATCCCCAAAAAAGGGTAAGGATACTTTACAGCCTGGCTCGTATCGCCCTATTTCGTTATTGAACATTGATGCGAAGATATTGGCTAAGCTGATAGCCACTAGATTAGCTACGATTTTACCATCTCTCATACATGAGACACAATCGGGTTTCGTTAAAGGTCGATCAGCCACTTATCCAAAAGGTCATAGCGGCCTTGGAATATGCAAGGGAAAATCCGTCGAAATCTATGGCTATTATCTCTCTCGATGCAGAAAAAGCCTTTGATGTCTGCCCCAATACCCCTATATAGGGGTACAAGGCAGGGATGCCCGCTTTCACCGATCCTTTTCAACCTTGCCCTGGAGCCCTTATCCAGATTTTTTCTGGAACAGGCTCCTATGCGGGGTATCCAAATAGGGAACAAAGAAATACGTTCGCCACTATTTGCCGACGATATGCTGCTTTTTACGTCTAACCCCCGGGCTGATTTAAAAACTATACAACATATCTTAAATGAGTTTGGAAAATTGACAGGTTTCAAAGTAAATTATGATAAGAGCGAGGTTCTTCTGCTTACTCCATCTACCACACTTCAATGGGATACATATTGCCCTTTCCCTTTAGCACAGTCATATATTAGATACCTAGGAATTAAAATTAGTAAGGATCTGTCTTCTCTGTACACGCTAAACCTTACTCCATTGTTTGAAAAGATTAGGAAAGAATTGCATATGTGGCAGAATTTACCCCTGTCATTCTTCGGGAGATGCCATCTGATTAAAATAATTAGTTTCCCATGACTATTATATCAGCTACAAACTATACCGCTCTTATTGAAGCATAAAGACATTCAACTTTTGAATAGGGCTTTTTCAAAATTTATTTGGCAGGGAAAACACTTGCGAATTTCGCTAGCTAAATTGCATCTCCCGAAGAACACTGGGGGGGCTGGTCTTGCAGACGTTAGACTATGCAATCTTGCATGTTTGATGAGATATGGGCTGGACTGGCTTGTGGAAGGAAATCGTTACACTAATAAAGCCCTGGAGGAACAAATAGCTTACCCCCTGAGCTTGGCGGGCATCTTGCATAGTAAAATTTCAACATTACTAAAAAGTATACAACAACATGCTCTGCTAAGAGACACCTTTATAGCTTGGAGAGAAATCTGCAAGAAACTACATTTACCACTCGGTATCTCAAAACATCTCCCGTTGGTGGGGAACCCAATGTTTCCTCAGGCAAGGGATCAACCAGCCTTTGAATATTGGAAATCTAAAGGCCCGGTGAAAGCGTATTCTTTAATCCAAACAGAAGACGGGACCTCCAGACTTAAACCTAAATCTTTTTTGGCTCTAGCTGCAGAATATAATCTTCCTAAATCACATTTCTTGGCCTATTATCAAGCAATTTCATATATCTCTTCATGTGCATCCAGTTTATTAGAAGGCTTTCAACATACAGTAATGGATACCTTAATGCAACAACGGTCTTACTCAATATCAACGATATTTAAAACTTTACAAGGTGAGCTGTTCCCCCTTTCTACAGATAGATTTTTGGAAAAATGGCATTCTGACTTCCCTGGACCAGAATTCTCACATTATATTCTTCAGGGCTATAGGCACGTTAGGGCACTTACTGTGAATGAGATATGGAGAGAAACTCAATTTAAATTTATACATAAAGCCTATATCCCAGCACTTTTTACTAGGGACAACAAAACCAAAGCAGTATGTCCTCTCTGTATGTCAAGAAGGCCTACATTGGCCCAAAGATTTTGGTCCTGTCCCAGAGTGATCCTATTTTGGGACAAGGTGGTCCATTATGCCAACACAGTGATGAGCACCCGTTTACGGAAGTCTCCGCATCTTATGCTATTTGGAATTAATCAGACGAATATTTCTACACATGGGAGTCCATTTGCGACTGTTCCTTTGTGGTCACATCTATGTTTTCTGGCGGCCAAAAGGACTATTCTGAAATCATGGATCGAACCTAACCCTCCTACATTACCTGCCCTTAAAACAGAACTTAGGTCGCTAATGTACAAGAAACGCATGGATACAGTCCTACAACATTTTACCCCTATAAAGGGGTTTTTTGACAAATGGAAATTCTTTATAGAGCAGGAACTTACGGACGAGGATATTCAATACTTTGTGAAGCCTTTTAGACATACGGATTGGTACTTAAAGGCGGAAGCAGCACAAACCTTGGGTAAATTAAAAATAGATGCCCTGTAGGAATGATCATTGTTATCATACACATAAACGAGAATGGTTTTTGGTGGTAACTTCAATTCTAATATGTATATCTATTATTTAAATGGACCAGCCTATGCTAGGATGTTGGGAAATTATACTTTATATGTTCTTTTTTCCCTTTTTTTTTTTTCTTTTTCTTTTTCTTTCCTTTTCTTTTTTTTTTCTTCTCTATTATAGAATATGGATTCTGATATTGTGATGGTTTTCCATTTTTGTATGATTTGATAGTTGAAAAAAAATTTAATAAAGAGAGATTTAAAAAAAAAAAAAGACAGCAGGTGCAGGGAGAGGATCCCTCACCTGCTGTCATGGAGAGGACGGGGGGGGGGGGGGGGGAGGGTTTGGAGGGTTCCAGGGAGGATGCTGAACATGTTACACCCTAAATACAGGTGTAACGTGCAATATGTTCAGAGAGGTGAACTTACCCTTAAAAAGCACTTTCATTAATTTTCCTTTTTGCCTTTTAATAATAATATTAATAATAATTCTAATAATAATAATAAAGTGGTACAATTAAAATTAAGCGTTGCCATGAGCATAATTATTCATTCCTTTGTGCACATTAAGGCAACATTTATAGGTATGGTATTTTAAAATATATTATTCAGCTAGCAAAGTTTTCAACATCATCCATAGATATGGTGAAGGTGATCGGAGTAGTTATAGGATATGAAAAGTGTCTATGGTATTGTAAAATAGTACCGTTCCTTAAATCATGACAGTGTTTTAGCGCAGTCCACTGAAAAGTTTTGGATAATCGGGTAGGTTTGATAACTGAGGATTGAGTGAAGGTCATAGAAGGAGATAAGACTGTAGAGAATTTGTAGTATTTGGTGTCTCATTCCCCACTCCCACAAAGTTTGGATGGAAAACACTTTTACATTGCTACTACGATTTAACTATTGGCAGGGAAGAAGGGTGGGTGCGGACTGGCTCCCTTGGGAAGTGAAACTAACCAAGTGATCAGGAAAAAGTTTTGTGGAGGGTGCTTGCAGGCCTATTTTGTATGCTGGAATGCATAGGTGGAGGTGCATAGTTTTAACAGGAAAAGCAAGAAAATTGTAAAGAAGAGGAAGGACATGAAGGATTTATATAGTTAACTAGAAGACAAACGGAGAATAAAAATGGATTTTTGTAAAATCTTACCGTAAAATCCTTTTCTCTTAGCTCATTGACAGACGTAGTCCTCGGTGATACACCACCTTCGGGTTATGTTGCCTCCACAGGAGCAGGACTAGACAGGAAATTAAAAAGCTCTGGCCACACCCTAGGGGCAGTCCCAGAGGGTATATCCTCTCTCTCTCTGCCTCAGCAAATCAGTTATGTGAAAAAGCAGTCTTTAGAGATTTTAACCCAACTCAAAAAAACAGAGGGGCGGGGACTACGTCTGTCAATGAGCTAAGAGAAAAGGATTTTACGGTAAGATTTTACAAAAATCCATTTTTCTCTAGCGCTCATTGACAGACGTAGTCCTCGGTGATACACCACCTTCGGGACGTCCCAGAGCAGTATCACAACTGAGGGGTGGGAAAATGGAAATCAAATCCCAATCTAGAAGGCCCAACCGGTGCCAACTAGAAGTTTACAATGCTCATCCTTAATGATGAGACTCAACAAAAAAGAGAAAACAATTTTTTTTTTTTTTCAAACAGAAAAAAACCCTCGAGGTAGACCACCGGTCTCCTCAAATTGCGGCCTGCAAAACCTTGCGGCCAAATGAGGCATCCGCCGATGCCGTCACATCAATTTTATAGAATTTTGTAAAGGTATGTACTGACGACCAGGTGGCCGCCTTACATACCTGGACCACTGACGCCTGATGGCGAAAGGCCCAGGAAGTACTGAGCGCTCGAGTGGAGTGCGCCCTAACAGGGAACGGAGGACTCTGACCCTTAATGGAATAAGCCTGTACCACCGTTTGTCTAATCCATTTGGCAATGGTCGCGGCAGATGCAGGCAAACCCTTTCTGGGGCCATCCGTGATCACAAAAAGTGAATCCGTCTTACGGAAAGATTCCGTAGCTTTCAGGTATACCCTGATTGCCCGAACCACATCTAAGGAATGCAACGCATGTTCCCGATGATGCTTGGGCTGAGGACACAAGGAAGGTAGTACAATATCTTCATTCAGATGAAAATCTGAAACCACCTTGGGAAGAAAAGATGGCTTAGGATGAAGTACTACCTTATCCCTATGAATCACTAGGTATGGGGACTGGCATGATAATGCAGCCAGTTCTGACACCCTGCGAGCAGAAGTAATAGCCACCAAGAAGGCCACCTTCTGGGATAAAGTAAGCAAGGGAATCTCCCTGATGTTTTCAAAGGGAGGTTTCTGTAGAACCGACAAAACCAAATTAAGATCCCAGGGCGGTAAGGGCGCGCGGACTGGAGGAGCCAGGTGCCGCACCCCCTGGATGAAATTCCGCACCAAGGATTTGGTAGCTAAAGGCTTCTGAAAGAAGATTGCTAATGCTGAAACTTGACCCTTGATGGTGCTCAAGGCTAGCTTCTGCTCAACCCCTTGTTGCAAAAAGGCCAATATTCGAGTCACCGAATAGGTACGTGGAGGAAATCCTAAAGATTCGCACCACGCAATATAAGTCTTCCATGTGTGATAATAGACTTTGCTGGAAGTCGCTTTCCTTGCTTTAATAAGGGTAGGAATGACTGAAGTAGACAAACCTCTGTCCTTCAGTACTTGGGTCTCAATGGCCAGGCCATTAAACCCAGCGACTGTAAAGCATGATGGTAAATTGGTCCTTGAGACCACAGACACTCCCTGAGACGAAGTTCCCACGGAACGTCTACGACTAACATGTCCAAGTCGGCCAGGCCGGCTTGAGGAGGCCAGCCTAGAATTTCTAGGACCACTGGCGCTGATAGAATCTGAACCAGGCGTCCCTAGAGGTGTCTGGCCCCGACCATCCGAGAAAGTCTGGTCGTTTTCTGTTCCCACACATTTATCAGATACCTGATAGTTATCAGGAAAGGTGATCTTTTCTGGTTGAACCTCAGGGACCGAAGTCACCCGACTAGAGGCTACTTGGCCTATCTGGTCAACCAGATCCGATTCCTGTGAGGTATCGGGACTAATCTTAGGAAAAGGTAAAGGAAAAGATCTATTCAGGGAACGGTAACTACCGCTTCCTGTAGTACTTAAATGTTGGAAGGGAAGAATCGCACCGGTAGTAGTGGTTGATGCTCGATCTAATGTCCTGAATACCGGTGAAAACGTCCCCCCACCCTGAAACCGGGTGGGGGCGCACCTTCAGGCTGTGTACTCCTTTGCTTCGGGTTTGGCTGGGTTGGTCCTTTGCTTGTCCGACCAGCCCTTCTTGAACCCTCCTGGAGGAGTCTTGCCTTTCCCGCTAGTACCAGCCGGGCGCCCTTTATGGGCGGTAAAGAAAGGTCCTCGCTTGTTGCGAGGTCCCTTAGCTTTAGCAGCCTGTGGCAAAAAAGTGCTCTTGCCCCCAGTGGCATCCTTAATGATTTCATCTAGGTTGGCCCCAAATAGACGATTCCCCTGAAAAGGGAGATTAGTCAAGGTCTTTTTGGAATCTAGGTCAGCTGACCAGCATTTTAACCACAGCACACGTCTGAGGATCACCGCTGACTTAGATGCATGCCCTAATAAGGGAGTAGTGTCCAAGGCTGCGTCACAGATAAACTGTAGCCCTTGTATAATCTGTTCCATCAAATCAGATGTCTCCTGGGGAATATCTTTTCCCCTAAGATCTTGGCGTACCATTTTTGCCCATTCCGTAAGTGTCTGGGAAACTAGACCAATAACAATTACTGGTCTAAATGCTGACCCTATCAGAGAGAAGATGGTGCGGGACTCTGCTTCCATCTTTCGATCCACCGGATCCTTAAAGGATGAAGTGTCCTCCACTGGAATAACCGTGGCTTTATTCAGCCTGGAAATAGGTGGATCCACCACTGGTGGTACCGTCCATTTCTTAATGATGGATTCCTCAAACGGATAGCGTCTAGCAATACGCTTGGAAATAGTAAAGGTACGTTTAGAATGCTCCCATTCTCCTTTAATCTGATTACCGAAACATTTAGGTACAGGAAAAACCTTCACCGTTTTGATGGGCTTATTAGTACCAAAGGGAATCTCTGTTTCAGTTGCCTCTGCCGGTAAAGCCTCAAGTTTTAAGGTTTCCTGCACTGCCACAACTAGTGCGTCCACCAATGCTTCTTCCTGAATTATAGCAGGAGAAGAAGCGTCCTCCTCACTGTCTGAGGGGGCTTTACCTGGGATAACAGCCCTTGCAGAGGAACCTGCAACTGCAGTGACCATCTCTGAATCAGAGTCAGAGGTGTCAGATAGTATAGGGGTAGGCGGGGGTCGCTTCCTTGACCCCCGTCCCTGACAGGCCGCCTCCACCCGAGCCACCATAGACTCCAAAATTGCTGTAAATGACTCTATACTCTGTGCACCGGCGGGTCCCGAGGCCCCCTCGAGGGAAACAGGTGGGGGAATATGTGTGGCAGGGTCCATGATAATTCCAGTCACTTCCTGGATAATATAATTCAAAAATAAAAAACTTTTTTTTTTTTTTTTTTTTCAGACCCCCAGCGCCACAAAAGCCCCTTAGTGTTACCTGCTAGGGATCCCTATCGATCGAGAGAGAGAGAGAGATAGACCCCCAGGCTCACCACTTGATGCTCAGAGTCTAACTGCAACAGGTTACAGCGCTGTCTTGACAAACAGGAAGTCTTTTGGCTGGCTGCCCAGGAAGAAAGGAGGCGGCTCCGCCCCTCTGCACGCCTTCCGGCGCCTCCCCCAAGCTCCACGAGGTGTTTGGATCACCTCAAACATGGCCGCCCCCATGCTGGAGACACGAGGCTACGCCAAAATGGCGGCTCGTGCGATCCAGCAAAAAACATGGCGGCGGCCTGTACTGAATAGCGGTGTGCTGCAGGGCACACAACACTCTCTCTGCATGGGGATATGGCGTGGTTGGCGGTACCGGCCCTGGCGGACCGCATGGCCATTCGGGAGGCCTGCTAATAGCTGGAGATCTGATTAGGAAGGCAGTCTACATGTCCGTGGCTTCTGACTGGTAGGTAGCTTATTCTTAATACCGTAAGATTCCCAGAATGCCACAGATTACATCTTTTTAACATGTATACAATTAGATTGTTAGCTCCCAAACCAAGCCTCCTGGCTTTTTGCACATAAATCACACTCAAAGTAGGAGGATCTGTGTCATGTTATAGGATAGAGAGGGACTCTATCTTACCATACAGAGAGGGGCCCGCGTTCACCACAAGACCCGTCAGGGGAAAAGGGGGAACATACTACTCACCATACCGGAACCAGGCGGGCACCAACTCCTGACAGTACCCCTCTCCACCGGGGCGGGAGGGCTGTCGACCGATACGGACGCCGTGACTCATGGTCTTTGGCGTTTCAGCGAGACGTTTAACTTGCGTGGACAGTCCTTTAATGGGACTTTGTCGCGGCCGACCCAGCGCGGAGCTATGGCCTGCATGCGCTCGTAGGCTGAACTGGGGTGACCACCGGATCTCAACATCCAGCCCGTCGCCCAGTTCAGCTTTCTTGCTTGAAGATCTCACAGGAACACTGGAGAAAAACAGCTGTCTAAAAAATCCTTTAAGAAAAAAATTCTTGCCAGGACCTAAGATCCCAGCAAGGTATCTAGGTCCTTACTCCTAACTAGACAGAAAATAACTGATTTGCTGAGGCAGAGAGAGAGAGGATATACCCTCTGGGACTGCCCCTAGGGTGTGGCCAGAGCTTTTTAATTTCCTGTCTAGTCCTGCTCCTGTGGAGGCAACATAACCCGAAGGTGGTGTATCACCGAGGACTACGTCTGTCAATGAGCGCTAGAGAAATAGTAATATTTTTTTTTTCTTACATGATTTGTGTAGCTCGGTACAATTTAAAGTGCATCTACAGCCAAACTGTAAAATGAGGAAGGATTTTCTTTCTGTTGTCTCTCAGATGGGTTGCCTGCCCAAGCGCCCACCCCAACTTTAACAATACAGCCAGACAAGGCTGCACACAAATCTAACTAGAGGAGCAGAGTTTAATGGGACCACACCACAATCATTCATGAACCAAACAATCACCTCACAGTTGTAGCACGGCCCCGCAAAGTAAATTTGATTAAATGATAAGACCCAGTCTCAGGGCCTGTTCACTACAACAGCACATTGCAAGTGGCATTTTATTTGGCTTTATTCATTTTTATTTATTGGCTGCAGCATGGTGGATTGCGCTGCGCTGAAAAAGTACTGCAAGCCATTATTTATTTTGTGCACACCAATGCATCATACTGATGTGAACTGAGCCAATTTTCAACAAAGAAAATTGCATTGTCTTACTTTGGACTGAGATTCGTAGTCTTGCCCAGTAAGTACTAAACACGCCTGGTGTGAACCGACCCTTACTGGGGATTTCCATTCACTTCCTGCCTGAAGGCATAAAAGGAAGTAAAAGTATATATTTTGAAATTGAGGGAACGTGCCCGCTTAAACAGTTGTCATACGAATAGGTGTCCTGATTTCCCCTCACCTCCTATCCAGATGACTACTGTAAAATTTTAGATTTCCATTCATCAGAATGAATACAGATGGAGGATCTCCTTAGCTGAGACACAAAAAAAAATCTGACAGGGGTTCTAACCACTCTGCGTTGTATTCAAAACTAAAAGAAAGATACAGATACAATAGATACACTTAAATGAGAAGTACAGCCAAAGTTTGTTTTGCTGTACTTCTCCTGTGGATAACAGGAGTGCAGTTAGTTCTGGCTTGGGAAAGATGGTGAAAGATATAGTAGAGATCCACCCAGGAGCCTGGACCGACAGCTGACAGCTGGCTCAGCCTTTAAGCGAACTCTTTTAAATAAAATGATTGCAGTGTCATTATCTGTTGCTGATACCTAGAGACATTTATAACATAAACAATATGCTGTAGTTATCACTCATCAGTAGTAAAAAAATATATACTGTAGTTATCATTTATTACTAGTAAAAAAATATACTGTAGTTATAATTTATTACTAGTAAAAAAAAATATTGTAGTTATCACTCATTTCTAGTAATAGTAAAAAAATATACTGTGGTTACATAGTTAGTCAGGTTGAAAAAAGACACAAATCCATCTGGCTCAACCAATAAAAAACAAAAAACAGTAAAGAAAACCCAACCATACAATCCCATATACACAATCCTATACCCGCAGTGGATCCAGAGGAAGGCGAAAAAACCCCAGCAAAGCATGATCCAATTTACTACAGCAGGGGAAAAAAATTCCTTCCTGATCCCCCGAGAGGCAATCGGATATTCCCTGGATCAACCTTACCTATAAATATCAGTACCCATTTATATTATGTACACACAGGAAAGAATCCAGGCCTTTTTTAAAGCAATCGAGTGAGCTAGCCAGAACCACCTCTGGAGGGAGTCTATTCCACATTTTCACAGCTCTTATGGTGAAGAAACCTTTCCGTATTTGGAGACTAAATCTGTTTTCCTCTAGACGTAAAGAGTGCCCCCTTGTCCTCTCTGTTGACCTTAAAGTGAATAACTCAACACCAAGTTCACTATATGGACCCCTTATGTATTTATACATGTTGATCATATCCCCTCTAATCTCTTCTCAAGAGAGAATAAATTCAGTTCCTCTAATATTTTCTCATAGCTGAGCTCCTCCATGCCTCTTATCAGTTTTGTTGCCCTTCTTTGCACTTTCTCCAGTTCCCCGCTATCCTTTTTAAAAACTGGTGCCCAAAACTGAACTGCATATTCCAGAGGAGGTTTTACTAATGATTATTACAGGGGCAAAATTATATCTCTCTCTCTGGAGTCCATGCCTCTGTTAATACAAGAAAGGACTTTGCTTGCTTTGGAAACCGCAGCTTGGCATTGCATGCTATAAATAAGCTTAGGATCTACCAGAACACTCAGATCCTTCTCCGCTATGGATTCCCCCAGTTCTACTCCCCCTAGTATGTATGATGCATGCATATTCTTAGCCTCCAAGTGCATAACTTTACATTTATCAACATTAAACCTCATTTGCCACATAGTTGCCCAATGAAACAGTGCATTGAGGTCAGCTTGTAAGTTGAAGATATCCTGTAAGGAAGTTATTCCACTGCAAAGCTTGGTGTCATCTGCAAAGACTGCAATGGTACCTTTAATCCCAGACCTTATATTATTTATACATGTATAAATGTTTTGTGGTTTTATTGTATTTAAGGGGATGGGAAAAGGGAATGAGTGGGATACTCCTTTAGGCTCAACTAGATGCAATTGTGGGACTGGCAAAAATGCCTATTAGCGCTGTCTTGACCCCAGCCAACACTAGCCATTTCTTCCTGACGCTTGAATTCTGTTGACTTTTTGGACTTTTTCTTTTGCCGTTGCCAGGGGCAACTGGCCCAGTAACCAATGGCAAAATCCTGGTTGAGCCCCCAAATGTAGCAGGATTTCCAGGCCTGTGGCCTGATGTGGGTCTGCCATCGGTACAGGTTAAACCTCTAGCCCTTGTGAGCTGCGGCCCTGGGTGTGAGCACTGAGACATTGACAACTCGGCATCTTTGTTTTGTGGTTTTATTGTATTTAAGGGGATGGGAGAAGGGAATGAGTGGGATACTCCTTTAGGCTCAACTAGATACAATTGTGGAACTTTTCTGGCAAAAATTCCTATTAGCGCTGTCTTAATGCCAGCCGACGCTAGCCAACGCTTCCTGGCGCTTGAACTCTGTGTAATCACTGAAACTGTGCTGGATCCTCGACTTTAGTCCAGAAGATCCAGGACTGTAGAACTGCTTGACTTGTAACACTACAATAGCTCAGAGTCACTGAATGGTTCCCTCCAGCACTGCACTGGCTGAGAAACTTCTTGTAAGTTCCTGTACTGCTGCAACTCTCAACTGGCACACTTCACACTAAGCACTATCACTTCAGGGCCCAAACCACGGGCCCCCCCTTTACACTGTAAGTTCCTCAGGGTCCACTGACTATGTTCCCCTCTGTCACTTCAGGGTCCTCAACCTAGGTACCCCCTTTCACCACTAGCTGGCACTGGATCCCCGAAACTCTTCCGGAGTGGTCCCCTCTAACTTCAGGCAGACCATTAGGGACAATCCTCAGTACTCACGACCTGTGTAGGCTTTCCTGGGACTGGACCCCTCTCTGACTCTCCACAGGTTCTCAGCACACCGGATCCCCTCAGCTTAGCTCAGCACTCTCTGGATCTTCAGGCAGCACCCCAAGATCCTCCTCCTCAGACAGGAGAGGAAACAGCCGTTCTCTCCCTCCTGGGACTCTGCTCCCGCCAAAGACATTGTGTCATGTGCCACCCCCAAACTTATACCCACTCCCAGAATCCTTTGCAGCACAATCTGCCTTCTGGGTAGTTCCAAGCCTGGATGTCTCCCCTGATTGGGTTTCCTCCACTGCCCTATGAGAAGCCTCTCACAGGAGCCGTAGAGGAAAGGGGGAAAAAAGCGCCAGTAGAGTGCAGTTTTTTTAAAAAAGAAGGAAGTTTATTAAAAGTAAGTATAAAGGAACAGGTGACTCGATACTGGACTCACTTCAGTGCAGTCACTGTGGTGCCCTCCCTGGTGTAGGTCAGAAGCTCGGTGCCTGCTCTGGGTCCTGATGCGGTCCAATCGTCCGGGAGAAGTCCGGGGTTTCTCAGGCGACTTCCGGGTCGGATCGGCATAGGAGATGTGGAGCGTGTTGGAGGCTTCTTCCGGCTGCGTCTGACGTCACAGGGTGTCTGGGCTTAGGTGGGCGTATCCGGGCGTCACAACATGTTTCGGAGCATGCGCAACATGCCGGTGGCGGGCATGCGCACTCCTTTGTCAAGTGTCCGGATGGGAGGACGTGCAGGGAATTATATAGGAAGCTGGGGGCGTCATTAAGGAATAAAAGCGGCAACGGACAAAAAGGTCTTAAAGCGGCAATGTTCATAGGAGACACAGGGGAAAAGAATCATGTATACGATAACACATAAATATGTGTAATGTCCAAATGTCTTTTTGGCAAAGTTGACCAAGCGGTCCGGGGGCATATTCCAGGAACAGAATAAAAACATATGATACTAATACAATAAGGAAACGTTAAAAAGCATATCTATTAGTACAAGGGCTAGACAATGATTATTAGAACAATTATAATAATAATAAGGTTATGATTATAGCAGCATAAGGTAAATAGCAGTTAAAAAGAAGGCTAGTGTCTAACGTGGCTGACCCCATGAAAAATGGGTCAGGGAATCGTCTTCCTGTTTTGGTAGAAAGAGATCAGGGGGGGAGGTAGGAGCTGGGTGGGGTGTTGGGGAAGGGGGTGGGGGGGGGGTGGGGGGGTTATTAGTTGGAGGTAAGGGGAAGAAGGGTGAGGGAAGGGAGGGGGGGGATGATGGGGGGGGTTGGGCAGAGGAAGGGGGGAGAGGGAGAAGGGGTGAAGGGGGAGGGGGGGGGGGAAAGAGGAAAAAAGGAGGAAGGGGGAGAGGAAGAGGGGGGGGGGGGGGGTTTTGGTTATTAGAGAGGTAGGGGGGGGGGGAAAGGGGAGGGAAATGGGGGGGGGGGGTTTTGGGTGGGAGGGTGTTGGGTGCATACTTACGGGTGGTGTTCTTGATGGGCATGAATTATGTAGGGCATGTGAAATGAGGACAACAGAAAGCATTAGATTTTGGTTTATTAAGAGGGCTAAAGGATAGTGTTCACATCAAGTTCCTCGTTGAGTCCGGAGGGACTGAGGCTGTCCAAAGTGTAAATCCAGAACGTTTCGCGTTCACAAAGTAACGCGAAACGTTCTGCTGGAGGTATGGTGTTTGGGATGGATTCGAGGACCCAGATTTTTAGACCGGCAGTGGATTGGTGGTGGAATTCCAGAAAGTGTCGTGGGACACTGTGATGGTCGCTCCCTGTCTCTATGTAGCGTCTATGTTTTCCAAAACGTTGTCTAAGGGGGCAGGTGGTACGGCCCACGTATACCCGAGGGCATGGGCAAGATAGACAGTATATTACATAGTCGGTGGAACAATTATAGAAATCTTTGAAGGTATAGGTGATGCCTTTATGTATAAATGATTTTTGGCCATGTTGGATAAAGGCACACGTTTTGCATAGGGCCTTTTTACATTGAAAGATCCCTTTTAGTGGTATGAGGCAGAGGGGGTTGGGTTTGGGAGTTTTTAGCTTGCTGGGTGCTATTTTAGCTTTAAGTGATGGAGCCTTGCGGTAAGTGATGCGGGGTTTGTCCATAATATGGGTGGAGAGGTGTGGGTCTTGTTTGAGGATGCCCCAATGTCGGGAGAGTATGTTCTCCATTTTTTTATGTTTTCCGTGGAATTGGGTGATGAAGCGGACTGTGGTGTCTGATTGGGGGTTCTCTTTTTTGGGGGGTTTGCCAGGCAGGTATGTGGTGTAAGCTGTGTCGATTATGTGATCTGGGTAACCTTTATCTTGAAATTTCTTTTTTAGATGTTGGCTGTGAGTATGGTAGTCGGTGTCTCTAGTGCAGTTTTGTCGAAGACGGCAGAACTGACTTTTGGGTATGTTGTTGACCCACAATGGGTGGTGGCAGCTGTCATAGTGGAGGTATGAGTTCCCTGCGGTGGGTTTTGTGTAGTTACTAGATATAATGGTGTTACCGTCATGACTTAGTTCTAAGTCTAAGTATGCCAGTTTGTCCGGGTGCCATGCATGGGTGAAAGATAGGCTGAACGGGTTGTCGTTACAATGATCCACAAAGTCCTGAATGATGCTGGGGGGGCCGTCCCAAATGATGATCAGATCGTCAATGTAACGGCCATAGAATATCAGATGTTTGATGTATGGATTGTTATGCCAGATGGAGGTATTTTCCCAGAAGCCCATTGTGAGGTTGGCATATGAGGGGGCAAAATTGGCGCCCATGGCAGTGCCTGTGGTTTGTAGATAGTATGTGTTTTGGAATGAAAAATAATTGTGAGTTAGGCAGAATTTGATAGCGTCTGAGATGAATACAGCCTGTTCTGGATTGATGAGATTGTCTAGGGAGAGAAAGTGTTGAATGGAGGTAAGGCCAATGTCGTGGGGGATGGAAGTGTATAGAGACGTGACGTCTAATGATAGCCAGAGATATTGTTCCTCCCAGGTGTAGGGTCGGAGGAGCTCCATGAGGTGGGCTGAATCTCTAATGTAAGATGGGAGGGATTGGGCTAACGGTTGGAGGAATGTGTCTGTGTATTGTGAGAGTCCGCTGGTGATGCTATCCATAGCTGCGACTATTGGTCTGCCAGGGGGTGTAGTGGGGTGTTTATGTATTTTGGGAAGGTGGTAGAAGTATGGTGTTTTGTAGAAGCTTCTTTTCAGAAAACTGGCTTCCTTGAGGTCTATGATTTTGGCTTTGGTGGCTGTGGTGATGAGTATTTCCAGTTCAGCTTGGAATTCAGGTAGTGGGTCTTTGAGTAGGATGGAATATGTGTTTTTGTCAGAAAGTAAACGGAGGGCTTCGTTAACATAATCAGATTTATTTTGGATGATTATGCCTCCACCTTTGTCTGCAGGTTTGATAATAATATCAGTGTTGTGTGTGAGATTTTTAAGTGATTGTCTTTCTCCATGACTGAGATTGTGTGGTGGTCTTTTACGGTGGGTTTGGCTGTTGTTTTCGCACATTTTTTGTAGATCAGCAAATACCACTCTGTAAAAAGATTCGATGTATGGCCCTTTGGACCGGGTGGGATTGAATGTGGACTTTGCACGCAGGGCTGTATGTTGTATGGGTGGGGAGGTTTGAGGGTGTTGGGTATAGAGTAGTAGTTCTGGATCTATGTCATCAGGTGGTTCTTCTGTATAGGTGGAGTAATCTAGTGTACTGACTGGACTGGTAAAAGAGTAGTCTTCATGTGTAGTGGGTATAGCCGTGGGTGTCTGGGTACTGGTGGGTGTGGGTTGGATGGAGTCGGTGTTGAGGTGTTTGTTGGACTGTATACTGAAGTGTCTGGTCAATGTAAGTTTCCGGACGAACTTATGGAGGTCTTTGAATAATTGGAATTAGTTGGGTGCTATGGTGGGTGCAAATGATAGACCTCTGCTTAGAAGAGAGAGATCTTGAGAGGATAATTGATGCGAGGACAGATTGAAGATCTTTACAGTTTCGGGAGTTTGTTTTTTATTTTTGTGGGTTCTGCGTCCGCCTCTACACCCTCTTCTGTGTGTTTTCGCTTGAGACGTCTTTTTCGGAGGGGGCCCACCTCTAAAAAAACAATGGAATCGGGGTTTGAGGGTGTAGGTATATCACCCGTTCCAAAGTCTCCAACGACTATTTTTGGGTCCTTGGGGGTTATAGAGGGTGGTGTAGGGGGGCTTGGATTTGTAAACGGCTGTGGGCCGGTTGTGGAGGACGGAGGATCTTTGGGCTGTGTATTGGGTGACTGGGGTGTTATGGTTGTAGGCTTGTTTGGGCGCTGGGGAATGGAACGGGGGGGGCGGGGAGTATGTGAAGCTGATCTATGTTTGGGGTTCAGATGGGTGGGAAGATTCTTAGAAGGTTTGGGGAGTTGGTGTGGGGGACCTGATTGTATGAATTTGTTAGGCCTGGTGGGGCCGCTAGTAGTAGGTGTGGGTTTCTGAGGGGGAGGAAGGGCTTGATTGTATGGTCGGGAATTTTTTATGAGGTCTAGTTCCGGGTCTAGTAGGGAGGGGATGTGTGGATTTTCTTTCCAAGAAAATATTTTTGCAGTTTGATAATCGTTTAGGTCTCGTTTAAATTTGCCCAATTTTATTCTAATTAGATGGTCTTCTTGTTTTTTGGTGTTTCGCTTGAGTATGTCCAGCCAGGAGGCTAAAAAAACCCATTAAGCCATCAGGCTCTGTTACTCACACCCAGGTGTGATTGGTATATTTTTACACTTACTAGTGTATGATACAAACATTGCTGACATTGATATTGTCGTTGTTGTTGTTATTTACTCCTGCTGACCCCCTACCACCCTCCCACTGTCTCATTCACTGTGTGTGTTCTCCATCCTATTGTTGTTTTATACATATATATATATTTGTATACAGATATTATTGGTATATGCATTGTCATAAAACATATATGCGTGTCACTCATAGCTTCAGGCCCCTGTTAGCCTAAACAAAGTGTCATAATTTTTACTTATAGCGGCTTTTTTAATCTCCATCATTTATCACATAAATGGCTCAAACCAGCCCCTATTCCCTATCATATCCCCTTTTAGCGGCCCAAACCAACTCCCACGCCCTCCTCCCCTCCACTCCCAGTCCCCTCCCAAAACATCGGGCTACCCACCTGTCCACCTCACACCATTCTCCAAACACACCCCGAAATATGGATCTCATAGACGAGATAGAATTACATAAATACGATACCCTAGAGAACTTATACACCACTTTACCGGGCCACTTGTTTACCGCCACCCCCACCCTCCCCAGAACCACTAGACAAACTTTATGTGGTCTGTTCAAAAAATTAGAACGGCTGATCCACTCAGCCAACACCCACTGGTGGGACAATTTCTTCCTCTCCAGATACATTTCCAGCAATATCACACCTAGAGGCCTCAGAATTTTAACCACTTGCTCTTTCCTGGACCCCACTCACCTTAAAGAATGGCAAGGGATAGCTGAATTCTGTACCGCCAAGTTCCTAAGCGTCCTCACCAAACAAAGAACAGTTAAATATGAAGAACAAGTCCATCATATACAAATTCTCACCCAAAATATTCTCTCATATGAACAAAATGTGCCAACCTCCTGGCTGGACATACTCAAGCGAAACACCAAAAAACAAGAAGACCATCTAATTAGAATAAAATTGGGCAAATTTAAACGAGACCTAAACGATTATCAAACTGCAAAAATATTTTCTTGGAAAGAAAATCCACACATCCCCTCCCTACTAGACCCGGAACTAGACCTCATAAAAAATTCCCGACCATACAATCAAGCCCTTCCTCCCCCTCAGAAACCCACACCTACTACTAGCGGCCCCACCAGGCCTAACAAATTCATACAATCAGGTCCCCCACACCAACTCCCCAAACCTTCTAAGAATATTCCCACCCATCTGAACCCCAAACATAGATCAGCTTCACATACTCCCCGCCCCCCCCGTTCCATTCCCCAGCGCCCAAACAAGCCTACAACCATAACACCCCAGTCACCCAATACACAGCCCAAAGATCCTCCGTCCTCCACAACCGGCCCACAGCCGTTTACAAATCCAAGCCCCCCTACACCACCCTCTATAACCCCCAAGGACCCAAAAATAGTCGTTGGAGACTTTGGAACGGGTGATATACCTACACCCTCAAACCCCGATTCCATTGTTTTTTTAGAGGTGGGCCCCCTCCGAAAAAGACGTCTCAAGCGAAAACACACAGAAGAGGGTGTAGAGGCGGACGCAGAACCCACAAAAATAAAAAACAAACTCCCGAAACTGTAAAGATCTTCAATCTGTCCTCGCATCAATTATCCTCTCAAGATCTCTCTCTTCTAAGCAGAGGTCTATCATTTGCACCCACCATAGCACCCAACTCATTCCAATTATTCAAAGACCTCCATAAGTTCGTCCGGAAACTTACATTGACCAGACACTTCAGTATACAGTCCAACAAACACCTCAACACCGACTCCATCCAACCCACACCCACCAGTACCCAGACACCCACGGCTATACCCACTACACATGAAGACTACTCTTTTACCAGTCCAGTCAGTACACTAGATTACTCCACCTATACAGAAGAACCACCTGATGACATAGATCCAGAACTACTACTCTATACCCAACACCCTCAAACCTCCCCACCCATACAACATACAGCCCTGCGTGCAAAGTCCACATTCAATCCCACCCGGTCCAAAGGGCCATACATCGAATCTTTTTACAGAGTGGTATTTGCTGATCTACAAAAAATGTGCGAAAACAACAGCCAAACCCACCGTAAAAGACCACCACACAATCTCAGTCATGGAGAAAGACAATCACTTAAAAATCTCACACACAACACTGATATTATTATCAAACCTGCAGACAAAGGTGGAGGCATAATCATCCAAAATAAATCCGATTATGTTAACGAAGCCCTCCGTTTACTTTCTGACAAAAACACATATTCCATCCTACTCAAAGACCCACTACCTGAATTCCAAGCTGAACTGGAAATACTCATCACCACAGCCACCAAAGCCAAAATCATAGACCTCAAGGAAGCCAGTTTTCTGAAAAGAAGCTTCTACAAAACACCATACTTCTACCACCTTCCCAAAATACATAAACACCCCACTACACCCCCTGGCAGACCAATAGTCGCAGCTATGGATAGCATCACCAGCGGACTCTCACAATACACAGACACATTCCTCCAACCGTTAGCCCAATCCCTCCCATCTTACATTAGAGATTCAGCCCACCTCATGGAGCTCCTCCGACCCTACACCTGGGAGGAACAATATCTCTGGCTATCATTAGACGTCACGTCTCTATACACTTCCATCCCCCACGACATTGGCCTTACCTCCATTCAACACTTTCTCTCCCTAGACAATCTCATCAATCCAGAACAGGCTGTATTCATCTCAGACGCTATCAAATTCTGCCTAACTCACAATTATTTTTCATTCCAAAACACATACTATCTACAAACCACAGGCACTGCCATGGGCGCCAATTTTGCCCCCTCATATGCCAACCTCACAATGGGCTTCTGGGAAAATACCTCCATCTGGCATAACAATCCATACATCAAACATCTGATATTCTATGGCCGTTACATTGACGATCTGATCATCATTTGGGACGGCCCCCCCAGCATCATTCAGGACTTTGTGGATCATTGTAACGACAACCCGTTCAGCCTATCTTTCACCCATGCATGGCACCCGGACAAACTGGCATACTTAGACTTAGAACTAAGTCATGACGGTAACACCATTATATCTAGTAACTACACAAAACCCACCGCAGGGAACTCATACCTCCACTATGACAGCTGCCACCACCCATTGTGGGTCAACAACATACCCAAAAGTCAGTTCTGCCGTCTTCGACAAAACTGCACTAGAGACACCGACTACCATACTCACAGCCAACATCTAAAAAAGAAATTTCAAGATAAAGGTTACCCAGATCACATAATCGACACAGCTTACACCACATACCTGCCTGGCAAACCCCCCAAAAAAGAGAACCCCCAATCAGACACCACAGTCCGCTTCATCACCCAATTCCACGGAAAACATAAAAAAATGGAGAACATACTCTCCCGACATTGGGGCATCCTCAAACAAGACCCACACCTCTCCACCCATATTATGGACAAACCCCGCATCACTTACCGCAAGGCTCCATCACTTAAAGCTAAAATAGCACCCAGCAAGCTAAAAACTCCCAAACCCAACCCCCTCTGCCTCATACCACTAAAAGGGATCTTTCAATGTAAAAAGGCCCTATGCAAAACGTGTGCCTTTATCCAACATGGCCAAAAATCATTTATACATAAAGGCATCACCTATACCTTCAAAGATTTCTATAATTGTTCCACTGACTATGTAATATACTGTCTATCTTGCCCATGCCCTCGGGTATACGTGGGCCGTACCACCTGCCCCCTTAGACAACGTTTTGGAAAACATAGACGCTACATAGAGACAGGGAGCGACCATCACAGTGTCCCACGACACTTTCTGGAATTCCACCACCAATCCACTGCCGGTCTAAAAATCTGGGTCCTCGAATCCATCCCAAACACCATACCTCCAGCAGAACGTTTCGCGTTACTTTGTGAACGCGAAACGTTCTGGATTTACACTTTGGACAGCCTCAGTCCCTCCGGACTCAACGAGGAACTTGATGTGAACACTATCCTTTAGCCCTCTTAATAAACCAAAATCTAATGCTTTCTGTTGTCCTCATTTCAGGTCACACATGCCCTACATAATTCATGCCCATCAAGAAAACCACCCGTAAGTATGCACCCAACACCCTCCCACCCAAACCCCCCCCCCCCCCCCCCATTTCCCTCCCCTTCCCCCCCCCCCCCTACCTCTCTAATAACCAAACCCCCCCCCCCTCTTCCTCTCCCCCTTCCTCCTTTTTTCCTCTTTCCCCCCCCCCCTCCCCCTTCACCCCTTCTCCCTCTCCCCCCTTCCTCTGCCCAACCCCCCCCATCATCCCCCCCCCCTCCCTTCCCTCACCCTTCTTCCCCTTACCTCCAACTAATAACCCCCCCACCCCCCCCCCACCCCCTTCCCCAACACCCCACCCAGCTCCTACCTCCCCCCCTGATCTCTTTCTACCAAAACAGGAAGACGATTCCCTGACCCATTTTTCATGGGGTCAGCCACGTTAGACACTAGCCTTCTTTTTAACTGCTATTTACCTTATGCTGCTATAATCATAACCTTATTATTATTATAATTGTTCTAATAATCATTGTCTAGCCCTTGTACTAATAGATATGCTTTTTAACGTTTCCTTATTGTATTAGTATCATATGTTTTTATTCTGTTCCTGGAATATGCCCCCGGACCGCTCGGTCAACTTTGCCAAAAAGACATTTGGACATTACACATATTTATGTGTTATCGTATACATGATTCTTTTCCCCTGTGTCTCCTATGAACATTGCCGCTTTAAGACCTTTTTGTCCGTTGCCGCTTTTATTCCTTAATGACGCCCCCAGCTTCCTATATAATTCCCTGCACGTCCTCCCATCCGGACACTTGACAAAGGAGTGCGCATGCCCGCCACCGGCATGTTGCGCATGCTCCGAAACATGTTGTGACGCCCGGATACGCCCACCTAAGCCCAGACACCCTGTGACGTCAGACGCAGCCGGAAGAAGCCTCCAACACGCTCCACATCTCCTATGCCGATCCGACCCGGAAGTCGCCTGAGAAACCCCGGACTTCTCCCGGACGATTGGACCGCATCAGGACCCAGAGCAGGCACCGAGCTTCTGACCTACACCAGGGAGGGCACCACAGTGACTGCACTGAAGTGAGTCCAGTATCGAGTCACCTGTTCCTTTATACTTACTTTTAATAAACTTCCTTCTTTTTTAAAAAAACTGCACTCTACTGGCGCTTTTTTCCCCCTTTCCTCTATGACTAACATTGAGCTGCTTCGCTCACCCGGAGAGCAGCCTTGAGTGCAACCCATCCTCACCCACCCACTGAACAGAGGATCGTCCACACCCGGACCCCCCCTCCCCCCTCACACCCCCGGTTAGCCAAACACTCTCAGCCTCCAGGCATCTGAGTCCTACTTTTTGTTCCCCCCCCCCAAGGCTATTCCAGATGACCACTGTTCCAAGTACCAGTGTCCTGCCTGAACCCCGCCTGACCATTTGCCTCTACTAGCAGCCACAATAGAGAGCAGCACCCCCTGTGAGCGCCTTAAATAACATATTTTCTCACAGGAGCCAGTGGGGAGACTCCCCCTTTAGCAGGCACACCACCTGGAAACCATGACACCCTGACTAATAAATCACAGCCAAGTTGTTAGGCAGACAAGGCCCACTATACCTTTACCTAGCACCTACCTGTAGGGTGCTACATACAGATATTAAAAAGTAAGGGTCCCAACACTGAACCTTGGGGTACACCACTGATAACCTTAGACCATTCAGAGTAAGAATCATTTACCACTACTCTCCAAAATCTATCTTTTAGCCAATTATCTATCCATTTACAAACTGATCTTTCCAAGCCTGTAGACTTTACCTTACACATTAGCCGTGTGTAAGGAACTGTGTCAAACGCTTTTGAAAAATCCAGTATCTTCCCGACTAAAAAAGTAAAACTAACAGGTCTATAGTTACTTTGAAAAGACTTGAATTCCTTTTTAAATATGGATACCACATTGGCCCTATGCCAATCCAGTGGTACTTTTCCAGTCCTTAAAGAGTCCCTAAAAATTAGAAACAAAGGCTTTGAAATTACAGCACTCAATTCTTTTAGGATGCGTGGGTGGATGCCATCTGGTCCAGGCACTTTATCCACCCTTATTCTGTCTAAATATTTCTGGATTACATCACTTTTAAGCAATTGTGGATCATTTGGGGCTGTGTCAATATCATCCTCATTATGGTCATGAGCTCCCCCATGCTCCTGCTGAAGAAAGTATTAATTAAAATTTGCCTTCTCTTTGTCCCCAGTCACCCGCCCCTGATTATTTTGTAAAGGACCTACATGCTCATAGAAACATAGAAACATAGAATGTGTCGGCAGATAAGAACCATTTGGCCCATCTAGTCTGCCCAATATATCTGAATCCTCTGAATAATCCCTGGCCCTATCTTATATGAAGGATAGCCTTATGCCTATCCCATGCATGCTTAAACTCCTTCACTGTATTTGCAGCTACCACTTCTGCAGGAAGGTTATTCCATGCATCCACTACTCTCTCAGTAAAGTAATACTTCCTCATATTACTTTTAAACCTTTGCCCCTCTAATTTAAAACTGTGTCCTCTTGTGGTAGTTTTTCTTCTTTTAAATATGCTCTCCTCCTTTACCGAGTTGATTCCCTTTATGTATTTAAAAGTTTCTATCATATCCCCTCTGTCTCTTCTTTTTTTTCCAAGCTATACATGTTAAGGTCCTTTAACCTTTCCTGGTAAGTTTTTTCCTGCAATCCATGTACTAGTTTAGTAGCTCTTCTCTGAACTCTCTCTAGAGTATCTATATCCTTCTGGAGATATGGCCTCCAGTACTGCGCACAATACTCCAAGTGAGGTCTCACCAGTGTTCTGTACAGCGGCATAAGCACTTCTCTCTTTCTACTGCTTATACCTCTCCCTATACATCCAAGCATTCTGCTGGCATTTCGTGCTGCTCTATTACATTGTCTTCCCACCTTTAAGTCTTCTGAAATAATTACTCCTAAATCCCTTTCCTCAGATACTGAGGTCAGGACTGTGTCAAATATTCTATATTCTGCCCTTGGGTTTTTACGTCCCAGGTGCATTATCTTGCACTTATCCACATTAAATTTCAGTTGCCAGAGTTCTGACCATTCTTCTAGTTTTCCTAAATCCTTTTCCATTTGGCGTTTCCCTCCAGGAACATCAACCCTGTTACATATCTTTGTGTCATCAGCAAAAAGACAAACCTTACCATCGAGGCCTTTTGCAATATCACTTATGAAGATATTAAACAATCTTCATAAGTGATATTGCAAAAGGCCTCGATGGTAAGGTTTGTCTTTTTGCTGATGACACAAAGATATGTAACAGGGTTGATGTTCCTGGAGGGAAACGCCAAATGGAAAAGGATTTAGGAAAACTAGAAGAATGGTCAGAACTCTGGCAACTGAAATTTAATGTGGATAAGTGCAAGATAATGCACCTGCTCAGACCTAACCTTTTTACTATTAATATATTTGAAGAATTTTTTGGGGCTTTTGTCCTACTATCTTTTGCAATCTGTCGTTCATTTTACATTTTTGTGTCCTTGATTTCCTTATTACATATTCTGTTATATTCTTTGTAACAATTCAACAATGATAGTGTTCCTTCATTTTTATATTTTTTAAAGCTCTTTTCCTTTTATTTATAGCTTTTTTAACTTTGGCCGTGAGCCACATAGGTTTTATTTTTAGCCTTTTAAACGTATTGCCCATGGGAATATACTTTGCAGTTTGCATACAGTCTTTTTGAAAATTTCATTTTTTTCTGTTCTGTGCTCATCGATGTCAATATTCCCTCCCAGTCTAAATCCTAGAGAGCAGCCCTCATCCTTGGAAAATGTGCTCTCTTTAAGTTAAGTGTTTCACTCATCACTAGTAAAACAAAGAGAAAGTAACATTGGCTCTTTTTTTTTTATCAAATACATTTTATTAAACGTTTCTGATGTGCACAAGTAATAACAGTTTTACATGTACAAGAGTATTACCAGCATAGGAGTCTTGCAAACGCATAAGACACTTGTATGGAGATTACAGTACATGTGCAGGGTCAGCTAAAGCAATAACCAAATAGAAATACAAACTCCATGTGGCAGGTTACAATAGTAGTCATATACAGTAGCAGGACAATGATCCTCCTAAGGCAGGCCATAGACAGACCGAATTTCTTTCTTGCAACCATGGGTTGCAGGAAGGAAATTCACCTGATTCCCCCACCAACGCAGAAAGTGATAACAGGGGAATCCCTCCTGCCAAGCAATTGTCTTCTCCTGGTGGGGACAGCTTCCCCCGAACCCATGGCATGTAAAATACGGCAGGCTGGTTGTACCCAAGTTGATCGATCAACTTGGGTTTGTTCAGTCTACCTATACATGGTTCGAATCTAGGCTGATTCGAACCGTCTATTGCCAGCTTAAGTTACTCCAAAAGATAATTACTTATGTCAGAGTAAAATGCCCGATTACTGTGTCTCACTACAACTAGCACTGTTGATTTACAGTAATTGAGGGAAAAGATGGTGTTATGCACCAACAGAACCATGCAATGGGAGGTGAATAATTAAATAAATAAATAAATAGTGATGTAATAAATAATGCAGTGTAGGAAATAACTCCTATTTGGGGTTGCACCAGACCATGTAAAAACGTAGAGTGATATAAAATAAATATTTCTAAATATAAAGTTGCGCTCAACCAAAATACACTTGAATAAAACCAGAGAAATATATAATAAATATAAAGTGCATAAGTGAATACGTGAAATCAAATAAAATTGCAGATGAAAGTGCAAAAATACAAATGCAAATAAATATATGTGACTTATGCAAACAATAAATAATTATAAATAAAGGTGACAGTCCACAATATATATTAGTGATTCAATAGGTGACAATCCATTGGATGAAGTCCAATATAGAATATTGTTAGAGATTGATAGTAGCAACAAAACCAGCACTTGGTATTGATCTCCAACACCTCCACCAGAAAAATAAGATCACCCGGTGTGCACTAAAGGCTTACCAGATGGGGTAGACCCCTTGATTATAGGGGGTTAATTCAGGCAGGGAATCACATACAGTCGCACCTGACTTGGCGGCTCAAAGGGATCCTCCTTTCCAAAGAATGAGGACGTCCGTCCTACTTGACCAGAATCTCCGCTTGCAGAGATCGTGTGTGGAAATGTGCAAATGGTATCGCCTCGAAGGCTGACACCATCAATCCCAGGGACCGCATGCAGGTCCTGAGTGATGAGGACTCGTTGTCCCTGAGGGACCTGACCTCGTTCTGCAGAGTCCTGAATTTGTCCTCCGGCAGGAAGACTTATGCCTGGGAGGAGTCCAGAACCATCCCCAGGTAAGGGAGGCAAACAGAAGGAGACAATGTCGACTTCCGAAAATTGATGGTCCACCCGAACTCCTGAAGCATCTGACCCGTGGTTGACAGATCGCGCAACAGAGTGGCACTGGAACTCGACCTTAATAAGAGATCGTCCAGATACCCAAGGATTGCAATCCCCTGCGCCCACAACAGGGCCAGGACAGGAGCCAACACTTTGGTAAACACCCTTGGAGCCGAAGCGAGACCGAAAGGCAGCGCCACAAACTGATAGTGCTCCACCGCGAGTGCGAATCGGAGGTACCTCTGATGACCTTCGTAAATAGGGATGTGTAAATACGCATCCTTGAGGTCGATGGAAGCCAGGAAATCTGGCCACCACCGATCGGAGGGACTCCATGCGGAATTTTTGAACCCGCACGAAGCGTTCCGAAACTTTAAGTCCAGGATTGGACGCACCTTGCCCTCCTCTCTGGGCCCCGTGAACAGATTCGAGTAAAACCAGAAACTTGTCCCGATGTGGCACTGGGACGATCACCCCCTGGGCGAGGAGATCCTGAACCGCCCGTTGGAGATCTTGGAAACTATCTGGGGTCAAATGAAGATTTGAGGGGAAGAATCTGTCTGTTGGGCGTGATCGAAACTCGATCTTGTACCCTGACCGAATGAGTTCCTGAACCCATCTGTCCTGAACCTTGGCCAGCCAGGGCTCGGGAAAACAGCGCAGACGACCCCTCACCCCTGAGACGGGTAAGGGAGCCCCTTCAGGCAGAGGCGGGCTGGGCCGCCGTGCCAGAGTGGGCGGCTTTTGATTTTCCCGCCCAAGGCTTCTTCTGGCCACCAGAGGCCTTGAAGGATTTGCCCTTGTCTTGTGCCTTGAAGGCACGAAAGGACCGCTGGTTAGGTTTAAAGGAAGGGCCCCGCTTACCGCGGAAAGACTTGCCCTTGGATTCCTGGGGCAGCAACGTGCTTTTACCCCCAGTGACCCCCTTCACCAGTTCGTCCAGGGAGTCCCCAAAAAGGCGATTCCCTGCATAAGGGATGTCAGATACCGTCTTCTTGGAAGACTGGTCGGCCGACCAGCTTTTCAACTACACGATGCGACGGATCGTCACTGCGACTAGAGATAAGCATGAGGCTAAAGGGGCCTCATCCAAGGCCACGTCACACAGGTATAAAACAGCCTGAATATATTGGTCCACCATCTCCAGAGTAGCAGGAGGGGCGGAATCAGCCACAAGGGTGCGTCTTAGCACCTCAGTCCACTCCACCACAGCCTGAGAGACCATCACTGAGGTGAACACGGGTTTCATCAAGGAACCTGCCACCAGATAGGAGTGGCGGGTAAGAGACTCCACCCGCCTATCCGCCGGGTCTCTAAACACCGGAGAATCCTCCGCGGGCATCAAAGTGGCTTTATTTAATCTGGACACAGTGTGGTCCACCTTAGGTGCCACAGTCCAGCGCGAATCCACCGGAGACGCGAAGGGATAACGGTACTGAAACCGCTTAGGCACCACAAAATTGCACTTTAAATTGCGCCATTGTTCATTCACTGTTTCGTGAAACTCAGCGGGACAGGGAAACACCTGAACCAACTTCTAGGCTCTGCGGGTCCCAAAGAAAGACCGCTTACCTGGCAGGTGGGGCTCATCTGCTAAATGTAGCGTGCCTTTAACAGAGCTAATGAGCGCAGACATTGCAGCGCGTTCTCTTGCGGACCCGGAGGGGGAATCCTCCACTTCCTCCTCCTCCCCACCCGACTGAGAGGACTGAGACCCTTCAGGGGGTACACTGTCTGTGGCAACCATATCTGGCTCTGAATCAGAGGACAGAGAAAACCTAGGCCTTTTCTTAAAAGCCCGCTCAGACATCAATAGATCCACTTTGGACGCTAAAGTCGTAAGTGCAGCAGTAAATGAGACTATTGCAGAGGATTCAGGAGTACCTGAACCCTCCACCAGAGCTGGGGGGAATTTGCTATCCTGGGACTCCATCAGAACACTTATGGATCATACACACTATAAGATTTTCTGAAGACTTTTTCCTTTAGACTTAACAAAACCATATAATATATGAGGTCAAACCTAAACACTTCCAATTTGTATGCAATCTGGCAGGTCCTTGCACTACATGGAAAAGGTAAATCTGAAGGAAATCTAACCACAAAAGTTGGATAGTGTGTATCCAGCTTTAGAGATTAAATGGTGCTGGCCCTTTAAATCGGCGATAATTTGCGGTTCCCACCGCAATGCACCGCAATGAAGAACTAGCCTGTGCTACTAAGCACTAAAAAGTAATAACTGCCAGCAGAGATATAAACCAGAAAAAACAGCAGATAATCCCCCAGAAATGTCCCTATACTGTTAGCTCGATCTGTGTGTCAGGAGAAGGAAATTATGTCACGCCACTAGAGGCAGAACATAGTTCTGAGCCACAAGAAAATGGTTGCCAATGTAAGTTTATGGGGAAGGCTCTGAGAAAATGGCCACTGAGCACTTGGAGGAAACACATTGCCCACACTAAATATGGCGCCCCACCTGAAATGGCGGCCCCGCGGTTTTACACTGATTGCGGCCCCCACAAGCATGTCTGTACCCCCAAAACGTTGCACAAGCACCACAGGGACTCAGGGACCCCCGCAAACCCCCCACACTGCAGCAGAACCGCAATAGCGCCCCCGCAGGGACCACTCACGGAACCGTACTGACAGACATAAGGGGGATATCACAGACTCCACATAGACTGCCATCCCCAAAACAGAGGCCCCACATACACCCCCGGACAGATAATGCCATAGACAGAGGGGTAGCATGGTACTCACCGCCCAGCGAAACGTGGGTACCGCTCTGTGACAGGAAGCCTCCCACTCCGGGTGGGGGTGACGTCAGCCGAACAGGACGATAGCAACACGCGGCGTACCACAGTTGAGACATCCCAACGAAGTAGCCACTTCGCAGGCTTATCCCTGAGGACAGGGACAGGTCATTTGCAAGCCCTGGGCGTACGCATAGCCTGCTAACGCTCGATGGCAGGCTGGGATTCCGTAAGGCTCTAGGACAACCAGTGCGATTCCCAGCTCCGCATACGCTGTAGTCTTCCGAAATCTGACTAAGCGCAGGAACAAATACAGTAAAAAGCTATCAGTTTAAAGAAATAAAAAATAAGAAGAAAAGAAGAAAGGCTGAGACTGCAGCCCCAGCCAAGGGAAGCCTGCCTACTCCTAACTAGGCAAAAGACAAACTGAATTGGGAATGCTGCTAGCAGGGGGGTATTGGACCAGAGGGACAGCCCCCTGTAGGTGTGTCTATACAAGGTTTTGTGAATGTTTTCTAACAAAATCTTCTGCCTGGCTTACTCCTGTGGATAAGACCAATACCCAGTAGTGAAGACTGTATGAGTGGGCGGCGACTGTCAGAGGACGTAAGAGAAATTTATTTTATATCGATTTACAGTAATTACCTCAAAATAAACAACATGGTCATATCTGAAGAAGCCTATCCAGAATCAATTGAGGGGGAGCTAGGCCCAGTGTTTCCAACCAGGTTTGCCAAGTAGTCATAAATTTCCTGGTGGCATTACGGTGTTGATATGTTAATTTCTCACGTATCAATGTGGAGTTCACCAATTTGATCCACTGTCCCGAACACTGTGTCATAGGGTAAGGTGACCTGATTTTTAAAATTAAATCCGGGGACATATTTTTTTTTTATTGGCAAACGACACAGGACTACATAATACAGAGCGCTGGGCACAGGACTGCAAAATACCCAAAGCGCTGGGCACAGGACTGCATAATACAAAGAGCGCTGGGCACAGGACTACATAATACACAGAGCGCTGCAAAAAGGACTGCATATTACACAGAGCGTTGGGCACAGGAATACATAATACACAGAGAGCTGCATACAGGACTGCATAATACACAGAGCGTTGGGCACAGGACTGCAAAATACACAAAACGCTGGACACAGGACTGCATAATACAGAGAGCGCTGGGTTCAGGACTACAAAATACACAGAGCTCTGGGCAAGGGGACTACTGTGATGGTACTCACCATAACTGGGAGTGAAAGACAGATACTTAATGGACACTGAGAATATGGCTTGGATTGCTTCAAATGGGATCTGTATTTACACTAATGCTAATGTGTATTGTACTTCAATGGCAGAGACAGGCTTTTCCTTTTGTTTGTGTATTGAGATGTGATGTGGATTCTGTTAAGCCTGTGTGTCCCATTGTTAAATGTTAATGAACTCACATATTGTTTCTGTCCAGATGGCTACATAATTAGTTCAGGTTAATTCTAATTCTGTATACAATTTCATCTACATATGATAATGTAATCATGCAACCCCTGACCTGTGTGTGGTAATCTGATCATATAAATTCTGTGTGACTGTTTAATAAACAGAAGATTCTAGTACAAGCTAAGTTGTTGGCTAGCTTTGTATGGGGGCGGCTGGAAAATCTGATATCTATGTTCACGACTGGGAGGAAGCTGTATACTGATGGAAGTCCACAAGTACAGTGTGGGTTGCGGTTCCATTACAACTACATAATACACAGAATGCTGGGATCAGGACTACATAATACACAGAGCGCTGGGCTCAGCACTACATAATACACAGAGCGCTGGGCACAGCACTACATAATACACAGAGCGTTGGGCACAGGATTACATAATACACAGAGCTCTGGGTTCAGGACTACATAATATACAAAGTGCTGGGTACAGGACTGCATATTACACAGAGTGCTGGGTACAGGACTGCATATTACACAGAGTGCTGGGTACAGGACTGCATAATACACAGAGCTCTGGGTACGGGACTGCATAATCCACAGAGCGCTGGACACAGGGCTACATAATACATAGAGCTCTGGGCACAGGACTACATAATACTCAGAACGCTGGGTTCAGGACTACATAATGCAGAGCGCTGGGTACAGGACTACATAATACAGAGAGCTCGGGGCACAGGACTAGATAATACACAGAGCTTTTGGCACAGGACTAGATAATACACAGAGCACTATGCACAGGACTGCATAATACACAGAGCGCTGGGCACAGGGATACATAATACATAGAGTGCTGGGTTCAGGACTACGTAATACACAGAGCGCTGGGCACAGGACTGCATAATACACAGAGCGCTGGACACAGGACTGCATAATACACATAGCGCTGGACACAGGACTGCATAATACACAGGAGGGTGTTAGACATAGAGTGCAGGGTTCAGAGGTTTCTTGTGCACAAAGGAAACTTCTGCCCCCACATCCATAGCTAACCTCTGCACCCTTCTCCCACAGATTTTCTCCCACATTAGATAATCTAATACACAGAGCACTGGGCACAGGACTTTATAATACACAGACGCTGGGTACAGGACTACATAATACACAGAGCGCTGGACACAAGACTCGATAATAAACAGAGCGCTGGGCACAGGACTGCATAATACACAGAACGCTGGGCACAGGACTACGTGATACACAGAGTGCTGGGTTTAGGACTACGTAATACACAGAGCGCTGGACACAGGACTGCATAAAACACAGAGCGCTGGGAACAGAACTGTATAATACACAGGATGGTGTTAGGCATAGAGTGCAGGGTTCAGAGGTGTCCTATGCACAGAGGACACTTCTGCCCCCACATCCATAGCTCACCCCTGCACCCTTCTCCTACAGATTATCTCTGCAGCCACCTCTTAGCCCTTCCCCCACAACAGCTAAACTCTCCATCTCTCTATGCAGCTGCATCAGCTCCGACCCCTGCTCCCCCACTGCCCTCACTTGTGTACAAACGGACCCCCCCCCCCCATCTGCTCACCTCCTGGTCTTAGCCCTCCCCACAGTCAATTTTTGGTTTTGCCTCTCCTCCACTGAACAGCGGCAGTGAGATTGTCCAGCAGGGTGGCGTTGGCATCCGAGCCACAAAGCTGTTTCTTAGCCAACAGGGGATGCCCTGTCTGTGTTAATCCGGCCCTGAATCCGGGGATGAAACCGGGCACAGACTTGGTCCAGGGACAGTGTCCTCAGTTCGGGTACTGTCCCCGGAAACCAGGGACGTCTGGTCACTAGAAGAGGGAGGGCTGAGAGAGGGGAGTGAGGGGAAGATGAGAAAGACCCCTAGCCCTGTCCCTATCTGCAGTCCCTCCTCATTGTCCCAGAGTGTCTGTTTGCAGATCTGTAGGACAGGTCTGTATATGATTACGGACAGTACCTTCCATGCCATGATGCCAGTCTGTCTCCTTGATCTTCCTCCAGTTCCAGCAGCTCCTGCAGTAGCCTGCGCCTCCTGCCTGTCTTCTGTCACAGCTACCAGTCAGCCTGTCCTCCCGCTCTGGGCTTCACGTTAGAGCGAAGAGGAAGTTGGAGCAGTCCATACTTTGAAAGCGCAGGGTACGCTGCTCCCACTGCTTCTTGCCTCTTTTTTTTTTGAAAATCTTTTTATTGGTATAAAACAGAGAAAACCAACAACACAATACAATAAAACAAAATCAACATAGGTGCATTCAGTCAATTACATGGCACAGAAAAGGTAAACACAACACTGCCATTCACAATACTATTGCGTAGGTATACAGCGTTCACAACCAGCATATCCAAAGAAAAAGAGGGAAGAAACACACCCCCATGCGGAGGCAGCAAACCATTGAAGAGCGGGGTGGCAGGCCCGAGAGTTCAAGCTCACTCCGGGCATGCCAGCAGGGCGGCCGAGGAGCCCTCCAGCCACCGCAGCCAGACGCGGTCATGTTTTTTGGGGCAGCCCCTATGAGCATAGGTGTCCCGGTATAGAGGGATAACCCCATCCACAAGATCTCTCCAGTGCTGGAGCGTGGGGGGAGCCTGCCTATGCCAATGCAAAGCAATGTTTTTCCGGGCATAGAAAAGTAGGAGGCCCAAGAGGGTGCGGTCCGCTACCCTGGGCACCAGGTCATCCAACAGCCCCAGGAGGCCAAGCCGGGGGGAGGGCTCCAGGTCCATCTGCATAAGTGCAGAAGACACGGAAAAAATACGAGACCAATAGGCTGAAAGTCTCGGACAGGTCCAAAAAACGTGAAAAAAATCTCCCGGAACACCCCCACAGCGCCAACACTCCGGGGACTGTGTAGGATAGATTCGGTGCATGCGATGCGGGGTGAGGTAGGCCCTGTGCATAATTTTAAACTGGACCAGGCGGTCACGCATGGAGACCAGAATCCTGAACGGGGAATCCCAAATATGCAACCAGTCCACCGAGTCTAAGTCCGGGACATCCCGAGCCCAGCGAGAGTGGAGGCCCAAGAGTTCCGGAGAGGAGACCCGGAGGAGATGGCGATGTAGCACCGAGACCGCTCGAGAGGAACAGTCGTAACGTAGGACCCGCTCTAGATCCGGCTGCACCAGCTGGGAACTCTCAGGGGGAAACTGGGCCCTGAAGGCGTGGGACAACTGCAGATAGTGGAAGAAGTGCGAGGGGGGGATATTGCGGTCTGTAACAAGACATGTGAAGGACGGAAGGGTCAAGTCAGGCGTGAGGTCCGAGACCCTCTTTATGTTAGCTTCTTGCCTCTTTAAGAGGCGGCGTCAAGGAGGAGGCGGTGCCACAGTGGAGCTCTTCTCCCAAGTCCCAGGCTCTCAGGCCGCCCGAACCCCAGGGATGCTGCTGATTGCTGCTGCCCCACACAGACAGCTAGACAGCCAGCTAGAAGATGAGGTGCACTGACAAGATCTAGGCGCCCTCTCCTCCCAGTGGTCAGTAGGTAAGCCAGTGGTCATGGCTGCGCCCAAGGTGGAAGTGCGCTCTAGGCGTTTGCCTAGTGGTAGCACCGCCCTGGCTGTACCTACCTGAGAGCACATGACAGGGAGGACATTGTTGATTTTTAGTACTTTGATGCAGTTTTTAAGGACCTACCATGTATGACCAAAGTCTTAACCTGGTAAAAGGGTCATCCAACTAAAACTGATATCCTAATTTGAATACATACCATTATAAAGAATAACAAGCCAGGTTGGCTGAGAATGATGACAGCACACAATGACAAATTCGCTTGTACCCTTTCAGTAGGTAGTCAATGGCCAGTGGATGAAGTGCATACACAGGGTGATCTGCTGGCCAATCCAGATCCAGACCCGTTAGGATCCATCAGAGAGGGGTGTGGTAGCGCTATCCTATCTGCAGGGGGACAGGCTGAAATGTCAGCGGTGCCAAGCTTCAGTTGGGGGAACCTTCACCCCCCCCAACCTAGGGAGCCTTCCATGTAGACGCGTTAGCTGACCCGTTTAGGCTCAGCTGTGCGTCATCTAGAAGAGGGGAGATGAAACATAAATGTAAGAATAGGGTAGCTTTGCCTTAGCGAGATATGAAGTGATCTGTAGAAATAGTATAATTGTAGATGTAGTGTCATTTTGGGTTATTAAGAATTGTAGTATTCACTACTCAGTCATACACATATGTCCTTCTATTAGCATTTGAAAAGGACAGGGCCATTCTCTGGGATGGAAGTGACACCTGGATGCCAAATTAAAGTCTCCCATGCAAGTGAACAAAAGTTGTCATCAAAGAGAGCTGCTGGTCATCTTGGCTGCGGGGATCCGCAGGGAGGCGATGATAGGCTCCAAACAGTCTGCAAGCTTTGACAGACTGCAAGCTTTGATTAAGTATCATCAGATCAAAGGAATGTATTTTATCTCTCATAATAGGTGAAATATTAGTGGCAGAGAGATGAAAATAATTCCTTCTTATGGCTCTCGTGTTGGGCTACAAGTACATGTAAATCTGTATTTGTAGCGTGTGTAGAATCCTACAGAAATACACAAAACCGTTATATGGCGCCTGATTGCGGCAGGCAAGCAGTGTTTGGTACTGTCGAAATCAGACCGATGCGCTGGTGTCAGAATTCCTATCCCTGACTCAGCGGTCAGCGCCGTTTTGGGTCAATAAGACTCTGGTCAGTTCAGAACACGAAACCTCTGGTGATTGGCCAAGGGCTAAAGTCCAGCCCACATTCATATTCCAATAAATTGGGGAACCTGAGATATAAACACGTTCTTCCATGAAGCCAGTTCTGAACTGGGGAGTCCCCACACGGTTTCCGGTATGCAACTGTGGCATCTGTGTGCAAGATCCATCACCTGCCACACTTAACACAATGAGGTATGGCTTTCCCACTGATGGCTTATAATGTATTGTACATTTCTTTTCAAACACTAAGGAGGAGCATTTAAAAAGCAGTAGTATGGCCATACTGGTACTTAAAAAAAAAAAAAAAAAACATGTACATTTATAATGCACAGAAGTGTGTTTTACCTATGTGCATTGCACCCCCCTGGCGTCAAGAGCACGAAGATGGAGCACAATAAAAATGAATGGAAGAAAGAGTAGGAAAAAAGCCAGTGGGAAAGCCCAGTCACATAACCTGTCAAAAGTCAAATAATTAGTTCTCCTCCAGTAATGGAGCTATCTCTGCTTCATTAGGCAGAGAGAACTCCATGAACTACTGCAGGTTCTGCACTGTGGGCCATGTTTCATGTATGGGACATATAATGCAGGCTATGGTGTGTCCTGTGAAGTATAATGGAGAGCAGATTGTGATATCAGCTCTTCATAAAAAATGAGCCCTTAAAGTAGAAGCACAGCCAAAGCTCATTTGGCTGTACTTCTCCTGTGGATCAAAGGAGTGCAGTTCGTTCTGCACTACTGTGACCTTTTTTTAGTAGACAGCTGAAGCCTGCTGTAGACTGATGTCACAGAGCCGATCCAGGCTCAGAAAAGATCACGACCATATGGTCAGGATCCACCTACATTCCTGGGCCAGCACCTGGCTCAGCCTCTCAGCAAGCCACTGAGAGCCTAAACCGGCCGCTCCCACCCATTCCACAGCCCAGTGATCCAGTAAGCGTGAAGATGCAGAGCACTGGCAGTCACCAGCTCTCTGCTCAAGGAGCTTTGAGAGCCAAGCAATCGGCAGTGTTCGATCGCTCAGTTCCCAGTTAGAGCTGGCAGGGGACAGCTAGGTAAGTATGATTAAAAAATAAATAAATAAATCCCATACTATTCCTAAGAGCCCATTCACACATGTGTTGTGAATACTATTTTAGGGAGTACCCATTCATTTCAAATAGGTCCCCAATTCTCATCCACACACCAAACAATGTTTCAATTTTTTTTATTAAAGTATTTCACAATAACAAAGAAAATACGAGATAAGAAAAAGAACATGTCTTCCCCAATTGTCGAACACATATCAAAAACTGAAAGCCCACCAGTTTATGCTAAAGCCCCGTACACACATACCGATCGTCGGCGAACAATCGGCAGTCTTTTGTCCAGGGCTGTCGGTGTCTGTTGAAAAGTGCAAAAGACTGCACAAGAATTTTGTCCACCCACTACAGCCGACTGCAGAAGTGATGTCTTGTAATGGTTAACTTTCCCTGTGTTTTTCCTTTTCTGAGCATGCCCAGTCTTGCAAATCTGCGGTCTGTCGGCCGAAATCTGTACTGACTGGCGAACAATCGGCCGTTCTGGTGTCGGCATACAAAAATTTTAATGCTTGCATGACAGATTCTTTTCGGCCGAATGTGCACTGTCGGCTGTCGGAGGCATCATACTAACAAGCCTACAATCGGCAGATCGGTCGTCGGCCGAAGCTTTTCGGCCGACGATCGGTACGTGTGTACGGGGCTTTAGAAGTCTTCTTGAGACAATAAAAATCTTCCCAAACTGTACGGACCATTCCAACACAATGCACAAAACCTTTAATGCACCACAACACATATACACCAGCAAATATCTGTGCTCTGTTGTGGTGGAATGAAAGAAAGGGTCAGGTGCATTTTTTGGTGCTTTAATGTGGAGGAACCAAAGATATTGGATAGGCATGTGTACCGCAAAGCATATTGACGCATCTAACAAGTGTATGTTGTAATACATGTAACTAGATGTGAATGACCCTAAAACTAGGTTTTTGCATTTACAATAAATTCATTTTTTAGAGTCCCATTGAGGGACACCAGAATTCCTAAACCTTCCTGTTATACTGCTGCCCACAGAAGGACTGGACACTGACCAACAAAAACGCTATAGGCCATAGACCAGCCTGGGGTTTAGTCTCATCTTCTACCAGCATGCCTCAGTGCCAATAGAAAGATCATACTGTAAACATAGAAGATCTGAACGAAAATCCTATATTTTTCCTATATTGAAAGACACAGGAAGTTCTTCAGGACATTCAAAAAGCAGTCCAGCTGAGGAGTGGGTGACACAGCAAACAATGGCTAATGGGCCCGAAAGACAAAAAACATATAGCAGGGACTGCCTGATGCTCAACAAGTGGTCAGAAGAACCTTTTGCCTTAAAGTGATTGTAAATGCATTTTTTTTCCAAATAACAAACATGTCATACTTACCTGCTCTAAGTAATAGTTTTGCACAGAACAGCCCTGATCCTCCTTTTCTGGGGTTTCCCACTGGCGCTTCTGGCTCCTCCCCCTGCCAAGTTCTATGGGGGCTCGATCCCAAGATGCCCCTGTATGTCCATAGACACACACACAGTGCGGCTTAGCCCCACCCCCCCTCTCTCTCCTAACAGGATTTGATTGCCAATGGCAGAAAGAGCTGCTGCTCTTGGACACACTGCTGGATCGAGATTGGGTTCAGGTAAGTATTTAGGAAGAGCTGGGGGGGGGGGGGGGGGCCTGTGCACAGAAGGTTTTTTATTTTATTGCAGAAAATTGAGGTAAAAAACCTTTATACCTTCTTCAACCACTTTAAGTCTGAGAAACAGAGGCCCGGTGTTGGCACCCACAGCCCTAGTAGAGCAAGCCTTTTCTGTAAAGGAGGCAATGTGATCCTTAAAGTGATTGTAAAGGCTCAATTGTTTTTATCTTCATGCAATCTATGCCTGAAGGTAAAAAACCTTCTGTAGGCAGCAGTGCCCCCCCCCCCCAAAAACATACCGGAGCCCCATCATGATTCAGCAATGTACACAAGAGCCTCAGCTGTACCCGGTCTCTCCCCCCTCACTGGCTGAGACAGCAGCAGTAGCTATTGGCTCCTGCTACTGTCAATTTACAGCCAGTGAGGAGAGAGTGGGGGCGGGGCTGAGCCATGCTCTATGTGCAAATGGACACATGGAGCAGTGGCTCTGGAGCGAGCCTGCTCGGGTGCCCCCATCACAAGCTGCTGGCTATGGGGGAACTCTGCAGCAGGGAGGGGCCTGGAGTGCTGGTGGGGACCCCGAGAAGAGGAGGATCAGGGCTGCTCTGTGCAACAAGTATAACATGTAATTGTAACATATATCACTTTATATTAAAGTAACAGAAAGCTGGAGTTTAGTTTTAGTTTGTTTGGACCAAGCTAGGGGTACCCCTGGAGGAACCCCCACCCTCTACTGTCAGGAGGGGGCTCATGGGGTGAGGGTTGGGGGTGCTCTTCAATGTTTTATATGTTTAAAAAAAGTGGAGCTGAAAAAGATATCCATCCTCCTAGGTCACTAGCATAAAACTTTATATACAATTTATTTCTATCCAATGTTTCCCATTTTCATGGTTTTGTTACACAGACATCAGCGATACGACAGCGTCGGAAGACGCAGGAAAGGGCACAGACGCAGTCAGTCTGGTTTCAGTGACTCAGCACTCACATGACGATAAAGCTTTACACGTGGGATGAGGTGACGGCAGTGCTAAGGAACCGTGCTTGTTAGAGAACCTCCCTGGAGTGTTTAGCAAGCTCGTTATTGGCTTTGGTGTGTTCCAGGCTGATAACACTAATACCTTTTATTGCAATAGGCTAATAATAAGGCTGGAAATGAAATGAGTTGGATGTAAACATGTGTTCATCATTACTTTGGCCTCACAAACAGAAATAAATAAACATGGTCTTCAGCAAAATAAATGATGACACCTAAAAACTGCATTGCATCCTTATATATGCTGCAACGCCAGGTTTGATAAAGTTGGTGGTAGTGGTAAGGCTCTGTTCACATACTGGCGTATTGGATCACATTGTGATTCTGCCCGCGATTCCTAATCATTGCAAATCGCAGGACCCCCGTGTGATTCCCGTGACTTGAAATGGCACTCTAAACGCGGCACGATTTTGCCGCAATTGTCGCCTGATGAATCACGGTAAAATTGCACAAAAAGAATCGCAGGACGCCTGTTCTTCAAAAGAAGTTCTTGTACTTTTTTTTGGGAGACAGAGGTCCCGCGATTTGACAGGCGACAATCGTGGCAAAATCATGCTGTGTTTAGGGTGCCATTGCAAGTCACAGGAATCGCACGGACATTCCGCGATTTGTAATGATTCGGGATCGTGGGCAGAATTGCGGTGATTCTGCCCAAGATCCGATACGCCAATGTGTGGGTGAAGCGTAAGGGGTTAAAGTAGTCAAAATGTTTGGAGTTGTTTTTTGTTTTGAAAGATTAGAGGAGGATGGGCATCTTCTTTAACCCTTCCTGGTGTCCTCTGGAGGCCCTTTAAATTTACCACTTCAGCTCCAGAAGGTTTACCCCCTTCCTGACATTTTTTTCCATATTGCACTGCGTTGTTTTAACTGACAATTGTGCGGTCATGCGACGCTGTACCCCAACAAAATTTATCTCCTTTTTTTCCCCCACAAATATAGCTTTTTTTTAGTGATATTTGATCACCTCTGCGGTTTTTATTTTTTGTGTTATAAACTTTGAAAAAATAAACAATATTTTTTACTTTCAGCTATAAAACACATTCAATTAAAAAAATTTAATAAATCAAATTTCTTCATCAATTTAGGCCAATATGTATTCGGCCTAATGTAATCCCAATAAGCATATATTGATTGGTTTGCGCAAAAGCTATAGCGTCTACAAACTATGGGATAGATTTATGGACTTTTTATTTTTTTTTTACTAGTAATGGCGGCGATCGGCGCATTTTAGCGGGACTGCGACATTGCGGTGGACAAATTTGACAAAAAGGGACACTTTTTGGGGACCAATGACACCAATACAGTGATGTACATGCACCTGAAACAGAAGAAAAAAATCCCTTCATTGCTCCCACCTCCTGGGCCATTCTCTTCAGCTGAGCCAATCACGGTGAGCGATGTATTTTATTATTGAATGCAAAGCCTGCTCGGATTGGCGGAGTCAGAGAGGCGGGCTGATGTTACTCTGCCAATCCGAGCAGGCTTTGCATTCAATAATAGAATACATCTCTCACTGTGATTGGCTTACCACGGTATACTGTATGTAGCCGAAGCTACGGTACATATGGTATACCGGTACAGGATTCCCGCACAGCCAGCGCATTCAGATTACATCTACCGGTAATACTGATACTTAGGGTACCTTGGAGATATTATGCTCGGCGTATAAGACGATCCCCCCATTTTTGGGGGATTTTTTTGAGGTTCAAGTCGTCTTATACGCCGGAAAATACTGTAATTACCTCCTTAATCGGCCACAGAACCTGTGTAATAGGTGTTTGGGTTTTAAGGGATGAAGTGGCAACCCTAAGTGTAGTAGTCAGGACAGTGCAATGTACAACATTACAACATAGTAAACAGAGTACACCAGCAAGAAGTATGTATTAGAGGGCTGCATTGGGTTTGGGCTCCTGCGGGACCCAATGCAAATCTTGCAGGAGCAGGCGGTTTTACCTCTGCTGCAGGCGGGAGTGGGCGGTCAAAAATTTTTGCGGAGACCCGTGGGGAACGGTGCAATTTGGTGTAACGTATTTTCCGGCGTATAAGACGACTTTTTTTATAATAAAAAGATACCCCAAAAATCGGGGGTCGTCTTATACGCCAGGTAATGTAGCTTCAGCTAGTTACAGAACATCCCTATTAAAAAGGTTAGCCCGCTGGATGTGTATACAGTACCTTTAGCAACTTACAGAACGTCCCTGTGCTGTAATACTCTATGTACCATGCTGAGCCAATCACGGCAAGCGGTGTATTATATTAATGCATACAAAGCCTGCTCGGATTGGCTGAGTCAGAGAGGCGGGCTTATACAACCTTTGCCAATCCGAGCAGGCTTTGTATGCATTAATAGAATACGCAGCTTGCCATGATTGGCTCAGTGTGGTAGTATTACAGCATAGGGACGTTCTGTAAGTAGCCAAAGCTTACTGTATACACATCTAGCGGGCTAAACTATTAATAATAGAAAAGTTCTGCATGTAGCAGAAGCTACAGTACATATTAGGGCACATCCAGCGGGCTCAAATATTTAATAGGGACGTGATGGCTCCACTGATGTTATGAAATGGTGTTGCCTCAGAAGAGGCGGTAGTCTTATACGGCGAGTATAGGGCAAAACCGCAGGAGTGGACACAAACATTCCGGGTGCGGGCGGGAGTGGAACATAAACATTGCGGGTGCGGGCGGTCCTGGTCATACATTCAGCAGGTGTGGGTTTAACCACTTAAGCCCCGGAGGATTTTCCTGCTCAAAGACCAGGGCCTATTTTGCGATTCTGCACTGCGTGATTTTAACAGACGATTGCGCGGTCGTGTGACGCTGTACCCAAATTAAATTGACGTCCTTTTTTTCTCACAAACAGAGCTTTCTTTTGGTGGTATTTGATCACCTGTGCGATTTTTATTTTTTGCGCTATAAACAAAAAAAGATCGTCAATTTTGAAAAAATAACAATATTTTTCACATATTTTTTTATATGAAATTCCCCCCAAAAAATGTAAAAATCTAAATGTTTTAACATTTTAGGCCAATTTGTTTTCTGCTACATATTTTCGGTAAAAAAAAAAATAAAAATCGCAATAAGCGTGTTTTGATTGGTTTGCACAAAATTTATTGCGTTTACTAACTAAGGGAAAGATTTATGTCATTTTTATTTTTTAACTAGTAATGGCGGCGATCTGTGATTTTTTTTTTTTTGCGGGACTGCGACATTGTGACGGACAGATCAGACCCCTGACTGATATTTTTGACACTTTTGGGGGGTACCAGTGACATTACTACAGTAATCAGTGCTATACATATGCACTGTTACTGTAAAAATGACACTGGCAGGGAAGGGGTTAACTTTATTAGTGATCAAGGGGTTAAGTGTGTCCCTAGGGGCGTGATTCTAACTGTAAAGGGGCATGGCTTGTGATGTAACCACAGAGACATACGATCCTACATAGCAGGATCGTATGATCTCTGCAGTTACACCAGGGAGAATGACAGGCGGCTTTGTTTACATTAGCCGTCTGCCTTTATCCCTCTCCAGCGGAGATCGCGAGTGGCGGCAGACATCAGAGCCGCCGGTCACTCGTACGGGGATGCCCGTGAACGAGTGGGGGCGGCGAGCGACGTAGTACTACGTCGCTTTGCCCAGGAGGGGCTGACTGCCGCAGTAAATATACTGTGGGTGGTCGACATGGGTTAATAAAACAGCCCCTCGCAGGGCTCTAGTATGTATTATAGAGCACCATGCATTACTGGTCAATGGGAGGTAAAAATACTTCAGTGTCAAGAGTTAGCAGGAAGAAAAACCTCTGGAATCAGCAGGGAAGGGCAATAATATGTAGCAGGAAGTAGGAAAGAAAGATAGTGCCTAGTGAAATGACACCTGTGAGGGGTGGGAAGGACAACAGTGCCCTGTATGGAGGATGGAGGGTAAATATTGGAGTCAGTGTACATTTACCTTGCAGTGTAGTCTATGGCATAAATCTGCTCCCTCCCTCCTTGCATATATTGATCCCAACAAACAAAAACACAGGTGAACACTGACAAAAGTTAAAGGCCCCTTTCAGACGGAGCAGATTTGCAGGGGATCTGTCCGCTGAATCCCGCTGAGCAGGCGGATGACAGGTCCGTGTCGGCTTTTTTAATGCAGAGCGGACATAGACACAGCACGCTCTCCTCTATGGGGCAGTTGGATGGAAATGGACAGGAAATCAAAAAGAAACAAATCACCGCTCTGAAAGCAGCCAGCTGAGCCGGATGGATCCCGAGCAACTGTGGCAGTCCTGCAGGAATGGGTGCTCACCAAGGTCCGCAACCTGAGAAGTCCATGTAAGTAGAAAAGAAAGTGGCACTTCCAGACCCAGGAACTTGGAAACTTGAGTTTTATTCTTCAAATCAAAGGTACAACATCAGACAGGAACACAAGACAAACTGGACAGCAGACGCGTTTCACACCTTGTGCTTATTCATTGCTTATGGACTGCATGCCCATTTCCATTCTGTTGTCATCCGATCCGATCGCCATCCATCTTATTTTTAGCAGCCCAGATCGGATGCTGCTGTCCAGTATGACATCCGCCGCCCCATAGAGATCAATGGGTGGTCCAATCGAGTCCGCCTGAAAAATGGACAGGCGGACCCTATTGGTCTGCTGGTTGAAAGGGGCCGAAGTGATTTATGTTTATTTTTTTTGAAAGGGGCCAAAGTGATTCATGTTTATTTTTTTGTGTAAAAATACCAAACATGTTATACTTACCTGCTCTGTGCAGTTGGTTTTGCACAGAGAAGCCTGGATCCTCCTCTTCTTGGGTCCCTTCCTCCTACTGAGTGCCCCCCACAGCAAGAAGCTTCCATTCAGACATAGAACTGTGGCTCGGCCCCACCCCCGCTCTCTCCTTATTAGCTCACTGACTTTGATTGACAGCAGCTGGAACCAATGGCGCCAAGACTTGGTGGCTCTTATGCCATGTCGCTGAATTGAGATGGGCTCAGGTAAGTATTAGGGGGGCCGCTGAACACAGAATGTTTTTTATCTTAATGCAAAGAATGCAATAACCGCTTGCTGACTGCCCGCCGCATTTATACTGCGGCAGGCTGGCTCGGCTGCGCGAATCGCCGCACCTTTACGGCGATCCATGGGAGCGATCCTGGGGGAAGTGGGGAAGCTGATTTACAGGGCCAGGGGCCACGATTGCTGCTGGGCACCGACGTTCGCTCCCCATGGCGAGAGAATGGCGGTCTGCTGTTGAAAACACAGCAGACCGTTGTTCCCTCAGGAATCAGTACAGAGCTCCTGTGGTCCACCTATTTAGGATCACAGGTTTCTGTGTTGATTTCATAAGCCCATCCCCCTCACAGTTAGAAAGCACCCCCTAGGCCAGTGATGGCAAACCTTGGCACCCCAGATGTTTTGGAACTCCATTTCCCATGATGCTCAACTACACTGCAGAGTGCCAAAACCTCTGGAGTGCCAAGGTTCGCCATCATTGCCGGAGGCTCACATTTAACCCTTTGATCGCCCCTGGGTTAACCCCTTTCCTGCCAGTGTCATTATTACAGTAACTGCATATTTTTTAGTACTGACTACTGTAGTAATGTCACTGGTCCCCCAAAAAATGTCAGTTGGGGGTCCGGTCTGTCTGCTGCAATTCCGCTAAAAATCGCTGATCGCCACCATTACTAGTAAAAAAAAAAAAAAAATTAATAAAAATAACATAAATCTTTCCCCTAGTTTGTAGACACAATAACTTTTGCGCAAACCAACCAAAATACGCTTCTGGGGATTTTTTTTTACCAAAAATATGTAGCAGAACACAAATTGGCCTAAAATAATGAAAAAAAACTAGATTTTTACATTTTTTTTTATTGGGAATGTTCTATAGCAGAAAGTGAAAAATATTGTTTTTTTCAGAATTGTCGCTCTTTTTTGGTTTATAGCGTAAAAACTAAAAATCGCAGAGGTGATCAAATACCACCAAAAGAAAGCTCAATTTGTTGGGAAAAAAGGACATCAATTTTATTTAGGTACAGTGTCGCAGGACTGCGCAATTGTCTGTTAAAGTAACGCAGTGCCGAATCACAAAAAAATGGCCTGGTCATTAAGGGGGGAAATCTTCCGGTCCTTCTGCCTTCAGAACGACTTTAAAATGAGTATAGCATCACATATAAAGCATTTTTTCCCACAAGAATTTAGCCAGCATACTTTTAAACAATCAAAATTTATGAAGATCTGAGGAGCTTGGCATCGATATTTGCAACGTACAGACTGATACTGTAAAGGTGGCGGGACTTGAAGCCATTCCTGGAAGAGGGTCTACCAATGGGGACACACCTTTTCTATTCTATTTGCTTCTGCTCTCTCACACCTTTTTTTTTTTTCTTTCTTTTGTTCTCTTTTTTTCTCCCCTTTTTTTTTATCTTTCCGTATCTTTCTACTTGAGTTTTGTTTTAAAGATTGTTTATGAGGCGCAGTTACACAACTCAAATTCAGGGCTCTAATCCCCTATTCATAACACAGTTTATGCCCTATTCTAGTGAACAGACCGTATATAATGCTAGGGGGATGTGGAACTTTGCATTTTGTACAATTTGCATAACCTGACCTTGTAGAACATTTTTACACATGCTACTTATGTTGTATGGTGCCTTATTCAGAACAATGTCTTCCTTATATGCAGGGCCGGTGCTAGACTGTTTTGCACCCTAGGCAAGACCAGCTACTTGAGCACAACCCCCCCCCCCCCAATAATAAAAAATAACTGTACACATTGCCACCTTTCTTGTACATAATGCCCCCGTTTAACACTACACTCTGCTACACCCCCTTCCTGCACACACTGCCCCTCTTTAACCCTATACCCCCCTTCATATACACACTGCCCCCCTTTAACCCCACACACCCCTTTATATACAAAGTGCCCCCCCTCTCTAGAGGTGACATCCACCGGGATGAGGAGGTGACAGGAGAGGAATGTCTCACTGGCCATGGCTGCGCCCTAGGTGGTAGTGCGCCCTAGACGGCCGCCTAGTTTGCCTAGTGGTAGCACCGGCCCTGCTTATATGTATGTACTTATTTGTGCTTATTTAAAACAATAAAAAATATTGAAACCTAAAGCATTTTTTCATTTTAAGCATATTTAATGTGTAAGACTACCCCTTACAGGTATTTATTGCATCTCACAGAGATCACAGCACTCCTCTTGACAATACCTTCATCTGCTATTCATTCCAGAAGGATGGTGCCATCTTTGTTCAGACATCGTCCTGTCTCGGGGCTGCAGTGCTAGCTTATAGATGACACCGTTTTTGGCTTTGTTTACAAATGCCTTACACAGATCAGACCCTGTATGCCACTGCTGAGGGCTCAAGGCCTGCTTTTTAACAAAAATGGGTAGAGCTTGAAAGGGGAAACAGTTGCAGTATGTTATGACATAACATGAATTTATTCATGCAGACTTGTTAGGTAACTGAGGGATCCACGTTTTGACACTAAGGACAGCAACTGGCTCCATTTCATATATGAAAAAACCTACCGTTAGTTGACTGGTAACGGTTTTTCTACGAACCTTCCACCTATATTATACATTTTTTTATCACACACCTTTTTAACAGGGCGGGAAGTAGGCTCGTAGAAAAAACGTTACCGGTCAACTAACGGCAGGTTTTCTCCTCTCACCTTCCAGGATGGCAAACTTATGGGAGGATAATAAATCAACCCCCCAGGCCTACGTTAGGGTGGGACCACTGCCTGTAGACCCTTTTGGCCACAGGCTAGAGCTTGTTGAGACAGCACCTCCACTCGGTAGTGCTGTCATGGCTGGACCAGGTGACTTTTCCATGGGATAGCAGACAGGACTTATTCTTATACTTTAATAACTTAAACTAAAAATAAAGAGACTGAACGCCAATCTGGAATTATAAAGGCCGCGGACGTTTTAATACTTGTATCAATAAATTAACATAAACTCAATAAACTTTAACCCGATCACTGAGATCCAGGTTACCAAAAAATTATAATATAATCAACCAAATTATCCAAACAAACTCATCACACGAAATGGTAGTAAACCACAAAAAACGTCCCTCTTTGCACCGCGCAAAGATGACCTAACAAGTATAAACTGGCCGCGACAGCCAAGGGGAGGGAGGGGAGGGGAACAAAACTTGTCAACTTGCCACGAAGTTCTTCTTGAGGTAAGTGATGCTTCAGGCGCTGAGCCCCCTTTTAAATAGCTCCCAGGCAGGCTCAAAGGTGGGAAGAAAACAAGAATAAACCAGTTTAAGTTCTACTCTTCCTAGCTACAGAATAAGCCCCACTGTGATTGGGGCTTATTCTGACCATACGCTGGCTTCCCCACCTAAATCTGCCTAGAAACCCCTGTACTGGCTAAAAGGATGCCTATCTTTTTAAAACAGCCTGTCGTCATCCCATCTATAAAAAGGGGCTAATTTGAACCCCTTTTTCTTTACAGGGGATAGCAGACAGAACTTATTCTTATACTTTAATAACTTAAACTAAAAATAAAGAGACTGAACGCCAATCTGGAATTATAAAGGCCGCGGCCGTTTTAATACTTGTATCAATAAATTAACATAACCTCAATAAACTTTAACCCGATCACTGAGATCCAGGTTACCAAAAAATTATAATATAATCAACCAAATTATCCAACAGACAGGAGGCTTAAGCCCTCCTGTCACAACCCCACAGCGCGGCCTGCTCAACACAAGTACCCAGATTGGTATTGAAGATATCGAGCCCGATATCCGAAAGGTGGACGTCATCAGATCTATAAAGCCCGGCGATACCACCCTCCAGCTCAAAGTGCCGGAAAGACAGAATGCCTGCGGAGCCTAACCATCTAGCTAAGGCTTTGTTGATCCGCCTCCGCACCTTCTCCAACGGTTTAAGGTGCGGGTGCTTGAACCAGACAAGCCGGGGAACAATCTCAGAAAATACAATCCGCATACCCGGGTATGCGGAATGCAAATAAACTAGGTCATCCCTAATCCTAAAAACTAGATCCAGAGACTTAAACTTCCCAATGTCATTTCCCCCCAGATGAATGACCAGTACATCAGGGGGAGAAAGGACCTGCAAAAGTCTGCTAAGTTCAGGTAACATTTCAGCACAACACATGCCCCTCTTACTGAACCAATGGACACGATAAAAGCGTGGATCCAAACCAATGTTCTCTGAATAAATTCGCCTTCTGGCTCTCGCGCGGGCCCAATGAACAAAGGAGTGGCCAACGATCCATACAGAGAGGCAGACAGAACCTAAAAATCAACGACAATTGTTAGGACGAATATACGTGACATAAGCATTAGACTTCCACCTACCAATTTCTTTCAATGCCTGAGCTTTGACCCCCAACCTGGCGGCTTCAGTGGCCGCACCAATCCTAAAGGAAAGCGAAGACAGCTGAGAGTGCTCCAGGCCCGCAGATTTCAAACATTTGCGCAAAACGCCATTGAATTGAAATTTAGTCAACGCTTTACCCGACTGATGAACAAAAAGAGATCCCGCAGCAGATGACCGTACCGACAAAAATCTGCGCAACAACAAAACAGGGCATAACTCAGAATGAAGATACTGGTGTAAACGAATCCATTTTCCCACGCCCAATTGATCGGTTTTAGAAAAACGCAATAAAATGCCGATGTCGGTCTCGCGAAGGTTAATATCGGACAGCAATAAGCCGGAACCGCTATTTCCGTCGTGAATGAGCTCCGAAATCCACAGGGCACCAAAAAACATGACCGAAAAAGCCGCCTTAAAAAGCGCAGCTTCATAAGGCGAAAAACAAACACGCTCGGTAGCTAAACAAAGTTGCTCCAAAATATGAGGAGTGACCGCCTCCCTGCGATCAGGGCGCCAGTTTGCCTTCCGATAGCCTTTCAAAGCCTGTCGAACAGCAAAAAAGGCAGAGCAGGGACGGATGACTCCGCAGTTTAGTGAAAAAGGAAACACCAGCAAGAATCTTATTGATATGAGACCAGGAATATTCCCTAGAAAACAGAAAATTCAAGAAAGACAAAACCAGATGCTCAGAAAAATTATCCGGAGATTCACCAATGGAGCATAGATGGGCCAACCAAAGATCCCATGCCGATTGATATCCGGCCAGGGTAGCTGGGGCCAGGGAATTTGCAATATTAAGCGAAACCAGATCTATACCACGCCCCATAGCCGGGCCGGATAACGACAACCCACTTGATCCGCGTCTGGAAATAGCCGAAAAAATCGCTCCATCTGCAGACGAGACAAAGAATCTGCCAAATCGTTATCCTTACCAGGCACATAGGCGGCCTTTATCCATATGTTTAGTTGCAAACAACGGGATACAAGGTACCGCAAAAGATTCACAACAGGAGGAGATTTGGAAGACAAGCAGTTAATGGCAAACATTACCCCTTTATTATCAGTGCGAAACAAAATGCGTTTGTTCCGGAAATGGGAACCCCAAACCTCAAGGGCCACCACAATTGGGAAAAGCTCCAACAGCACGCTGTTGCGAGTGTAACCCAATCGTTTCCATCTGTCAGGCCAGGAGTCAGCACACCAATGAGTCCACCAAATGGCTGCAAAACCCACCGAGCCCGCTGAGTCCGTGGCGAGACAGAAATCCTGATTGGTGACAAACTCATCTTGCCACACTGCTCTGCCATTAAAATAAATCAAAAACTGTACCCAAACCAGCATATCCTCCTTGACATCGGAGGACAAGCGGACGTGCGCAGTAGGTGATTTTAGACCTGAGATAGCAGCATAGAGCTTCCTGGCAAATAACTTTCCCAGAGGGATAATCCGAGAAGCAAAAGCCAGGAGCCCTAACAGAGACTGCATCTCCTTCAAAGTAACCTTCTTCTTGCGAATCATCGCTAACAAACAAGACGTCAACTTGTCAACCTTCTCCCTGGGCAACCTAAATTCCATTAGAACCGAATCGATGTGAATACCTAAAAATTGTACCTCAGTAGATGGCCACATCCGTCTTTTCATGCGCCAAGGGGATCCCAAACTGTTCACAAATGTCAAAAAATGTTTCAAGCAAATGCAAACAATCAGGGGACCCCGCTCTACCCATGAACAAAAAATCGTCCAAATAATGGACAAGACAAGAAGAGCCCGACCTACTGGACACAACCCATTCTAAAAAAGTGGAAAAAACATTCAAAATAAAAACAAGAAAGGGAACAGCCCATGGGAAGGCACCTATCAAAGAAAAATTGATTCAAAAAGAAAAACCCCAAGGAATTAAAGGAAGCAGGGTGGACTGGCAGCAGGCGAAAAGCAGACTTAATGTCTGTCTTTGCCAGCAATGCCCCCTTTCCCAAACCTCGCAAAATCACCAAGGCATCCTCAAAAGAAGAGTATTGCACAGAAGCCTCGTCCTCGCTGATCTCATCATTCAAAGATTTCCCGAAGGGGAATGACAAATGAATGATGAGACGATAAGAATTAGGTTCCCGCTTCTGAACTATGCCAAGAGGAGATATGCGAAAATTGGGAAACGGAGGGGAGTCAAAAGGGCCAGCAAACCTACCCGCCTGCAACTCCTTACAAATTTTATCAGCAACCACATCCTCAAGGTAAGCAACAGATTTTAAATTATTCACCAGCGTGCAACCTGTGCCTTTAAAAACAGGCAAAAAGAAACCATAAGTGAAACCCTCAATTACTAGCGTGGCTTTCACCCTGTCGGGGTATTGTAGAAGCCACGGGAGCATTGCGGGCAGTTTCACCGGGGTTATTGCTTTTTGAAAAACCCCCTGCCGGTTGAGAACTCTGCATCTTCTTAAAACATTTGGCAACTGGGTGGGAACCCGCACAAAAGGCACACTCGTGCCTATATCTTCAGGACCCAGGCCACTTGCACTGGGAATCGTTGTAACTGAAACAGACCCCTTTGCGAAAGGAATGGGAAGGGGTCGGCTGCTGAGAAATCGCAGACTGCTGTCCAGGGCAGCCATCGGAAGTTTTGGGGCCCCTTACACAACTTTAGACCTGGGCCCCTCCGGGCCTGACCACCAACATTCTGCAGGGCCCGCCCTCTGGCCGTCCCACCGAATCCGCCCACTGGCCATCCCACCGAGTCCTTCAGTGCCCCTGCTTCTATTTTAACACTCTTACAACTTAATGTATGAAATAGAATCCAATACATCAAAGAGACATCCCCATATATTCAGCAAAGAGACATCCAAATCCAGTAAAGAGACTGCCTCATATATTCAGCAAAGAGACATCCTAATCCAACAAAGAGACATCCCAATCTGGTAAAGAGACGGCCTCATATATTCAGCAAAGACACATCCCAATCCAGTAAAATGACAGCCTCGTGTATTCAGCAAACATATATCCCAATCCAGCTCCAGCAAAGAGACAGCCTCATATATTCAGCAAAGAGACATCCCTTCAGCTGCATTGGCTTATTCTGCAGCCGCTCTGCTTTAGCAATTGCTAGTTACTACAGCAGCAACAACTCGGTCTTGTTGGTTGGGGCCTGGGCGATGGGGCCCCTCGGAATGCCCGGGCCCCTTACATGTGTATGGGCTGTCCCCCCCTGATGGCTGCCCTGCTGCTGTCTACCAAAAGAAGGCTTCTGTGGTAGCAAAAGATCCAGCCAAAGGCTGATATCCTTGACACCCCATTTCAAATTATGCTGCACAGCCAACTTCTGGCGGAAGGCAACGTCATAAGAGAACCAAGCCGTCCCACCAAAGTTTTTATAGGCCTCCAAAACGATATCCAAATGCTGAAAAAGGCCAACACATTTGGAATGGTGCTTCTCACAGAGCACTGCAGCATAAATAAAGAACGCCTGCAGCCAGTTGTAAAAAATTTTTGTCACCGGGCGTCTCTGCTCCTCCTCGTCCTTCTTGTCCCCTTTTGAGACAAACTCCTTAGCTGAAGGCAGCAAAGAGAGCATGTCAACATACAAACCACCCCAGATTTTCTCCTTCACAGAATCGGATAGGTGAAAACCCAGAGGGGACATCTCACAAGTCAACGCCTCCCTGAGGCACACCTCAGGGAGATTTTGAGTTCTTGCCAGGGCGACAGAAGCAGGAGGACCTGCCAGAGGAGAGGCCAAACTAGAAGGCGGATTAGGCACCGCACTAATTCCTAAAAGGCCACTAGATGGCGCCCACACATCCAAGGGGGAAGAGGCCTGCACCCGAGCGTCAGCAGACGCACTAGATACAGCCAAATCCCCCCTCTTGCGGGCACCTGGCCACTACTAATTTGGGGGGCAGCAGATAAAACCTGCTTGAACTGCTGAAGGAAATCACTCAAAACAGCCGACATGGCGTTAGTTGCGGCCAGGGGAGACATACCCACCCCCTCCTCAGAGCATCCCAACCCAGCCTGATCCCGATCCATCATGGAGGGCATAGCCATAAAATTAGTGGGGATAACCTGAGGAGGAAAAAAGTTAGCTGCCTCACCTGGCCCCTGAAAAGGGGGGCGATCTCCGTGCTGCTGCTCTGGAACCAGGTGCTGTGCCGGCGCCGGGGCTTCGACCAGCCCACCGGCGGGGCGCGATGCCGAGCTGCTTCCTCCATCCCTCCTCGGAGACGGGCGTGGAGACTGTGAAGGATCCTTCCCGACGACGAGCGGCTCCCTCCGGGCGATGGGCGGCCCCCTCCGGACGATGGGCGGCTCCCTTCGGGCGACGGACGGCTCCCTTCGGGCGATGGGCGGCTCTCCTCGGACGACCGGTGGCTCCTTCCCGACGACGGATGGCTCCTTCCGGGCGGCGGGTGGCGAGTAGCGGCGGCAGGGCGCCCTCTTCCTCTTCGCCGGGATGGCCTCTGCTCCGGGAGTCTTCGACGTGCCGCGCCTGCTCCCGACCGATGGACGATCCTCTTCCGCCGGCTCCGGTGATGAAGATGCCCTCTGACCTCCGTCGACGATAACATCCGGTCCGCTTCTTGACCCGGTGACGGCTTCCAGGCGTCCGCTTGACCCGATGACGACATCCTCGCGCAGACTTGACCCGGTGACGACATCCGTTCCACCGCTTGACCCGGCGACGACATCCGCTCCTCCGTTGGATCCGTCATCAGAAGACACCGAAGCCGGGACACGAACAGCAGCAGCTAGAGGCTCCGCCGGACTGGAAGAAGATGAAGACATGGCCAGGCAACGCCGAATCTAATCTTCGGAACCCTCTTCACCGGCCCTCTCAAGCAACTGGCGGATAAGACTCATCTCGAGGAGCGGAGCTGAACAGGAACAGAACAAAACTTGTCAACTTGCCACGAAGTTCTTCTTGAGGTAAGTGATGCTTCAGGCGCTGAGCCCCCTTTTAAATAGCTCCCAGGCAGGCTCAAAGGCGGGAAGAAAACAAGAATAAACCAGTTTAAGTTCTACTCTTCCTAGCTACAGAATAAGCCCCACTGTGATTGGGGCTTATTCTGACCATACGCTGGCTTCCCCACCTAAATCTGCCTAGAAACCCCTGTACTGGCTAAAAGGATGCCTATCTTTTTAAAACAGCCTGTCGCCATCCCATCTATAAAAAGGGGCTCATTTGAACCCCTTTTTCTTTACATTCTTAGGGTTACCAGCAAGGGATGGAAAAATTCTTTCTTACTTCCTGTGAGAGGAAGATGCTACCTTGGGCAGATATACGGGATCTGACCTGAGGAAAATCCTATCTGGGAAGATTAACATAAATGGTTCTTTCATAGAAAGATCTTGTAATCCCCTATATTCCTGGCTTTAGTGACAGTTAACAGGAAGGTTAGTTTTGAGGACCAAAACTTAAAGGGGACTTCTTCTATAGGTTCAAAAGGGCTGGACTAGTATATACCCAGAGTACAGCAAACCTTTGACTTCCATCACAACTGAATGTTGGCATGCCAGTTGTGAAGAAAAAAAGTTCTCTGTATTGAACACTCCTTATACCTTGCCCGTAACAAAAAGGTTACGTGGAAAGGGAGTTTCTTTTAAAAGATTGTTTTTAACCATATCTTTAGCGATCAGGTAGGTTTTTTTTTTTTAATAAGCTTACAGCACCTGGTATTCCCAGACGGCCCCTCCAGGTGCTAACCAGGCCCGACCCTGCTAAGCTTCCGAGATCAAACGAGATCGGGCGCGTTCAGGGTGATGTGTCCGTAGGCCTACCTGATAACTGGAACTATTACCCACTTCTTATAGATCTGTCCGCCATTGAGCGGAAAGGGGTTAGGTAAACGAATGTTTTTCATCATATCCTAGCAATCAGGTGTCCAACCTGATGTCTGGAACCATAATCCGCTGCCTCTCGATCCGGCCGCAAAATAAAATTAAGCGGGAGAGAGATGAGCAAGCTCAATACCTTTGGGTGCCCTTTGGTATTGATGAGGGATACATCCCGAATTGTAAACCTATTGGGTTGGATATCCGGGTCAGATATGATCTGATATTGCACATTTAAGCTACAATACACCTAAGAACGAAGTTCTTAAAAGGGAAGAGGAGGATATTTTATAACCTTCTTCTGGGGTTCTACAACCTTACCAGGTTTTCTAGCAGAGGAAAGCCTCTGGTATGTCTTTATTAAAGGGACTGTGTCTTCTGACACCTGATGTTCCTGCAGTCAGAACTTCTGGCCCTTCCATTTCCCTGGGAATATAAGGTCTGCAACACAAGTGACATATACGTATAACTACTATCACACGTATAGAAGATCACAGGTTGTGCGTTACAGATGCACAGCCCCAGAAAAATAGATGCGGACGTAGGCCATGTGTATTTTTGAAGCGCTGCTAGATATACCAACCCTGAAAAGACAACATAACTTACTAGTTGTGTGCTTATAAACGTGCAAAGCTTGAGCTATATAAATAGGGAGAGCAATAGACGTCTATACTGTTGCGTATACGGATGCATAGCCAATTTGAAAAGACAGAAAAAAAACCACAAGGAAGTTCATGTAGTGTAATTCTGAAGTGTAGTAAGATCAGCAATAAAACCAATATAAAAACAGAAGGGACACGGACTCCCGTGCTGTTCATTGCTGATGCCTGACCGGGTACCTTCATATAACAAACATAGAAAAGATACAAACTTCCAAGTTTTCTTCATTTCTGATAAGCAACAAGGAATAGTTATATGCCAGAAAGACACTAAACATCCATGTTGTGTATTTCTGATTGTCAACAAGGTACCATCACAACGGAAGACACTAACTTCGTCAATGTTGTGTGTTTCCCATTGGTCACTAGGTATCGCCATACGGTGCAAATGCACTGCTTGCTAACATCAATGTTGATTAGCAACAATGTTGATTAGCAACAGGGTACAGCTTGAAAAGCCAACATGTAGACATGATAGAAATGTTATTGGCCATCTTTGATGGTGTGCGTTTCTGAATGGTAATATGTTATACACATGCAATTTAGACCTGCAACAAAAAGGTTACTAACAAAATTCTGTGCGATTTAATAAGTGACTGGGTAGCCCTACAGAGAAGTCACTTAGCTATCTTAAATGCTGTGCATTAATGCTGTGCATATAAAACCTTGAAAAGTAACAATGTAGTTTTGACAGAAATGTTACTAGAGATATTACTAGCAATCCTTAAAGATGCGTATTTCTGAATAGAAAACCTGGTACAACCATGTAACAGGGATGTTGCTAACAACACTTTAAAGTTGCACACTTTGATTCGCATCAGTGTAGATATAACAGACATATATAGACATATAAAGCCCCGTACACACGCGTCGAAAATTGGCAGGGAATTTTCGGCTAACGTCCGATCTGCCAATTTTCGGCTGGTTAGTATGATGCTTCCAACAACCAACTCCGACTTTTCGGCCGAAAAAAATCTGGTGTGCAGACTATAAAATTTTTGTTGGCCGTCAACACAACGGCTGATTTTCGTGCAGTCAGTACAGATTTAGACAGGGAAAAATCTGATGAGCAAGTCTGGGCATGCTAAGTGAAGAAAAAGCAAACCAACACATGACATCACTTCTGAAGTAGAATTTTGTTGGCCGAGAAAATTTGTGTGCAGTCTAGGCACATTCCAACCAACAAAACACAACTTGGACAAAAGTCAGACGATCGGTTGGCCAATAATCGTTGCGTGTGTACGAGGCTTTAGCAGTCAGAGTATGGCCAAGCACTCACAGAAATGTAACTAACAACCATGTAGTGCATTTCCAATGTACAGAACAATAGGGTGTAATAGGCATGCACCCCCAACTTCAATATGGAGCATTTTAGTAAGAAAAGAACCATATAGCCAAAATAGACAACTAGTGTTGCGTATTTTCTGTTTAGCCGTAATTTATTACAGACACAAATAAACTTCCATTTTGTGTATTTATGAGACACAGTCAGCCTAGGACCAAAATCAGAGTCATGTTGATTTCCACCAAACAATAGCCAGCCGAGGACAAGCTTTTTATAATCATAGTTTGTACTCTAGATACTAAACCTTCCTCCACTAGAGGAGAATCCGGGTAATTCCATATAAGGGGAGTGTATACACTTTAGTAGTACATGTTACCCTACCTTTGTAGTTATTCCACCACAGGTGGGAATCCAAGTCTCCCAGCCTCCAATGCCCCGTGTACACACGTTCCGATAATCGTACGATAAAACTCGCTTTCGACCTGATCGCACTATAATCTGATCGTTAGTAAACAGCTTTCAACAGCCGATCACGACAGTTGGTCCAATAAAATCCGAAGGGACAAACAGGAAAACTTCTGTTGTACGATAGCCCCGCGAAACGACAATCGTTTCATCAGTACACTATGCGTCTGCTAAAAATCGATCGACAAATACCGCGCATGATCAGAAACACTAAAATAGCACGGAAAAAGCCTGGCTGCCATTGTTTTTGTTTTGCACCATCTGATACGTAGCTAAGCAACCAGGAAGCTTTTCCCGAATGGTACGACAAAAATCATACAGTTTGTACGCATTGTTGAATTCAATGTTAGTATCATGCAACAAAATGCGAACGATAAGTCGTCCGATTATCTGAACGTGTGTACGGGGCTTAAGGTCTTAACGAGCACAGACTTGTAGATCACTAAGATCAGCCTCAGGAAGGGCTGGAGACAATGTTTGCTTGGAGGCATTTAGACACCTGAAGGACTAAACAAGCAACCATCAAATACAGGTTAGTGTATGTAGCTGTTGTATAGAGATTTTTGTATCCAAAAAATCATCGACCAGAGTTGCAGAAAATAATGCATCTAGTTTATTATGGGGTGGGCAGTAGCCCCAACCCCCGGGGGTCCCAATTAAAAGTCGCAGCGATTCTGGAAAGGCGCCTGCACTACCCTGATACGCCCTCTAGTCAGAGACTGCACTATTGGATTAAAATGACAGTAAAAAAGGCGCATAAAAATCTCACTACCAAGTCGCACAGTAAATTGTGTGACTTTGGCGTTGCACCAGTGGAAACGTAGCCTTACACACCAACTGATCTAACTGTAGTGTAAGGATGAAAACCATAAGTTGCAGCTTGTTAGTGGATACACATTGCATGTTAAACATAGCAAGCCATTCCATAAAAAAAAGGTTTTCCAAGGGTACCCCTTATGTATCTCTTCACCAAATGTGGAGAAAATTTAGAATGCAGGCTCCCTAGAGCGAGGAGACTAAATAATCCATGTTGGAGATACTTGCCAGAACATAGTTGCTGGGCTAATATATTCCCCTTAGGAATGTCTAACTTGTTCAGTGACATGAGTAGCCTGTAAGTGCAAAAACCTTTCCTCAAGTCGCTGCGTCTTGAGTCGCAGCAGTTAGAACAGTCCTAATTGAAATGAATAGGTTTTGACTTGTCATGCGACCTGACATGTGTCAAGATGCACAACAAGAAGTCACACTAGTGGAAATGGGGCGTAAGAGACTCTGTGTCCAACAGGTGTCCCTCCTTCACTAGAATTACCTTATTGTTGTGCAATAGGAATTATAGCGAGAGACTGTCAACCTAATGTTGAAGTAACCACAGCCTCTCTGATTTAAATGAAAGCTGTGGACATGGGTCTGGCTGAAGATTCTGGGTACCTTTTCCCCCGGCCTAAAGGTGCCACATCTGGGTTACTTCTTCCCAGGGCTACAGGAAAAAGATAGTAGTAACCTCATTAAAGCGGTTTTAAACCCTAAAAAATAAAAAAATAAAAAAAAAAAACCTGCAAGACAAAGGCATAATGAGCTAGTGTGCATCGCATACTAGCCCATTATGTGTAACTTACCTTAGAACGAAGCCCCGACACGGACCCCCGGACATCGATGCGGGCGCTGCCATGATCCCTCGCCGTCTCTTCCGGGTTCGGTGGCTCCGGCTCGGTGATTGGCCGGAAGAGACGGCTCCGGCGCGATGATTGGCCGGAGCCGCGATGACATCACTCCCGCGCATGCACGCGGGAGTGATTTTCCGGCAAGCTTCCGGCAAATAAATTGAAGGTCCCCCCGGACCTTCAGAGCGCGAGCGGCTGCATGCACTGTAAATATCTCCTAAACCATACTGGTTTAGGAGATATTATTTGTACCTACAGGTAAGCCTTATTATAGGCTTACCTGTAGGTAAAAGTGTCAAAAAGCGGGATACTACCGCTTTAAGGGAGGGAGTACTATCCACCTGGCTGTTATCAGGAATACTGCTGCCAAGCTCCCCAGGTAAAAAGAGGTATACACTGTCGTTGTTTTCCTCTTTTTTCACCGCCCCAGGGCTTGCTTTTACTATCCTCCTGACACATGGAAGGAGGACCTCTCACATTAACCTGAGGCCTCGTTACCAGCCAGTTTAATACCCCATCTGGGGATTCTGCAAGAGAAGAGTAAATCACACCCGATCACTCTTCCTGCTCCATAGCAAGTTGGCTACAGGCCCCACTGAGGGAACACATGGAACTTACCAAGGGTTAAGCCTAATACTGGTATCCGTCCCGAACAGCAAAGGAAACAAGCATTTACCTGGTTCCGTCTGGGTTTACCTGTAGCCACCTGAACCGACCTTCTCTCCTCCCTTTCATAAGGTGGATTTGCGGCAGGCTTTATTGCTATTTGCAATTTTCAGGGCTATTGGGGCCTGGGAAACTGCTCTCCCGCTTTCATGCAGGTCTGGCGTCTCCTCCGTGATCGCTCCCCTCTTCCGGGTAGCACTGCTCAAGCTTGGTCTGTTGATGTTTAAACCACGGGTTCTAGATCTTAAGCGAGTCTTGGAGTGCGCTTTTCCGGCGGCCTTTTCGAATCTTCCTGTGAAACCGCCGGAAAACCGGAGGAGACTAAAGCCCCGTACACACGTACCGATTGTCGGCCGTAAATATTCGGCCGACGACCGATCGGCCGATTGTAGGCTTGTTAGTATGATGCTTCCGACAGCCGACAGCGCATTTTTGGCCAAACAGAATCTGTCGTGCAGGCATTAAAATTTTTGTTGGCCAACACCAGAACGGCCGATTGTTCGCCAGTCAGTACAGATTTCGGCCGACAGACAGCAGATTAGCAAGACTGGGCATGCTCAGAAAAGAAAAAAGACAAGGAAAGTTATCCATCACATGACATCACTTCTGCAGTCGGCTGTTGTTGGCCGACAAAATTTGTGTGCAGTCTTTTGCAGTTTTCAACAGACACGACAGCCCTGGACAAAAGACGGCCGATCGTTCGGCCGACGATCAGTACGTGTGTACGGGGCTTTAGGCTCCATGCACACAGGGCGTCATAAAAACAAGCTCCAAAGCGGTTTCTTGACGCCAGGAAAAAGCAGCTGTAAAAACGTGCTTTTAGTAGCTTTTTCCATTTGCGTTATTGCACGTTTGGCCACGTCGTCGGTGAAATAAGGGGGCGGGCCTCCTGGTGACATCACCGTGAGGCCACGCCCCTAATGGCTATGTAATAAGCTGCAGAGACCGGACACCGGCATAATCACCCAGACAGCGTCAGAGGAGGACCAGAAGAAGAAGAAGACCAGAGGAGGCAAAAGAGCAGAAGGGCAAAAGAGCAGAAGAGCGGAGGGGAGAAGACCAGAAGAGTGGAGAGGAGAAGACCAGAGCGGAGAAGACCGGATGAAGATTTTTAATAAACTTTTCAAAACGTCTCCTGTCATTATTTACATACACTGCCTTTTATGGGGTGAATGGGTAGGGGTACAATGTACCCCTTACCCATTCACATAGGGAGGGGGTCCGGGATCTGGGGGGCCCCCTTGTTAAAGGGGGCTTCCAGATTCCGATGAGCCCCCTGCCCGCAGACCCCCACAACCACTGGCCAGGGTTGTGGGGATGAGGCCCTTATCAAGATAGGGGCAAGGTGCTTTGGGGTGGGGGGGTGCAGAGCCCTCCCTGCCCCAAAGCACCCACACCCCCCATGTTGAGGGCGTGTGGCCTGGTATGGTCCAGGGGGGGTGGGGCCGCTCGCTCATCCCCTCCCCTTTCCTGGGCTGCCGGGCTGCATGCTCGGATAAGGGTTTGGTATGGATTTTGGGGGGACCCCACGCCGTTTTTTCGGCGTGGGGCTACCCTCAAATTGCATACCAGACCCGAACGGCCTGGTTTGGAACCTGGGGGGGGGGGGGGGACTCCACGCCGTTTTTTTCCCCATTTTGGCGTGGAGTTCCCCCTCAGGATTCTCACAGCGCAAGTCGCACCGCAAGTCGGATCATCCTGATCCGACTTGCGATGCGTCTTCCATTCAAATCAATAGGCTCCCATAGGGAACCATTGATTTTGAATGGAAGAAAAAAAACGTATAACGTGGCTTAACGCACGTTAAGCAACGTTATTCAGCCTTTAGCAGCGTCAGACGTTTTTACAGCTTGACGCTGCAGCTCCAGAACGCACTGGTCCTGGGGTTTTTTTGCAGCTATTAAACGCCTATGGCACTTGGAGCTCCTAAAAGCTCTATGTGTGCATGAGGCCATAGAATAACATGGATGGGCGTTCTGCAGCTTGCAAAAAAAAAACGTCTGACGCTGCTAACAGCAGCTCCAAAAACGTCCAGTGTGCATGGGGGCTTATGCTCGATAGCAGGACACAGGCCCAGAGGGACCACCCTGGTGACCGACGGTCTGTGTCTTTGGGGGCGACCTGTGAGAAGCCTTAGGAGGCGAGCAGATAGAGTGCAGCCCCCACCGGCATTCCTGAACCTGGCTCACAGTGGTACCATCAAAGCGCTAAGTTTTTTTCAGGTCAGTGAAAAAAATGTTTCGCTGTGGGGAAACACAATCAAACTGAGGAGCGAGGGGAAGGGTGGGGCCTTTTAACAGCTGTGAATTGGATTGTGTTTCCAATACGGAGGAGCATGACATCCAGGGCTGCTGTTAGAAATCGCGGGGCCCCGTACAGACTACCTGGCAGGGCCCCCTCAAGAAAATATTAAATATATATTTAGCTAAAATTACAACAAAATCCCTATTATCAGACACAAATATAACATAACTCGCATAATTCCTGCTAAATCTAAAAAAAAAACTATGTTAAATAAAAAAGAAGATGAGATGAGAGAAATATACAGGCTGGACAGTTGGAGCTCAGTGATCAGAGAGACAGAGAGAGAGAAACAAAGTTACAATTTACAAATAAACTCCTGAGCAGAGATAAGTGCTGGGAGGGGAAGGGGGCCCACACAAGGGAGGGGGATTAGTGAGGGACAATTTTCTCTTTCTCAACAGGTAAAAGCTGATAGCAGGGAAAGTAACAGATCAGATTCAGGTGCTGGAGGAAGATTTCTGTAATTGTTGTCCATCACTAATCCCCCTCTCTCTGTGTGGGCCCCCCTGTGTGCTAGGGCCCCCTACAAGAGGGCTGGTGGTCCCCCCCCTATCAGCGGCCCTGATGACATCTCTCATAAGTTTGCCGTCCTGGAAGGTGAGAGGAGAAAAGCACATTTTATATAGTCAATATATTCACGTAGTCATCTTACAACTATTTCCCATGGAAATAAATCTAAAGAAAGTAGGTAATAAAATAAAAGAAGCTGCATATTGATGTTTTAAATAAAAGAAGTAAATAGCAAAGGAGAGGGAAGTTTTACCATCACTTCCTGCTGTAAGACACCAGTTTTTCTGCCTAGTCAGGAGTAAGGACCTGGCTCTCTGCTGGGATCTGCGGTCCTGGCATTTTTTCCTATTTAAATTGAATTTTTACATTTTTCTTTATTAATTTTGTTCCTGTGTGAACTACAATCAACAGCTAGACTGGGCGACGCACTGGATATTCTAGATCTTTTGGCGCTCTCCAGATAGGATGGTGAGTCTCTGGGGGTATATATTCCTTCCTCTGCTGTATATAGCGATGCGGGTGCGCTGATGGTTGTGGTGCACAGGGGGCCTCCCATTGTATTAAAAAAAAAAAAAAATTTCTTTGCTGAGCAGCGCGGTTCCGTTTAACCCTCTATGCCCTGGCAGCCATGACGGCAGCCCTGAAGTCGCTAGTAGCCAAAGTATATATGGCCTTGCAAAGGAGACCTGGCAAGAAGCACCCCCCACCTTCACATGTATCCTCTGCTTCCTCAGATTCTGAGGTGGATTTGACCGCTGCGGACGAGAGTCAGCCCACTGGGTCTGCGTCCACGCATGCTGAGTGCTCTAATAGTGAGGATGAGTCCTCCTCTGCAGCTGTGCATGAAAAAGCGCTGGTGGAGGCCATAATTGTAAACTTTAAAGTTGGAGGACTCAGCAGCTGCTCAGTTGGCTACACCAGTGCAATTTGGCATCCGCAAAAGGTGTTTCCCTTTCCTGCCTTTTTTGACGAGATTGTCACTAGTCAGTGGGGTTACCCGAAACGCAAGGTTGGTATACCTAAGCGTTTTGCTAGAAGATATCCCTTTGAGGAGTCTCTTCTAAAGAAACTGACGGTTCCACCTTCGGTGGACTCTCAGGTTTCCAGGCTAAATAAGGCCACACTTTTGCCATTGGAGGATTCCCCGTGGACAAAAGAGATGAGGCTCTAGTCCGGTACCTCTTCACCGTGGCTGGGTCCATTTTGAGATGGGTGTTTGCTATCACCTTGGTATCCCAGACCTTAACAGAATGGGCTAAGATTTTGCGCCAGGATCTGGAGGGGAGTCAACACCCTTCTGAGCTGGTGGACCTGGCGGATCATGCCTGGATGCAGCCCCCTTGGCCGGCAGGTTTTTTGTGACAGCAGTGATCCTTCACCACATGATCTGGTTGAAGTACTGGTCGGCTGACCAGGCTTCTAAAAAGGTGCTGACTGATCTTCCTTTTGTAGGTGACTGTTTGTTCGGTGCCTCTATGAAAGAGATCATTAAAGGTCTAACGGGAGGTAAGAGTACTTTACTTCTGCTGGTAACTAGGGGCAAGGAACCTCGCCGTAAGCGGGGTCCCTTCTTTTCGGCTCACAAACGGCCCTTTCGTCCATCTGGTTTGCAGGAAAAGGGTTTGAGATCCACCTGTAACTTTGTGGGAGGTTCCAATAGACCCTGGATTGGTAAGTCCAAAGCGGGCACTTCTGGTTCCGCAGAAAACCCTTCTTCAGCCTGAAGGGATGCCCTCACCCGTGTCTGGGGTGGGGCATCTTTGTTTCTTTCCGGATCCATGGATTTGCTCATTCAAGACAAATGGGTCCACAAACGTATTCAGTTCAGTTACAAGATCGAGTTTTAGTCCTTGCCCCGGCAAGGTTCTTTCCTTCCAACTTACGTCTGTCTCCAGAGTTGCTACAGGACCTCTACGGCGCAGTGCAGGACCTGTTAGCACAAGGAGTTATTGTGCCAGTTCCAAAGTCAGAACATTTCCAAGGTTTTTTTAAATCTTTTTAAAGTTCCCAGGAAGGAAGGCAAGGTTCGTCCGATCTTGGATCCCAAGGCTCTGCACCACCTTGTGCGGGTTCAGAAATTTCAGATGGAGTCCATCTGCACAGTAGTAGCTTTCCTTCATCAAGGAGATCTATTGGCTTCTATCGATCTCAAGGACGCTTACCTTCATATTCCAATATATGTCGGGCATCAGCGTTTTCTTCATTTTGCCATAGGCAAGGAGCACTTTTAATTTGTGGCTTTACCCCTTGGTCTCGCCTCAGCTCCTCGGGTGTTCACAAAGGTTTTGGCTCCAGTGTTGGCCTTGTTACAGCAGAAGGGGATTGCGGTACTAGGTTACCTGGACGACCTGCTTCTGCGTGCAGAGTCTTCCTCGGCTCTAGGGCCCGACTTGGACGTTACGGTGCGCACCCTGCAGGAGTTCAGGTGGACACTGAATTTTCAGAAATCAGCACTGTCTCTGTCCACAAAGCTGGATTACTTGGGTCAGACGCTGGATTCAGCGTTAGCCCGGGTGTTTCTTCCTCAGAAAAAACTTCTGAAGCTACAGGATGCTGTTCGGCTCCTGTTGTCCAACCATCGATCATCACTCAGGACTTAAACGTAGGAAAGTTGCTAAACGGCGCTACCTGTTAGACCTATATATCCAAGTGTCTCAAAAATTGTGCGTTCATAAAGAATAATAAATAATTAAAATTATTTAAAATATTAAAGTGCGGGAGGAATGCAGTGTTTGGACTGAAAAGTGTTCAGTGTCCACAAAATAATAGTGATTAGAACAATAAACGATAGTGCACAAATGAAAATAAATGTAAATTTATTGATAAAGTGCAGATAGTGATTAATTCAGTGCAGAAATGTTTATATATACATCCCAATTAGGTGACCACTAAATATATTAAGGCTTTATAACAAGATTTTTCTTTATAGTGCTCAGTAAGTGCTGGAGCGTCCTATAACGAAACGCGTAGGGTGGAGTTTACGTCGATCGTCACTTCCGGTTTTTGGAGTCTGAGCCGTGGAACGCGGAAGCTTCCCGGTGTCTACAACTGATCTGATACAGCCTAAGCGTGAGTTTACTATACTTAACAATTTATATACTACACTATGGGGTTTTCTTCTCTCTATTGGAGCACTTAGGTCGGATGAATGCCTAGCTTCTAGACCATCTGCTCAGTTATATGGACGAAACCTCCGGATTCCTTCTGCTTTGACAGCTGCCTACTATAACCATTTCAGAGGTTACATAGGGTGAGTGCGGTACCTAGTGGCCACCACAGGTATAAACACCCACTTCACTTGCACCAAATAATTTTTAACTTGCACCAGCACTTACTGAGCACTATAAAGAAAAATCTTGTTTTAAAGCCTTAATATATTTAGTGATCACCTAATTGGGATGTATATATAACCATTTCTGCACTGAATTAATCACTATCTGCACTTTATCAATAAATTTACATTTATTTTCATTTGTGTACTTTCGTTTATTTATTGTTCTAATCACTATTATTTTGTGGACACTGAACACTTTTCAGTCCAAACACTGCATTCCTCCCGCACTTTAATATTTTAAATAATTTTATTTATTATTCTTTATGAATGCACAATTTTTGAGACACTTGGATATATAGGTCTAACAGGTAGCGCCGTTTACCAACTTTCCTACGTTTATTTTCACTTTGACCTCTCTTATTCAGGGGTTGGTTGGTGGCAGCTTACACCTGTATCTCTCACTGTTTATTTATTTCGCACACTCCATAGCGCTGGTCACCTTCATTTTAAATCACTCAGGACTTGCATGCAAGTGCTGGGGCTGATGGTCTCCACCTTCGAGGCGGTTCTGTTTGCACAGTTCCATACCAGACCCTTACAAAGAGAGATTCTGATCAAATGGAACAAGGATCCGCTGTCATTGGACAATCTGATCCTGTTGAGTTGGGGTTCGATGGAGTCTCTCTTATGGTGGATCTGCTCCCCGGCTCTACGTCTGGGAAAATCTTTTCTTCCCCTGTATTGGACAATAATAACCACGGATGTCAGTCTGTCCGGATGGGGAGATGTTTTGGGAGTGTGTTTGCCCAAAGGTGTCTGGACACGGGAGGATTCCAGGTGGCCGATCAACATCCTGGAGATTGGAGCAATCAGATTTTGTCTATCTCAATGGACGGATCGTCTACAGGGATGCCCTGTACGGATACAATTGGACAATGCTACGGCTGTGGCATACGTCAATCATCAAGAGGGCACGAGAAGTTCCCTGGTGGCCCGGGAAGTGGCTGGAATCTTGAGGTGGGCAGAACGATATGTTCCGGCCCTCTCTGCTGTGCACATTCCGGGGGTAGAGAATTAGCAAGCAGACTCAGTCAGCAGATGTTGGATCCGGGACAATGGTCTCTTCACCCGGAGGTATTTCATCAACTGTGTCTTCGGTGGGGGACCCCTGATGTGGACCTGCTGGCTTCCCGTCTCAACAGGAAGGTGCAGAGATTCGTGTCAAGGTCTCGGGATCCTCTGGCCAACACCGCAGACGCTCTGGTGGCCCTTTGGGGTCAGTATTGTCTGATTTACGCCTTTCCTCCAATACAACTTCTGCCGATACTGCTATGCAGAATCGAGGTAGAAGGAATTCCTGTCATTTTGGTGGCACCAGACTGGCCTCGCCTGTCTTGGTACGCAGGCTAGAAGCAGAAGTCCCTTGGAAGCTTCCTCTCAGGGAAGATCTTCTATCTCAGAGACCAATCTTCCATCCTGCTTTACGGTCGCTGGCTTTAAAGGCCTGGCTATTGAAAGCCGGGTGCTGAAAGACAGAGTCGGTGATTACTACACTGTTGAAGGCTAGGAAATCTACTTCCAGGAAGGTTTACATTATTTGGTGTGAGTCGCAGGGGGGGGGGGGGGGGGCTTCTCCGGGTCCTTTTCTGTGTCTTGCCTGTTGGAGTCTCTACAATTCGGTGTAGATCAACGTTTGGCTCTGGGCACCATCAAGGGCCAGATTTCCGCCTTGGCTTTTTTTTCTTCAAAGGCCGTTGGCGGCGAAGTCCTTGGTTTACACTTTTGTGTAGGGAGTTTGCCATCTGGCTCCTCCGGTGCGATCCCTGGTACCTCTGTTGGATCTCAATTTAGTTCTGTTGGTGCTTCAAAAGCCTCCTTTTGAAAATATTTGAGAAATTCCTCTGCTCACTCTGTCACAGAAGGTGGCTTTCTTAGTGGCTATTACTTCCGCACGTCGTGTGTTGGAGTTGGCTACGTTGTCCTGCCGGTCACCTTACTTGTTGATTCATAGGGACAAAGTGGTGTTGCGACCTTGTCAGGCCTTCCTTCCTAAGGTTGTCTTGGGGTTTCATTTGAATGAAGACATTGTGCTACACTCCCTATGTCCTAATGGGACATCCCAATGGTCTGAAGACTTGAAGCTGTGTCTAGGCCCGTACACACGTACCGATTGTCGGCCGTAAATATAAGGCCAACGTCCGATCGGCCGATTGTCGGCTTGTTAGTATGATGCTTCCGACAACCGACTGCGACTTTTTGGCTGAACAAAATCTGGTGTGCAGGCTATAAAATTTTTGTAGGCCAACAAAGAACGGCCGATTGTTCGTCAGTCAGTACAGATTTCGGCCGACAAAAAGCAGATGAGCAAGACTGGGCATGCTCAGAGAAGAAAAAACACACGGAAAGTTAACCATCACATGACATCACTTCTGCAGTCAGTTGTTGTTGGCCGACAAAATTCGTGTGCAGTCTTTAGCATTTTTCAACCTACACGACAGCACTGGACAAAAGACGGCCGATCGTTCGGCCGACAATCGGTGCGTGTGTACGGGGCTTAAGTCAGTGAACGAAAGAGAAAACTGGATTTTTTTCTACCGGAAAATCCTTTTCTCTGAGGTTCTCTGACAGACACAGCACCCGCCCCTCTGTTGGGGTTGAGTTATTTGTTCTTCTGACACTGCTGGTTACAAACTGGTGTCCTACAGCAGGAAGTGATGGTATACCCTGTGGGACTGCCCCAGGGGCGTAACCAAAAAGGTTTCCGCCTAGTCCTACTCCTAGAGAGCGAGAGCATAAGCCCAATGGTCTAAAGAATTGAAGCTGTGTCTGTCAGTGAACCTCAAAGAAAAGGATTTTACGGCAAGACAAAAATCCAGTTTTTAATAGTTTAGCTCAGGCATCACCAAATGGCAGACTGCCGTCCGGACTTAGTCATTGTCCTACCAGGACCGCAGCAGTACCACCATTTTGGAGCTGTTCTGTCCATAGCTGTCACCGCCTCCGCTCTCATTCTCAAGGATGTGGGACAGCTCTGGGTGGAGGGCAGTCCTAGTAGCCAATCACCAGCTTGCAGCTCCTGCCCTCTGACCAAACCTGCTGTGCTTCCAAGGTCAGAAAGGGGTAAGGCACATGAAGGGGACATTTATGGGATCACTGAAAACTGTAATGGAGGGGCTCAGGACAGCTAAGGGGAAGATCTAAGGACAGTTAAGGAGGGGGTGGCTTAGGACAGTAATGTGAAGGGAAGATTTTGATGTGAAGGGAAGTGACTTTGATGTGAAGAGGGACTGAGGATGCTGATGTAAGAAAAGGATTGTGATATAAGTCACAATTTAGATCTGTGCATGCGTGTTTGTACCACCCACACATCGCAGGTAGGGCAGCCTATTCATTTTAAAGGGCTGTCCTACCCATGAATAACACAGGGAAAAAAGTCCCAACCCTTTTTTTTGTTTTAACTGCGCCATATCAAGCTGCGTGGTGCTGCAACAAAATGTGCTGTAGGTGCTGATGTGTGGGGGGCCATAAAGAATTAATTGCACCCCCACACATCTGCTAAAGAGCAGCACATTTCTCTGTGCGTTGGGAACACATGCGATTTTGCACATTCCCCATGTGAACCTAGCCTAAGAAGAGAGGGGCTGTGATGTAAAGGATCCGAATCATCACACAAACATGTGGTTCAGAACTCTGCTAGAAGAAAATTTTACTGACTGAACTGTGAATTTTAATTCAATACCCCTGCAGGAAAGTGCAAACTGTGGTGTGATGCAAAACCTAAAACTAAGCTTTGAATGGATGAATTTTAGCACCAAGTTTGAAAACTTTACTACACTGTAAGAGTGAATAAATTCCAAGCGCAGCCCCGATTTCCTAATAGTTATAATGTATGTATGCATACTATTTAGGATTGTGAAGTTACAGTAACGGTCACAGACATAGGGTGACCGTCTTACTGGTCCATGTTGCTGGTCCCTATGTAGAGTTTTGGCTTTGCCCAACATTGTGGGCACACCCCAGGGTGGGTCTTTAGGGTCTTGGTTCTATAAGGATAGACCACAGACCAGGACCTGTATAGCACCATGCGCCACATTATATGCATTGCAAAAAGTGTAGAGGTGAGCTCTCATGCAGTATCCAATGCCTGGAGCAACATTACAGGTCATCCCCATGGAGTACAGTCCAGATTTGAACCTCATAACTGTACCAATCTTGATACACTGCAACTATTGTTGTATTAGAAGAAAGTGAAGTGTTCATTAAAGAATCCAAAGGAAAATAAACCTGTTAAACCAAGAGTGATTTTTTCATAAGGAAGAAAAGATCCTTCACCTTAGCACACTAGCAAAAAGCTGAGTCGTCACTTATGGAGTGGGGTTGTGTGGGGAACACCCACGGGTTGCACGAAAGAAATGCAACTGATTCCCTTAACACAGTGTTAATGCGGAAAACCCCTTCTGCCAGGCCGTTGTATTCTCCCAGCAGGGGAAGCCGTTCCCCGCTGGGAGAAGACAGTGATTCTCGCAAGACAATCTGGCAGACTTGGTTGTTACTTGGTACATTCAGCCTGCTCATTAACAGTTTGAATCTCGGCCAGTTCCTGCTGAACTTGGTGAGATTCAAACTGTGTATGGCCGGCCTTATTAGAACGGTTCTTGGATTATCGAGTCTCTTTGCTTTCAAAGATAAAATCTTCCTTCCTTTAATCCAATTTTACAGTAACAAATTAGGGTGGAAATAGCCTTTACATATGTAAAGCTGTGTACACAGTTTTTTCATTCAACCCAGCCAGCTGAAGGAAAAACATTGAAAGACCACCATACTAACACAAGCAGTGTGTGCCCTTGTATTCTGACAGGTGGACTCCCGAGGGACATTCTCCCCCACCAGAGCACACTGATCAGCGCCTGGCCTGCTGCGAGTGCTGATCAGCTGCTGGTTTTCCAGCAAGTCTGTTTGATAGAAGCCTGTCATAAGACAGGCAGCTGTACACACTATCCGAATGTTGGACAATTCCTACTGAACCGGCCGATATTCGGATCATGTGTACCCAGTGTAAAGCAATATCATCCATACTACTCTGTAGCAAGTTAGCTTGGGTAGATTTTAGGCCATGCAAGATACACTTTAACCACTTCACTACTGGGCACTTTCACCGCCTTCCTACCCAGGCCAATTTTCAACACTGTCACACTTTGACAATTGCAACACTGTACTCATATGAAATTGTTATAATTTTTTTTTCCACACAAATAGAGCCAATGGTGCCCGCTGCTTTATCTCAGCCAATCAGGAGGAGAGTCCTGGACAGCTGAGTCTCTCGTACATCATGGCTGGATCGAGATGGGCTTAGGTACGTATTAGGGGGGCTGTGGCAAACACAAGAGTTTTGTATCTTAATGCACAGAATGCATTAAGATTTAAAAAAAAAAATAAAAAAACCTCTGCCTTTACAACCACTTTAACCACTTTACGACCAGTCACTGTGCCTCTACTGCGGCACAGTGGCTCGTTCCCGTCCAGCGACGTAGACCTACGTCGCTGGACTCCTCCCCTTGTGGGCGGCACCCGCGCCCCTGGAGGCTCGCTCCCGCTGTTTTCAGTCACAGCGGGAGTCGGGCCAGGGGAGGAGCGGCGGTAATCACCGCCGCTCTTCCCCGATCGTCGGGGAATCGAGTTTGGAGATCCGCCCGCTTGTGTAAACAAAGCGGGCGGATCTCCTAAGTGACAGACCGTGACAGATTGCAGGGTTCAGCATAGCTGAACATGCGATCTGTCCCTGTGTCACTCAGTCACCTCCCCCCACACACGTTAGTAAGCACCAGGCATACATTAACCCCTCCCTCTCCAATAAAATGAACCCCTTCCCTGCCAGTGTCATTTTTACAGTAACAGTGCATATATATATATATATATATATATATATATATATATATATAGATATATATATATATATAGCACTGATTACTGCAGTAATGTCACTGGTACCCCCAAAAGTGTCAAAAATGTCAGTCAGGGGTCCGATCTGTCCACCGCAATGTCGCAGTCCCGCAAAAAAAAAAATCGCAGATCGCCGCCATTACTCCAAAAATGACAGAAATCTTCCCCTTAGTTAGTAAACGCAATAACTTTTGCGCAAACCAATCAAAATAGGCTTATTGCGATTTTTTTACCAAACATAGGTAGCGGAAAACAAATTGGCCAAAAATTTAAAAACATTTTGATTTTTACATTTTTTTGGGGGGGAATTTCATATAAAAAAAATGTGAAAAATATTGTTATTTCTTCAAAATTTACGCTATTTTTTTGTTTATAGCGCAAAAGGTAAAAATTGCACAGGTGATCAAATACCACCAAAAGAAAGCTCTGTTTGTGGGAAAAAAGGACGTAAATTTTGTTTGGGTACGGCGTCGCACGACCGCGCAATTGTCAGTTAAAGTCGCACAGTGCCGAATCGCAAAAAGTGGCCTGGACGTAAGACAGCAAAATCCTCCGGTGGTAAAGTGGTTAATCACAACTGGGTTTTTTATTTTTTGCTGAATGAAAAAAGAAGAAAATCATTAAAAAAAAAAAAAAAATTTCGGTTTTGAAAATTTGCAAATGATCTTTCTTCATAAGTTTAGGCCAAACTGTATTCTGCTACATTTCTTTGGTGAAAATAACCCAAATCAGTGTATATTATTTAGTCTGTAGAAAAGTTATAGGGTCCACAAACTATGGTACATACACATTTGAAAATTGATCAGTCCTGATGTACTGAAAGCCTCTCATTTATTGAGGCCCTAAAATGCCAGGACAGTACAAATATCCCCTTTTTGGAAAGTAGAAAGTCCAATGAATTTTGTAGAAGGCATGGCAAGTTGTAATTTGTCACAATATTTTGGAAAAGATATTTAAAAAAAAAATCTCTTTTTTTTTTTACATACTGTCACCAGTGTAGTGCAGCATCATCATAACTGGTGTGGCTTTGATCAGGGACACTGACTGGTGACAGTACATGTAAAAAAAAAAAAAAAAAATTAACATACTGTAACATCATAGTAACATTGGGGGAAGTGGTCAGAATTTTTTTTTTTTTTTTTACACATTATGTTTGCTTATACCAGTGAATTTCACTCTTAAAGGCAACCATTTTTACTACAAGAAATTGATTTATTCAGTGTGTATTATTGTGATTGGCCACACACAGCTAATCACATGGTACAGACAGTCCGATTAGCCCTGTCTATACCATGTGATAACTTTGACCAATCACAGCTAGTAACACAATTGTACATAATGAATGGCATGAAAGGAAGCCATCCATTGTTCACAATTGTCATGTGATTTGCTGTGATTGGTCACAGTGATAACATGGTTCCGTACTGGCAGTGGCCTGGTACACTGATCTGTCATCAGCTGTGTCCAGATGATACAGCCCATGACAGAACACGCCATAGCACTGTGTGCAAGGCGCGTCCTGGGAGGACATCATGTGACATCCACCCGGAACTATAAAGGGCTTTCCTGGCCTTCATCTGACTGTAGGCCAGGCAGGAACTGATTAAAGAGTAACTCCACTTTTGTTGAAAAAAAAAAATAATTCCCTCTGGGTGACTAATGTACATTGCCAGGATTTTACCAAACTTTGTTGCAGATTCCGGTTTTTGCTCTGAAGAAAAAGCAAACCCTTTGGATACAGATTCTGAATGGGATGACAAGTATCACTTTTACAATCACATTAAAATGAATTCAATGTGACGGTACTTACCATCACTGCGGGTGAAAGACTGATACTGAATATGGTTTGGATTGCTTCAAATGGGACAGTAATATTGGTCAGCTATGTATCTCGAGAAATATGTGAGGACTATTCCTGTCCTGTTTGATTCTGAACATGTTCATTGAAAGAGCTAATCACATTGGCTTCTGTTCTTCAGTGTCAGAGACATTGTCTGTGTATTGAGGTGTGATGTGGATTCGGTTACGCCTATCTGTCCCATTGTTAATGAACTCACATATTGTTTCTGTCCAGATGGCTAGATAATTAGTTCAGGTTAATTATATTTCTGTACACAATTTCAACTGCATTTGATAATGTAATCAGGCAACCCCTGACCTGATGGGGTAATTTGATCAGGAGTGGGATGTCCATGCTGTATATATTCTGTGTGATTGTTCAATAAAAGAAGAAGGTTCCAGAACAAGCTAAGTTGTCGGCTAGCTTTGTATGGGGGGCGGCTGGAAAATCTGATAGCAATGTTCAAGACTGAAGAAGCTGTATACTGACGAAAGCCCACAAACAGTGTGGCTTGCGGTTCCATCCCATTGGTGGCAAGCGGTGGGATGCATCCTGCAGTCTGGGACATCCAAATCTCCACCGGGATCCAAGGTCCGGATAGCAGGAGAGGAGAGGTACAGATACTAGCCGCCATGGAAGAGGAATTCGGAAGGAGGTTGCGAGAGATGCCGATACAGCACAGGGGACCAGTGTCAGAGCAGGACCTCTTAAGATGGTATGATTCAATCCGCTTGGAACTCTGAAAAGAAGAGCTAGCCCGCTAGCTGCAACACCAGGGAAAAATCCTCCCCTCCTTCCAGGAAAGGTACTGGTTGCAGTACGAAGTGCGAATGGTGTTTTTAGGGAGACAACCACTCAAGAAATGGAAAGCCATGTGAAGCAGGCTGGTCCAGGCGGAGATGCAGTTGGACGAGAGGTATAGAGCCCTCCGCTGGTAAGTAACCCAAGTGTGCCCATGGACAGCGGATGACCGCCCAACAGAAGGCTTTTGCTAAGGCGGCCTGGGGCTGTTATTAGAGAGGCTGTCTGAGGACCCCGACTTTGGCAGAAATTTGGAGTGGCATTTGGAGGAAATCTTGGAATACAGAGCACAGATGCTGAATGTCTTGGAAGTGCAATGGGCACTGGAAGATTTGGAATTCTAGCCAATCAGGAATGGGAGCTGGAGATCGCCTACAGACGGCTGCTAGACTCACTGCTCAGCGCCGGGCCTAAGAATATCCAGAAGTACCAGGGCGGCACAGTGGTGTAGTGGTTAGCACTTTCACCTAGCAGCAAGAGGGTCGGTGGTTCAAATCCCAACCACGACACTACCTGCCTAGAGTTTGCATGTTCTCCCTGTGCCTGCGTGGGTTTACTCCAGGTACTCCGGTTTCCTCCCACACTCCAAAGACATGCTGGTAGGTTAATTGAATCCTGTATAAAATTGGCCCTACTATGTATGTATGAATGTGAGTTAGGGACCTTAGACTGTACGCTCCTTGAGGGCAGGGACTGATGTGAATGTGTAATGTATATGTAAAGCGCTGCGTAAATTGGAAGCGCTATACTTACCTGAAATAATAATAATAAGTACCAGCGAATAGTCCAGAAATCCTGACTAAAGAATCGACAATGTGGCACAGTAATAGTGTGCTTTGCTCACATGCACCCACGGTTTTGGATGCAGAGGTCTTATGGTGGATGCAGCAAGTGCTGACTCACCTTGACGAACCTGTTTCTGCACAGGACGAGCTTGGATGGAGGAATGCGTCTGTCCAGACGCTGGATAAAGGTATGGGAGAAGAGGAAGACATCTTCATTCCCCAACTACGGATCACAGATTTAATTGACTTTCCATCGGAAGATGATATGGATGATAAGTCACCTGCCAAAGTATTGGCACTGAGCCCAAGGGCCACCATTGACTTTTAGCAATACCAGAGACCAGGGATTTAACATTTTTTTCTGCTGAAGAAAAACAACACAGTGAGCCTACAGAAGAACAGGCATCCAGGCCTAGCGCTCCTGACCCCTGCCTGCAACAATTGGGGTCCCAATAAAATGTGTGCAAGGCCACTGACTTTTCAGTTTACTTTCCTGCGGAAAAGCTGGCATCAGTGCCTAACATCACTGAGCTCTGCCCAACACCAACTTCAGCCTCCCTGAAAGAAGAAGCAGCTGACCTTTCTGCTACACCACTGACAGGGACATGGGATTTCCTGCCAGAAGCTTCTGTGGAGGTACAAGAAACTTCTGCAGCTGAAGCGCTGACAACTGGACAGAGGGTCCAAGGTCTCTGCCCACATCTGCGGCAGTTCTGGAGGCCCAGGATGAGAAGGGAGAGGAGGTTGTTGTCCTTCCTCCCCATGCTGGGCAGTCGGCCCAGGTCCCCAACAACTTGAGGGAGTGAGCCCAGCCACCCTGTCTTCTCTCCAGCAGCTGAAAGGACTCCAGGGAGAAGGGCCAGTCCACGCTTCTCCCCCGCAGCGGGTATGCTCTAAGAGAGGCAGAGGTTGGCAGGGTGAGTAATGCTCCGTTCCGGACAATTTGTTTGGGGTACTGGGTGGGTGCAGACATTGGGGGGGGGGCATTAAACACATCCTACCTTAGAGAGGTTGGGAAATCCCTCTCAGCCCATTGGGCCCCTCTAATGTGTAAGTCACCCTGTATCTATTAGGGACACAGGGTGACCAAGAAGCCCAGTCTGGCCTGCCCAAACCAGACTTTAACAGACTGATCGTCTATGACAGCTCCATGCGCCCTGCTGGGACAAACTTACAAACTATGTGGAACTTTGTCAAGGAAGCTGCCATGATGGATTGACTCTTTGGGACTTGTTACCCGACTAACTCCGGCACAGACCGATTGGAGGTCTGGTACCTTGTTAGTCTACCTTCGGGGGGGGGGGGGAGAATATGTGTCAGTACTCACCATCACTGGGAGTGAAAGACAGATACTTAAGGGACACTGAGAACATGGTTTGGATTGCTTCAAATGGGACAGTAATATTTGTCAGCCATGTATCTGGAGAAATATGTGGGGACTATTCCTGGCCTGTTTGATTCTGAGCATGTTCATTGAAAGAGCTAATCACATTGGCTTCTGTTCCATGTTCTTCAGTGTCAGAGACGGACAGTCTGTCACTGGCGGTCTCTTCCTGTTGTTTGTGTATTGAGGTGTGATGTGGATTCTGTTAAGCCTGTCTGTCCCATTGTTAATGAACTCACATATTGTTTTTGTCCAGATGGCTACATAATTAGTTCAGGTTAATTCTATTTCTGTACACAATTTCATCTGCATATGATAATGTAATCAGGCAACCCCTGACCTGATGGGGTAATTTGATCAGAAGGGGGATGTCCATGCTGTATATATTCTGTGTGACTGTTCAATAAAAGAAGGTTCCAGAGCAAGCCAAGTTGTCGGCTAGCTTTGTATGGGGGGGCGGCTAGAAAATCTGATATCTATGTTCAAGACTGAAGGAAGCTGTATAAAGACGGAAGCCCACAAACACAGTGTGGGTCGCAGTTTCATTACATTAAAGTCTTGGCTTTTTTTTGTTTAAAAAAACCCAAACATGTTCTACTTACCTGCTCTGTGTAATGGTTTTGCACAGAGAAGCCCAGATCCTCCTTTTCAGGTCCCTCTTGGCCTATCCTGGCCCCTCCCTCCTGGCAAGTGCCCCCAGAGCAAGCAGCTTGCTATGGGGGCACCCAAGCAGGGTCACTGCTGAGCCGCTGCTCTGTGTCCATTCAGACAGAGCCGTGGGCCTGGCCCCTCTCCCTCATCGGCTCACTGACTGACTGACAGCAGGAGTAAATGACGCCCGCTGCGGTCTCCGCTAATGAGTCCAGGACAGCCAAGCGTCTTGTGCATCATCGCTGGATAGAGATGGGGCTCAGGTAAGTGTTATGGGGGCTGCTGCACAAAGGTTTTTTTTTTTATCTTAATGCATTAAGGTAGAAAACCTTCTGCCTTTACAACCACTTAAATGCTTGATTTTGTTTTTCTTTTAACATGTCTTACCCGCTCTTTGCAAAGGTTTTGCACAGAGTAGCCCCGATTCTCTTCTTCCAGTCGGTGTTCCTGGCTCCTCCACCCCACCAAGTGCCACCATAGCAAGCCTCTTGCCCCAAGAAATGTCACCAGCACACCAAGGATTACTCAAAATGGGTCCAAAGCTTTATTTTCGTGGTCACATAGCAAACACAAGGCAACATTTCAGAGCCACGCAGGGCCCCTTTGTCAGACAAGTGACAAAGTGCAGTGCAGGTCAACATGTATTTAATAGACAATCCACCAATTAGTGAAGACAATAAAGGCCCACCCCCCCTGACATCATAAGCCCGCCATTACACTCAGTTAAAACAAATGACATAACTGCTAGACCCACAGTGGAAATCAGCGTAGTAATGGCAATCAAACCCTCCGTCAGACATTGTACAAGTCAAAAAAGGCAATGGTCACCAGTGGTAGCTGGCCATATTGGGCTCCGCCCCCCCTATCCATGCATCTGGCCCCCTTATCATCTACATGCAGGGCGCCGGATGCATGGAGTTCAATGGGGCTTTTTTTTTTTAAACATGTGATTAGAGACAGAGGCTCTCAAAGGCTAAAAAAAAAAAAAAGGGTGGGCTCAGGGCGCAGAGCAGTGCACCCCGAGCCCACCCAGTTGTGTGACAATAGGGAATGAAAATTTGCTATTGTCACACAGATCCTCCTCCTGGCCAATCAGGAAGTGGGTTTTGAGACCAGTTTCCCCGATTGGCCAAAAGGAGAAGCCATGCCATTGGGCATGGAGGAGGGAGGAGACACAGAAGACGGGGAAGAAGCCGAAGCAGCTGCTGCATCCAGGCAGGGTGAGCGAGCGGGGGGGGAGGGGGTCCTGCCCTCTCCTGTCTTCGCTGTGGTCCAGGGGGATGGTGTGCGGCCTGGTGTAGTCAGTCTGCCCCTCCATGGAGCACCAGCCGCCTCTGATGGTCACTGTATTAAGTTAAAATTAATCACAGATCATTAATGCTTGTAATCTGTAAAAAAAACAGCGAACCAATCAGTCCCGGGGAATAGTTTACATAGGTTGCCTAGCAGCATTGAGGTGTGTGATTCAGCCTCCAATGCTGTGCATTACTCTAAAATGAGTAATCACAGCATTTCTGTTACTAACAAGAGGTCTGCATCCACACAGTAGAGATCAAGGCAAGGAAATTAGGAGGAAATCACCTGCAAAAAAATCAGAGGTAATACTGATGACTAGATCTTTGCCCCCTGCCTGAATTTTCTGGGCACAACTTCCAGAGTTCAGTTCCTCTCAAGCTTGCCTTACAGTTCTAAGCACCACCTACATTGAGAGACAAAAGACAAATGCGATTTTATATTTTACATACTTTAAATTACACAATACAAACATAGTATAAAATTATTCAGCTGAAGTTGTAAAACTTTTTATACAATAAGAGAACATTGACAAAAATAAAACACATTCATTTTCTTTGTATGTTATAGTTTATTTGTTGCTATATCAGTGTACTACCATCAGCTAAATTAAAACACATTCCAAGTATGTATCACAGTGTAATAGGCAACTTACACTTTATGACTAAAAATACAAAACCTCAAAATTAGGTAACTAAGTATTATTTTCAGTTTAAATGTAACCCCCCCCCCCCCCCATTATGATCTAATAGTAACTATTCAATAGATTATTCAAAACAGGAAATATAAGCACCATAACTCCAGATAAAAACAAAGGCCATGATGGCACTTCGACTGGCTGTGTTTTTACAAGTTTATGCTTGCAGGTTGTCATGAACCATGGATGGGCAGGCTGATTGTCATTTTCATGAGATTATTGGAATCGGCTATAGCCGCTAGCAATAATCACTGTTCCCTGTCCCCCACCAGAACACAATAGCTCCATGGGATGGATTCCACCATCAATAGTTATTGATGGGGGAATTTAGCGATTTCTTTTGCAACCCATGGTTGCAAAAAAAAAAATCGCACCATGGTTGCGGCAAAGAAAATCGCATCATCCATGGCCGGCTTTAGGGTCTTTACACAAACCAAAAAGTAGGTCTTTGTAAATATTTGAGAGGTTTTCTAATCATAGGTGGTTTCTAGTGCCTGAAGGACAAAAAATAAAGTTCACGATCTACAGAAATCTAAAACCAGAAGTAATCAACTCATGTCAATTTGTTATAGAACTACCATTTTTTAATTCCAACAGTGTAAAGAACATGTCCTTTTGGGTCCTCTTCATTTGTATGCAGTGCCATTCAAACCACTGATCATGCATTACCATTTTTTTTTGTTTTTTTAGTTTATTACAATCTACACTGTGTGTGAAGTTGACATGTCCATTTTAGGCCAACGTTGCACTTGAGATTCAGTTGTTGGCTATGGAGGACACAGCCAGGATTGTGAAGCACTCAACGACTTCCTTGTTTCGCTACCCTGCTGGCGGCTTAGGCTTCAAAGCGTTTTATTTTTAGCAACAAGGATACATTTAAAAAGCATGCTAAGACCAAGTCCACCTTTTACAGAAAAATAAATGCACATATTTGCAGGAGAAAAAAAAAATGTGCCTTTGTTTTTTGCATAGGAGCCTGCAAAACATTGTACCCTTAATCCAGCCTCTCTTAACCAGTGTGCCGCAGGATCATGGGAGAGAAGGGCTGTCAGATGAGCCCGATCTCCCGCCGAATTTTACATCAGCACTGTGAGTCAGCTATGTAAGCCTCAAAAAGTGAATGTAAAGGGAGAGGAAGTGTGCTGTGCTCTCTGCTTCCCCCTACAGTACAGTACCCGGTTGAATGAGAAAGGTACTGTGCTGGAAAGTTTTCAAGAGCTTTATAAATGTCTCTGTGGGTGTCCATGCATACGCGTCTGTGTGCTCACGTATGTGTGTCTGTACATGTGTCTGCGTACATATGTATGCAAGTACGTGTGTGTACATGTGTCTTTATACGTGCATATATACAGATGTGTGCGCGCAAATGTGTGTTACTTTTAATACTGACCCTGCTAGTCCTGTACCATCAGAACTGCTTTAGGGCTTGTTTGTGATTGCAGCAAGGAGTGCTGCTCCTGAAAAGCAATCCATGCTCAGATCGCTTTTCAGAGGCATTTAACAGGTGTTAGAGACAAAGTGTTGTCTGCTTACCACTTGTTTTAATCCCGTAAATGAAGCATCACTACACAAACCGTACAATGCACACAGTTGCGGGGTGGTTGCAGCGCAGCCCCATTTATGCTGGGTATACCTCCAGCCTCAGCATGTGTACACCCCCAGCTGCTGCATCTGCAGTTTAAGGGGGAGATGTTGGGGTGGTAAAAACAGCTAAACCATGTGATTTTTACCACCCCCCAACCTGTCATGTGAACAAGCCCTTGGCTCCCATCTGTGTGTAGGCACTGTAGGGCATTCAATTTCAATGGAAGTCCCTACCCGCAGAAATGCAGGGAAAGAAATCCCCAACCTTTTTTTTTTTAAATTGCACAGCACCAAAAGCACCCTATGTTTGTCAATCTGTGGGGTACCATTAGGAATTAATGGCACCCCTAAAGAGCAGAGCATTTGTCTGTGTCATCAATGAGCGCGATTTTGCACGCACATGTTCTGTGAACCAAGCCTTGGATAGGGTGTCTCGAGACTGAAAATACTTTTCAAGGGCACCCCGACTGGAAAAGTTTGAGAAACACTGCCTTAATGCATGGATCAAAGGTGCAATGCACAGGATCCTGCAGACTTTTCCCTCCAGCACAATGTTAACAGAGATAAGAAATTTTAGTTTGAGAGCTGGAAGAAGTGTCAGAGTACGAGTGTAGTAACTACAGAACTCCATTGAGAACTACAAGTTCCAGTTTCTGCAGTGGAAGACAAGACTTGTAGTCCATTCACAGATCTCTGCACATGGCTGCCCAACTGATTTCAAAAGTGACTGCGCAGCAGAGAAGCCCCGCATGCTGTGACAGGGGTGGCACACTTGCACCAGGCTACATGTTAGACCCTAAAAATTAGTCTAACTTGGCGCAAAAGGTGGAGTTAGCCTTTAAGTGTTCACCAAGGGCTGAATTAGAGAAGTCTTAGTAGCAACAAGATAGAAAGTGTGACATTAGCCTGTTTGCAGTTTCCAAGTTGTGGTAAACTTTCAGCCACCCAAACCAAGCTACAACTTCATCATAAGCATAAATTAAAGTACTACATACACATATTGATTTAGAATGGCTGATTTTCCTCCTTCAATGTCTCTTCTGTCAAAGCCTCCCCCATGCCCACAGCCAAGTATGCTTGAATCCTAGTTTTTGAAATTGGGGCAAGGGTGGAGCTACAGTAATAATTTATTGCTGTGCAACCTTGTGAAACAGAATTTCCCAGTACTCTTTGCTCCAGGTTTCAGAGCAATTTTGATGCAAGGGGAATCTTCCCACCAGGCAAAAAAGTCTGGGTTTGTACCGACAATAGTGCTTACTTTCTGCAATCACAGGTAGTGAGAAGTCACCTCTCATGGGGACAATATTAGGAAAATTTAAGAAAATCTATGCAAAATGTTGGCTGGTGTTCTATAACATAAGAGACCTCTCTCTGCACAATACCAACACTAGCACAAAAACCCATACCACACCAACATCTTCTACCTTCAGTTGCAGGCTTCGTACACATTTTTGCCAATAAAATTCTATGACTTTTCTATGACCTTATGTTTCATGAAAGGTCTATGTATACATGCACCCAGCATATTTTTACTAAAATAAATGACAAGTTTTGTAGTGTACAGCCATGATGGATAAGGTGCAGCCGGACTGGTATGGATGGCACTTACATCGAGGGCAGCTCTTTGTTAGGCTGAAGCAAGTCCCACGAACAGGCAGAAAAGAGAAAGGCGCCACTCAGTGTAAACATCCATCTTCATAGCTCAGCGTCCTTCCGGGTCTGCGGTGTTTCCGTCCCTGAGGCTGGCCAGCAGCTGGAAGATGACACTAGGGGAGAACCAATCAGGGGACTCAGTCAGATCGAGGCAGCGGTGAAGCGGACACCTCACTGGAGGGCCGCACGAACGCGATGACGTGCTTCACCGCTGCCTCAAACTGAGTCCTCTGATTGGTTCTCCCCTAGTGTAATCTCCCGGCTGCTGGCCGGCCTCAAGGATGGAAACACTGCGGACCTGGAAGGATGCAGAGCTATGAAGATAGACACTTACCTCCATGTAAGTTTTTAATGTGTTAATAAAATGATTTACATCTGCTACACTGAGTGGTACCTTGCTCTCTTTTCTGCATATTAGAACTCTGCATTGATGGGGGCACGGCACAATGTTCATTGCATTGTGGGGGCACAGCACAGTTGCTTTGAAGGGGGCACACATGCTGAACTCTGCATTGTGGGGGCACAGCACAGTGTATTGCACTGAAAGAGGCACAGCACAGTGATTGTGAAACAAATTCCCATGACTTTTCCCCAAAATTTTGTGGGTTAAATTTTCCAAAACTTTTCCAGGACTGGAAATTGCCATTTTAAAATTCCATGACTTTTCTAGCTTTTTCATGACTGTACAAACCTTGAGGCTACCTTAACCCTATCTGGTGTGCTTAAATGGTCAGACTACATTTAATAGTATATGTTAATTTGGCATTACCTTCATGACTGGTTTGTCAGCAGTTTGACATCACTTAATTTCTAGTTCTCTATTGTACAGGTCTTCTCACAAGGAACATTTCATATTAAAGGTGCATTCTGCTTAAGGTGATATTGACATGAGTTTATGAAATATGTAGAATATTTTGCAAGCGCAAGACACCGCAGGGAATTGAACCCTGTCCCGGATTCCAGGAGTGCCAGCCACCGGTATCTTTTGCTTTTTTGATTATGTAAAAAGCAGGAAAAAAGCAAAACCTGGAGGAACAAAAGCTTGTTCTCCCAGTAAAAGAAAACCTTACTAGACTACTGGAAGAGCACTGGTAGTATTAAAATCGTCTAATCTAATCTTCTATATCTTGATTCTTACTGACTTCAATCGCTGTAACCTGGAAAAAGGTGAAAAAAATATAGGTTGCACCCCACCCCCCTCAGTATAGTTTGGTTAGCACCCCGATAGTTGAGAAAAGCAACACACATTTCTGGATCCAAGGACCAACAGACTAAAATATCAGGACATGGAAGAAAAATGAAGGTTACCTTAACAAAAAAAAAAAGTTAAGTAAATTTCCCATTTAGAAGAGGATCTCCAGCTTAAGTCACCACCACACCTTTCCAGAGCAGACTCACTTTCTTGGCTCCTAGAAGACTTTACACAATGCAAGTTTAATTAACCCTCACCCCCCCCCCCCTTCCCCAACACTCACGCCATTATTGGGATCTGGGTTATCTATAAGGTAATAAAGCATAAGGCTATGCATACATTGTATACACATGGTCAATTCCATAATGAGTTCTAAATACGGATATTAAAAAGGGAGAGTTACAACTACAGGATTTTGGAGTGGTAAATCTAAATCTGCTCTTCAGCTTAGCCAAGAGCCACTATTCCCTTATGTATTTTATGTATTAGGAAAGCCCAAATCTTGGCTTGTGTCACCTCTAGCAGCTGTTGTGGGTTTTGAGACAGTAAAAATTAGGCTTTTAAAAACTTGCCTCAAAGTTTTAAGTTAAGGACACAAGAGTAGGAGATACTTTTATCAAGGAAATGAGGCTCTCCTCCCACTAAGATTGGTAGAGTAATAGATACCGCCAACATTGTCTAAACAATGGTGCTTTGCAACTCATGTAAGAGTTGACCTCCCAGCCATACACAGCAAACGTTGTGCCTCCTGCATTTTAATACACAAAGGATCACCCTTCAATGTAAGGAATTCTAAATGCCCACCCAGAAGAAACATGCAAGCAGTTGGAAGACTAATGTTAATGCTCCAGCTGTAGCAATTTTTTGGACCTGCAAAAAATCTGGGACAGAAAACCCACAGGTGATTACACATACACGCGCCACCCCTGATTTATTGCTGCCATGCCAACACTAACGAAATACAATACTGCCAAGACTCATGGAGTTGTGAATGTTACAGGAGACTTTTCCATATATGCCACTAATACAGCTTAGATCATATGATTTACTTTTACAAAGTATATTCTAGCAATTGGATAGTGGCATAATACAAGTTGTGCTGATAGAGGGGGGGGGGGGGGGAGGAGGACATCTTTATAGAATGGGCTTACATTCCAGTCCCCTTTAAATACTGGCAATTGCACTGCAAAGGGGGGGGGGGGGGGCGCATCTGTCAAATCAGCTTTCATTTTCCTTTGCTATTTAAGTGTTGAATTCTAGCAATTGTAGTAAGGCAATTACAATCATAAGGTAACACTTTGTATAAAAAAAGAGGGGCAAATTGTATATAAAGGGCTTACATTTTCCCCATTCAAGCACAATTTGTTGCATTAGCATCACCATGAATGGCGAGTATGGTAAACAAAGATAAACCCCCACTAATGGTTTTCAAAAATTAAAGACAGGAAGCTATAAAATCAAAATGTTTAACCTGCCAGCTTTAGGTCTTCCATCACTTATCTCCAGTGATCTTGAAATTCATCAGAGGAATACAAGCTACAGAGAAGCTTTTCCTTTCACTAGACTTCAAAGCTACTTTAAAGCTCCAAGCACCCTTCTGATCAGAAGATTGGAAAAACAAGCAGCACACATACAAAACACAGCAGATTTTTATAGTTCATACTGCATGAGAGCATCACTTGCCGCTAATTGCCGTGTTAGAAGTTTCTGCAAAAGAAGAAAAGAAACCCTTCTCCAAAAGACTACAACACACTTACACAAAACATTCAGATTTGCCATGTTGCAAACAAGGACTCAGCACATACAAGTTCTTCCCATAGATTAGAGGAACTGAAGGAAATTCATTCACTACAATCTAAAGGAGATTCATGCACATTACCTGCTACAGATTCCACGGTTTTAGAAAGTCTGAAAAAATAAAGCTGGACAGAGTTGTGAACTGCCCCGTGCCCCTTCCCAATGAACGATGATCAGCCAAGAATTTTATGCTCAAAATTCACCTTAGAAAAGTGCTAAATGCCAAACTGCTTGTAAAGTAAGGAAGAACAAGCCTTGAAAGACTTCTCATGATCCCAGCAGTGCCACATCTGCTTTGATGCTTCTGAAAGAAAGTCTGAAACAGAAAGTTTCCCGACCCCATACATAAAACCCTTAAATTAAAAACATATGCTATTGTATTTCACTACAAGTCGTTTGTCATGTTCTACTTATGATCTGAAGAGAGGGTTAAGCGATATTTGGCTATTATAAGCAAGCCATTATGTGCTGTATACCAAGTTTCCATTAGTCTAGAAGACGATTTTGTTCTTTCCACATGAATGATATGCCATGAGCAACTTCTTACAACAAGCCTGTTGGGTCACTTCAGCTTTATGGTCATCCTCTTTATTCCTTAAGACCAAGAGGCCTAGGAGACAAAAATACTACAACATCAGACCCCCTCCCTCCCCAAATCTGTAAATATGTAAAAACGCCTATACTAAAAATGTGTTACATTCCTACAGCTTTGATTAAGTACACAAAAAAAAAAAAAAAAAAAAAAAAAAACGGATTTCTGTTAACTGCAGTCTAGATGATAGAAGTTGCAATTTCTTTCCATATTAATGATGTGCAACAGCCAGAAAGGTATTAGAACTAAAGAGATGCAACAAGCCTGTTGGGTCACTTCCACTTCATGGTTACTCTTTAATCCTTAAAAAAGCAAAAGCCTAGGAGACAAAAAACTACAATATCAGACACCCACCCCCAACCCCACAATATGCAAGACATGCCAATATTACTAGGTTACCAACAAGATGTATAATGTTAAGTTTCCTACAGCTTTGATTAAAGATTAAGAGAACACACCTTAAGGATGTCAGAACACAAGCTACAAAAAAAACAAACAAAAGTCTGGCTAATTAAAGTTGCAAGATCTCCCATTAGCATGCAAAATTAGCAGTTAAAAACACTTATCTGTGAAAGTAGTTTCCGATTCAAGATCAGTAAGGACACTGGTAAAAAGCTTTACAAGCCACTCTGCTTTGGGTTGAGCAAATGGCATACACAGCCACTGAAACACTGCAGATTTACTTCACTTCCACTTGGCCAGCTTTAATTTAAATCTTCCAGCAATCACTAAACTCATTGGAAATTCCCTTCATGAGATTTGTGAATACACATTTGTGTTTTATAATGCAGGCATCTCTCAACTGTATTTTACACTCCGTTAAAGAATCTTCATGACTTCCATTTTTTTTTTTTTAAATAGATTTAATTTTTGATTGAACATATAGAGGTGATCTTATTCTAAAGCATGAATGTCTTTAGGAAGGTACAAGAATGTACACTTCACAATCCTGGTGGATTATCTATATTTTAATTCATCTTCTAATATATATATTTCTTTGAGAGCATTTGGTTTGATGATTGACACTTCTAATATATCTTTCTGATATACTCGCTCAGCTGCTTGCACTTCTCAAAATTACATCTCTCCTGAGGAATTCTGTATTGTCAGATGCAGGATATCACCAAGGTTTCAGTTAGGCACCTAAGGAATATTTAAATTCTGCCATTTCCATTCATCCATCCAATATACCTTATTATAGAACACCGCCATTCAATGCATTTGACTCAATTCAGAATGATGGACCTGAAAAAGTAGAGAAGATGTTGCCCACAGCCCCCTCCCCACTTCCCAAAGATATTCTGCAACTCCTACATATTTCTACTATAACATTTTGTCTTATTAGTCAGGTTTATTATGTCACACCCTTGCATAAAAGGGCTGTTTATTAGAGAATTACAACCCCCAACCTCCCCATCTATTGCATTCTACATCCTTTTGTAGAAACTAATACATTTAGTGACTACATTATGACAGCAGGCTACTTTAAGCAAATTTTTACCAAGTTAGGTCATTAAGGCAGGTTAAAGGCCAAGATTTGCTTTAAGTGCATATTATCATCCCTCCCAATACAAAATTAAGCCTGTAAAGCAACCAACTGCATATACTAAATCAACCAAACCACAAATTAACACAGAACACAAGTATTTAGCAATACCTGTACACTGGTTTTAGTCTGCTTATGTAAGCATTGCAGAAGTGCACTTTTATACACAGCAATATATACTAGAGGAAACAATTAGCAGAAGACCACCCCAAGAGAAGAGCAATACACTTAATTGGGGCTGGCAGGATAGAAACATAGGAGCGGCCATTGCCACGTGCATGTTCCAAGGCTGTCATTTTCCTTGTTTCACAATGTGATTAGTCACTGACCTGAAAATCATAACCTGCCTTTTCAGGTGAATGTATCAGCTAGTGAAGCAAGGAGGACGACAATCCTGACTCATGCACCTTCAAAAAAAAGTCAGCTGTAGTTTCTATCCCGACAGGTTTCCTTTAGGAGTTCAAACAGACCCACCCAATTAAAATGCCACACTTGCCTCTTTACAGGATTCAACCCTTTGAAATTACTGAAGAAAAAAAAAAATCTTACCAATCACCGGTTGAGTTATCCACCTTCCTGTTTCACACCTCACAGGCTACCTACATAATGTTTTTTTATATAATCCTAGCTGGGAGTCTAATTCTTCCTCAAATTGTTACAAGGATTTGTTAACAGCTGATGCAATGCTGAAGGGTTAGCTGGAAAGCGCACTAAAGAAAAGAACCTGAAAAACAAAGCTGAAAACCCCCATAAGCCACCCCCTTACTTACAAGTCAATGTGGAGTTTGGAACAATTAAATTGATGGCATATTATAACCAGGAGATTTCTGCTATCCAGGGCCATTTCTAGAAGATTCTACCACATTCTGCCATGTCACAGGACCGTTTCTGAAGACTTTATCTCCTATTCATCTTTATCGTGCTCATGCCTTTTCCAGGGCCATTTCTAAAAGAGATTCTACCTCCTATTCATCTTTTTCTGTGTTCTTTGCTAGGTGTCCTGAAAGACCACTGCACAGATCTGTCCATCCATTATTCTTGCTCAGCCTAGCTTTACCACTTGGAATCTCACTAGAGAAAAAGAACCTGAAAAACAAAAGCTGAAGAACCCCATAACCCACCCCCTTACTTACAAAGCCATTGGAGTTTGGTAACAAATCGATGGCATGGATTACAAAACGAGATTTCCTTCTGCTATCCCAAGGCCATTCCTAGAAGATTCTACCTCATATCCAGCTTTCCCGTTGCCATTTCTAGAAGATTCTACCTCTTTCAGCTTTTCCAGGGACTGTTTCTAGATGACATTACCTTCTATTCATTTTTCATGCGCAAGGCTTTTCTCCCTACTATTCATCTGTGTTCTTTTCTAAGCGTCCACATGTCAAGAGATGTTTGCCAAAATTTCTCTACAGATCTTCCAATCCATTATGCTTGCTCAGCCTAGCTTTACCACTTTGCATGTGCTCCCATCCAGAGATTATGTACAGACATAGCTGAAACAACTTAAAAGGACACCAGCTTTGCATACAGAGTACAAACATACAAGCAACTGTCACTAGAACAACTTTTAAACAATCTAGTTCACAGAATGCAACCTAAAGAGGTCACAGTGAGTGTATAGCCTTAAAGAGCATTCCTATACTGCAATTTTCATCCACCTGTTTTTTGTTGGTTCAAATATTTCTGATTCATCAAGCTCCAAAATTTTCCCTCTTCATCCTAAAAATTTACCACACTGTCTACCATCTTGACTCGAGATCTCGTGTAAGTTTCCTTCCCTAAAATACTAAATCCTTTGAGTGTTGGCTAAGACTACAGAAGTATTCTTGGGTGTCTTGAGCACTCATTAAGGCATGTTTCTTCAGCTGTTGCTAACACTTTATGACTTACTGTGTGTTTATTCCATTATATAAAGTTCTGTCAAGATGCTTTATTCCTACATTATGTAGTTTGCAGATTTTGGGTCTACACTAGCCTTCTCAATTTTGAAGTGTCTTCTGATGCAAACTTCTAGCAATCCACTAGGTCCTGATTTTCTGTCTTGCATTTTCAATGTTATTTCTATCCGGATTTTCAGTCTTGCTTTAAGGGTTACAGTTATTCTGTTTTGCCGTTTCAATGTTACTTTTTTCCTGATTTTCTGTCTTGCTTTGTTAAGGTTACAGTTACCCTTCGATCTTGTTTTTTCAAGGTTACTTCTATCCTTCTGATTTTCTGTCTTGCTTTTTCAATGTTATTTCTATCCTGATTTTCGGTCTTGCTTTTTCAATGTTATTTCTATCCTGATTTTCGGCCTTGCTTTTTCAAAGATTATAGTTACCATTCTGTTTTGTTGTTTCAATGTTGCTTCCATTCTTCAGATTTTCTGCCTTGCTTTCTCAATGTTACTTTTATCCTGATTTTCTGTCTTGCTTTTTTTTTTTTTTTTTTTTTTTAAATAATGTTACCTCTTCAGTCTTGCTTTTTCAAGGTTATTTCTATCCTGATTTTCTGTCTTGCTTTTTCAAGGTTATTTCTATCCTGATTTTCTGTCTTGTTTTTTGCAATGTTATTTTTTCTAACCTGATTTTCTGTCTTGTTTTTTGCAATGTTTTTTTCTATCCTGATTTTCTGTCTTGTTTTTGCAACGTTGTTTCTATCCTGATTTTCTGTCTTGTTTTTATCCTGATTTTCTGTCTTGCTTTTTCAAGGTTATTTCTATCCTGATTTTCTGTCTTGCTTTTTTCAATGTTATTTTTTCTAACCTGATTTCCTGTCTTGTTTTTGCAATTTTTTTTTCTATCCTGATTTTCTGTCTTGTTTTTGCAATGTTGTTTCTATCCTGATTTTCTGTCTTGTTTTTGCAATGTTGTTTCTATCCTGATTTTCTGTCTTGCTTTTTTCAATGTTATTTCTATCCTGATTTTCTGTCTTGCTTTTTTAATGGTTATAGTTAGTTAACCATTCTGTTTTGTTGTTTCAATGTTGCTTCCATTCTTCAGATTTTCTGCCTTGCTTTTTCAATGTTACTTTTATCCTGATTTTCTGTCTTGCTTTTTTTTTTAAATAATGTCTTGCTTTTAAGGATACTTAAAACCTGATTTTCTGTCTTGATTTTTCAATGTTGTTATTTCTATCCTGATTTTCTGTTTTGCTTTTTCAAGGTTATTTCTATCCTGATTTTCTGTCTTGTTTTTGCAATGTTATTTCTATCCTGATTTTCTGTCTTGCTTTTGCAATGTTATTTCTATCCTGATTCTGTCTTGCTTTATTAATGGTTATAGTTAGTTACCATTCTGTTTTGTTGTTTCAATGTTACTTCTATTTTTCTGATTTTTTTGTCTTGCGTTTTCAAGGTTACTTCTATCCTTCTGATTTTGTCTTGTTTGTAAAATTACAAATTAAAATTTACACTTCACAAGCATGAGGTATGTCCATGTAAAATTCTTCTAGCCCTCAAATTATCTTCTCTTGCCTGCTAGCAATATTTTCTATTCTTGATTGATCTTCTTAGTAGTATATCTTGCCAAATTAGTGTTCATGAATGCAGAACCACTGCAAAAAGAGTTAGTCTAGAAGACAGCAATTCTGATAATACTCAACATATTATACAAGTATAGCCTATACAGTAGGATTAAACCAGCAGGATCATTTAAAATAACCTGCTGGGAACAAAATACATCCTACATCAAGTACCTATCAATTTAATAAGCTTTCTGTGAAAATTTAAACTAAGCCAATAAAATTTACTGCATTCAATAGACACTGCCTTGTAATAACACTTTTTAATGCAGACATTTGCATTTCAGCTAAATATTTTATCTTCATTTTAATTTTTTTTTCATTCTTGAGATAATCCTGTTTTGAGTTAAAGCATGACAGTCTTTTAGGTATACTTCACAATCCTGGTAAAATTACCTATTTTTTGAGTGCATGTTTTGGCAACTGAGATTTACTATTTTGCTGATATTTCAATGCTGCACGTCCCAAAATTATCTCACAAGGAACTACTGATCGTCAAATGCAGGATATCAAGGTTTCACATTAGGCACCCAAGGAATTTTATATTCTGCCATTTCCTTTCATCCATCCAATATACCTTAATTTAGAACACCATCATTCTCAAAAGCATTTGACTCGCTTCAAAGCGGTGGATCTGAAAAAGTAATGACAAGATGTTGCCCACAGCCCCCTCTCCATACCCCTCACAAAAAAAGAGACGTTTTGGAACTCTAACAGAATTTCTACTACAACCCTTTGTTTATTAATTTATTTTGTCACGCCCTTACATAAAAAGGGCTGACCGTTAAAAAAAAAAAAAAAAATACAACCACAAGCTCCTAATCTACATACTTCAATTTAAACCAATACATTAATAATGAACACGTATGACAACTACTTTTTGGTAAAATATTAGTTCACTAGTCTTAAGCCAAGTTAAAGGCTGCGATTTACTTTATTACCAAAGTGGATCATACCTTCCAATACAAAATAAAAAGTTTGTATAGCAAATACATGATAATCTGCCTATTAAATTACATATGATGAATGACCCAAAGCATACCCCATACAGGAAAAAAGTATATAGCAATACCTGGACAAACGTTTCAGTCCGCGTTCATGTAAGCATTGCAGGTGTGCTTTTCTTATACACACTAGGAACTGCAAAAAACTAAAGGAAATAAATTGTAGAACCCCCCCCCCCCCCCCCCCAAGAGTATAGACCACCACATTTAAAAAAAAAAAAGCAGCTGGCAGGACAGAAACATGGAAGCCGTCATTTGAATGGTTTTGAAAGTGCATGCCCCAAGGCTGCCATCAGCCTCCTTGCTTCACACTGTAGTGAGTCATTGGCATGAAACAATCATAATCAGCTTATTCCAGGCCCATGACTCAGGTGTAAGTAAGACAACGACAGTCCTGACCCATGCACATTCAAAACAAGACAGTTCCAGTTCTTCTATTCCAACAGGTTTCCTTTTAGGGAGTTTTAACTACATTTCCCTCTACTCCCCATGCCAAAAAAAAAAAAAAAAAACACCACTTTACAGAATTTAACCCTTTAAATAACTAAAAAATATATACACACCTTACCGATCATCAGTTGGCTTATCCGCCCTCATGTTTTCATCATACACCTCACACAGGCTACCTAAATAGCTATTCATATACTAGCTGGGGCTCCTTTTTAATTCTTCTTAAATCTTTTAGGATTTGTTCATAGCTGATGTAAAGGATAAGTGGAACACGCACTAGAGAAAAGAACCTGAAAAACAAAAAGCTGAAGAACCCCATAGCCACCCCCTTTCACCCAAACCCTTACTTACAAGCCAATTTGGAGGTAACAAATATCGATGCCATGGATTAATCATGAGGTTTCATTCTGCTATTCGGGGACCATTTCTACTGCTCATTCAGCTTCTCCAAGGCCATTTCTAGAAGATTCTACCTCTTATTCAGCTTCTCCAAGGCCATTTCTAGAAGATTCTACCTCTTATGCAGCTTCTCCAGGGCCATTTCTAGAAGATTCTGCTTACTCAGGTTCTCCGCATTCTTACTTTTTTGGGGACGTATCTAGAAGACATTACCTGCCATTTATGTTTTCCAGGGCCGTTTCTAGAAGGGATTCTCCTATTCATATTTTTCCAAGCTTTTCTAGGTGTTCTGATGCCAAAGGCCTCACTGAATTTCTGCATAGATCTTCCATCCATTATTCTTGCTCAGCCTAGCTTCACCAAATTTTCATATGCTCTCATCCAAAGACTACATATATAGACACATCAGTCGAAACAACTGCTCCAAAAGGCCACCAGCTCTGCATACAAGAGTTCACAAACAAACAAGATACAACGTTCACTAGAACGGTTAAGCTCATTTCGTTAAAAAGTATAAAAACCGGAGTGGTCATGCCACTATAGAGGAGATTTTTCCTAACAGCATTCCTATGCTGTAATTCCCATCCACCTCCCGTCCTTTTAGTTCAGTTGCTCCAAAATATTTCTGATTCTTCAAGCTCTTCTAAAATCTTCCCTCTTCATCCTACAAACTTGTAAGCTCATGTTAAAATACTAAAGCTTTGGATAGACTACAGAAGTATTCATTCTTGGGTATCTTGAGTGGTCTAGATTAGATCTGAGCGCTTATTTTCTTCCATTAAATTTAGTCCTAAGGGCTGAGATTACTTTATGATCCTTTTTTCCTACCTTTGTAGTTTGATCCTAGAGGTCTTCTGCCTACACTAGTTTTCTCAGTTTAGCGGCATACCTTCCGATACAAACTTCTAGCCTTCAGGTTTTTCCTCCATCCACTCTAAGTCCTGATTTTCTGTTTTTAAAGTTAGGTCCTACACTTCCGATTTTCAGTCTTGCTTTTTCAGTATTACTTCTACCTTCTGTCCTGCATTTTCAAGGTTAATTACCCTTCCATCTTGCTTTTTCAGTATTACTTCTACCTTCTTGCTTTGTTAAAGATCAAAGCTTCGCAAGCTTGAAGCCTGCTCTTGTAAACTTCTTTCTTCCCTTGCCTGCTAGGAATATTTCCTATCCTTGAATCCTCTTGTCAGCAGTATATCTTGCCAAATAAGTGTCCATAAATATGGAAGCACTGCAAAGAGAGTTAGTCTAAAAGACAGCAATTCTCCTGACAGTCTAAACATATTACACAAATTTAATCTACTACAAAATCTACTTAAATCAGCAGGACTGCCAGTTAAAAAGTCCCTGCTGAGGGAGAGACTATTTACAAAAAGAGTAACTAATAATAAGATAATAGGCTTCCTATTAAATAGACAGCAATGTTAATAAATTACATAGTACATTTAAAGCTAAATACATGCTACCTAGCTAAGATAACCTGCAGCCGCCCACCATAAATGCATCCCACCCACAAACCATATCCCTATTGCTGTCTTGCTCTCCCGTAGTCTATAGTGATAAACAACTGGGGCTTACCTTATATACCCTCGTACAGCTCACACACTCTGAATGTCTGTATCCTTCCGCCCTATGGCGCTTCACGTTACAAAGTGTAAAAAAAAAAAACACGAAATTAACTATCTGACCTTACAGGATTGGATAGCGTTGGAATCCCAGCATATCTGACCCTGTTGCGGTGCCCGCCAGCCAATGCGCGCTATAAAGCGGAACTAAATAGCCGATTGTTTATCATACCCTGAAAATATAGATCCGGCACTCGAGCGGAAGGATATCTACTACAAAGCAGGATCAAGCTGGCACGAAGGCCTTATTGCGCAGCAAAAATGATTGCGCAGGCGTGGAAATCGGGTGTTCCTAAATGCCCCTGAACTGCGCATGCGCTGTCGTTTGTGGAATGCAGTGGCTGTGCAGGACGTGAGGGATGGGGGAGGGGAATGAACGCTTCCTAAACCTAGTCTTGAGGCAAATAAAGAATGCAGTACTTCATGCTAAATGCCGTGGTGCTTACAAATACATGTTCGAAGCAGTAGTGAAAATACAAGTACATTGAACATAGTAGTTGCCATATAATCAGAGGGAGGCTAGTAGACGTTATAACAAAGCCAAACATAATGAAAACTGCTGCCGCCATGATAGATAGAATTTAATCAGCAGTCATTTGGAGTAAGGGAGTTTTTCCATGCCCTCATGCACGTATATAACAATAAATGGCCAGGTCTAAGACCTGAAGCTGATTCAGTTTAATTTGCTGGCAAATACATGAGCTGTGATTATAAAATGCTTCCTTTGTGGGAAATGATTCTGCAGGCTGCAGCACAAAAGGAGTCGGCGTTCCGCCATTGTCTGGAAATTTCCAGCACACAGTATTCTGCATTGCAGGGATAAAGCAAGCCAAATGTTGTGTCTGGGGATCCGCCTATCCAAGCACACTCCCTCCATGATCATTTTTTGCCTTTTTTTATTAGTGGTTGCTGCTATGGAAATGTTTGCAGTTACAGCAATAAAAACTTACAGTCAAATAAATACAAAATGTAAATCACCTTGGTGCACCCTTATGACAATCTTACAAGGCATGGAATGGAAATGACTGTAACAGATTATTATATTATTATACAGGATTTATATAGTGCCAACAGTTTGCACAGTGCTTTACAATAAGGTGACCAGATTTTTAACATTAAATCCAGGTTTTGTTTTATTGGCAAATGGCACAGGACTGCATAATACACAGCTATGAGCACAGGAGAACATAATACACAGAGCTCTGGGCACAGGACTACATAATACACAGAGCTCTGGGCACAGGACTACATAATACACAGAGCTCTGGGCACAGGACTACATAATACACAGAGCTCTGGGCACAGGACTACATAATACATACAGCTCTGGGCACAGGACTACATAATACACAGCTCTGGGCACAGGACTACATAATACACAGAGCTATGGGCACAGGACTACATAATACACAGCTCTGGGCACAGGACTACATAATACATGGTGCACCAGGCATTGTACTACGTAATACACAGACCACTGGGAACAGGACTACATAATACACAGAGCTCTGAATACAGGACTACATAATACACAGAGCTCTGAGCACAGGACTACATAATACACAGAGCTCTGGGTATAGGACTACGTAATACACAGAGTGCTGGGCACAGGACTACATAATACACAGAGCTCTGGGTATAGGACTACGTAATACACAGAGTGCTGGGCACAGGACTACATAATACACAGAGCTCTAGGCACAGGACTACATAATATACAGAGCTCTGGGTACAGGACTACATATAACACAGAGCTTTGGGCACATGACTACATAATACACAGAGCTCTGGGCACAGGACTACATAATACACACAGCTCTGGGTACTAGACTACATAATACACAGCTCTGGGCACAGGACTACATAATACACACAGCTCTGGGTACTAGACTACATAATACACAGAGCGCTGGGTTCAGGACTACATAATACACAGAGCTCTGGGCACAGGACTACATAATACACAGAGCGCTGGGCACAGTATTACATAATACCCAGAGCTCTGGGCACAGGACTACATAATACACAGAGTGCTGGGATCAGGACTACATAATACACAGAGCGCTGGGCACAGTATTATATAATACACAGAGCTCTGGGTACAGGACTACATAATACACAGAGCGCTGGGCACAGAACTGCATAATACACAAAGCACTGAGCACAGGACTGCATAATACACAGAGCGCTGGGTACAGGACTACATAATACACAGCACTGGGCACAGGACTGCACAATACACAAAGCGCTGGGCACAGGACTACATAATACACAGAGCGCTGGGCACATGACTGCATAATACATAGCACTGGGCACAGAACTGCATAATACACAGCGCTGGACAACAGGACTACATTATACAGAGAGCTCTGGGCACACAACTACATAATATACAGAGCACTGGGCACAGGAATGCATAATGCACAGAGCACCGGGCACAGAACTACATAATACACAGAGCTCTGGGTACAGGACTACATAATACACAGAGCGCTGGGCACAGGTCTACATAATACACAGAGCGCTGGGCACAGGTCTACATAATACACAGAGCTCTGGGTACAGGACTACATAATACACAGAGAGCTGGGCACAGGACTACATAATACACAGAGTGCTGGGCACAGGACTGCATAATACACAGAGCGCTGGGTACAGGACTGCATAATACACAGCGCTGGGCACAGGACTGCATAATACACAAAGCGCTGGGCACAGGACTACGTAACACACAGAGCGCTAGGCACATGACTGCATAATACACAGCACTGGGCACAGGACTGCATAATACACAGCGTTGGGCACAGGACTACATAATACACAGAGCGCTCGGCAAAGGACTGCATAATACACAGAGCACTGAGCACAGGACTGTATAATTTACAGTGCTGGGCACAGAACTGCATAATACACAGACGCTGGGCACAGGACTACAGAATACACAGAGCACTGGGTAAAGGACTACATAATACATGGTGCACCGGGCACAGGACTACATAATACATGGTGCACCGGGCACAGGACTACATAATACACAGCCCACTGGGAACAGGACTACATAATACACAGAGCTCTAGGCACAGGACTACATAATATACAGAGCTTTGGGCACATGACTACATAATACACAGAGCTCTGGGCACAGGACTACAAAATACACAGAGCAATGGGTTCAGGACTACATAATACACCGAGCTCTGGGCACAGTACTACATAATACACACAGCTCTGGGTACTAGACTACATAATACACAGAGCAATGGGTTCAGGACTACATAATACACAGAGCTCTGGGCACAGGACTACATAAAACACACAGCTCTGGGTACTAGACTACATAATACACAGAGAGCTGGGTTCAGGACTACATAATACACAGAGCTCTGGGCACAGGACTACATAATACACAGAGCGCTGGGCACAGTATTACATAATACCCAGAGCTCTGGGCACAGGACTACATAATACACAGATTGCTGGGCACAGGACTGCATAATACACAAAGCACTGGCCACAGAACTGCATAATACACAAAGCACTGGGCACAGGACTGCACAATACACAAAGCGCTGGGCACAGGACTACATAATACACAGAGCGCTGGGCACATGACTGCATAATACACAGCACTGGGCACAGAACTGCATAATACACAGCACTGGACAACAGGACTACATAATACAGAGAGCTCTGGGCACACAACTACATAACACACAGAGCACTAGGCACAGGGATGCATCATTTACAGTGCTGGGTACAGGACTGCATAATGCACAGAGCGCTGGGCACTGGACTACATAATGCACAGAGCACCGGGCACAGGACTATATAATACACAGAGCTCTGGGTACAGGACTACATAATACACAGAGCGCTTGGCACAGGTCTACATAATACACAGAGCTCTGGGTACAGGGCTACATAATACACAGAGCGCTGGGCACAGGACTACATAATACACAGAGCGCAGGGCACAGGACTGCATAATACACAGAGCGCTGGGTACAGGACTGCATAATACACAGCGCTGGGCACAGGACTGCATAATACACAAAGCGCTGGGCACAGGACTACAGAATACACAGAGCACTGGGTACAGGACTACATAATACATGGTGCATAATACACAGACCACTGGGAACAGGAATACATAATACACAGAGCGCTGGGTACAGGACTACATGATACACAGACCACTGGGAACGGGACTACATAATACACAGAGCTCTGGGCACAGAACTACATGATACACAGAGCGCTGGGCACAGGACTACATATATATAGGTAGGTGTTAGGGATAGAGTGCTGGGTTCAGAGGTTTGCTATACACAGAGGAGACTTCTGCCCCCACATCCACAGCTCACCTCTGCACTCTTCTCTCACAGATTATCTCTGCAGCCACCTCTTAGTGCTTCCCCGATAACAGCTAAACTCTCCATCTCTCCATGCAACTGCATCAGCTCTGACCCCGTCTCCCCCACTGCCCTCACCTGTGTACAAACAGACCTCTCCCCCCATCTGCTCACCTTCGGTCTCAGCCCTCCAGACTGTCATTTTTTGGCTCTGCCTCTCCTCCACTGAACAGCAGCAGGAGCAGCAGTGAGATTATCCAGCAGGGGGCTTCGGCAAACCGGGTACCGACCTGGTTCGGGGCCAGTGTCCTCAGTCCGGGGATTGTCCACAGAAACCACAGGAGGTCTTGGGAGTAGCGGAGAGAACGATTTGGCCGATGTCTGCAGATGAGGTTGGCAAATGTAGCTGGGGGCAAGGTTGTTGATGGCCTTGTATGTTGTGGTGAGGTAGTATATATATATATATATATATATATATATATATATATATATATATATATATCTTTCAGAACCTCAGTTTGGTGGGTTAGAACAGTGGTCCTCAACTCTGGTCCTCAGGGCCCACTAACAGGCCAGATCAGATTTTAAGTATTACCTTGGGGGGGATGTACTGCAATCACTGAGCAGCAAATTATATCACCTGGGATGTATTTCAGTTATCTTGCAAATCTGGCCTGTTAGTGGGCCCTGTAGGCCAGGGTTGAGGACCACTGGGTTAGAAGGGTCAACCAGTTCCCTGTTGTAAATTGTGTTTATTTATATTATTTCTGCTGAATCGGTTAATAATACAAGGGGAATGTACATAATGGGAAAAGCAGCTGATCTCCTGTCCAAGACGTGACACCTTCTCACAACTATATTCCATCATCGATACTTTTTTTTTTCTTTATTTAACAAACTCTTATTGTTCGAGCGACAAGAATCAGAGGCCAAGAGAAGAGAAAAAAAAAATTAATGAATGAATGATTAAAATATAAACAGTCTCATCTATAAAGCATTTGTGCTCTATGGTACCAAACACAAGGAAGCGTTCATTATGGCCTGTACTGAGGGGGTATTGTTTGCTCCTAATAGGTTTTGCATGGTATTTTACACCCCTTTACTACCTTTACAACCACCCAACCCACTTTCAGCGTTTTTGTTTAAAACACCCCCGTGTTGTTTGCACCTAATCTTATATCAAGTGGCATTATTAATGTAGGTTTTGTAAATGTTATTTATTTTAAAACACTTACTTAGCAGACCACCCCCCCCCCTTTATCTTAAAGTGGAGTTCCACCCAAAAGTGGAACTTCCACTTATATGCTTCCTCCCCCCCTCCAGTGCCACATTTGGCATCTTTCGGGGTGGAGCGGGGAACAGGTTCCTATTTTTGACAGGTACCCTTCCCCACTTCCTGGAGACAGCGCGGCGGTGCCGTCCCTCGGAAGTCTGGCTTCCCTCCTCCTTCCTCTGCCGCTGGGCTAATTAGTAAGCACAGTGCGCTTTGCGCATGCGCAGCAGGGAACTGGTTGTGAAGCCGAAAGGCTTCACTGCCAGTTTCCCTTACCTTGAATGGCGGCGGCAACACCCGGGAGCCGATCGGAAAATCAGCTTCGGGTGCCAACCTCACGTGAACCCTGCACAGGTAAGTCCTAATATTAAAAGCCAGCAGCTACAGTATTTGTAGCTGACAACTTTTCATTTTTTGGTGGGGGGTGGAGCTGAAGCCCACTGGCATGTCCTTCTGGGATATGGTGCTGCTTGCTACCCAGCATGCACCTCCTGATCTCGCACATGCGCATAAACAACAAAGCGATGCTGCAAGAGGCAGAGGTGCATTGACTCCTGGGATTGATGACACTCATATCCAAGGAGCCAAAGCGTGGCCGGACCGGACATGACCTACCTCATACGAGGTACTGCAGAAGTGGAGGATTACAAAAAAAAAAGTATTTGCACTGCTGGAAAAAAAACACACCCCAATAAGTTTACAGTAAGTGTTTAAGAAAATGGGGTGGGGGGGTGAATAAAATGCCTGGAACTCCTCTTTAAAGTGGTATTAAAGTTAAATGTACCCCTTGCCTGTCAGTGGGTAATGTGATCTTAGCCGCACATGCGCAGCTCAGACCACATTTACGGCCTGCTCTGTGTGCTGCGGTGATGGGACTTTAGTACACATGTGCAGGAGTGATGTAATGTCAGCATGGCCAATCAAGTGGCCGTAAACACAAAACCAGGAAGGAAGACCGGGTTAAGATGGAAGCGCCGGGAACCAGGGAGAGCCCTGACAGCACATCGCTGGAAGGCTCTGTGTGTCGGTAAGTCTGTCATAATGTACTTGCATGCAATGAATACTAGTACATTATGACTTAAATTTGCAGGGGGACCACTTTAAGGACCCAGCCTTTCTCTGACATTTGTTGCTTACAAGTAAAAATCAATAGTTTTTGCTGGACAATTACCAAGAAATATGATATATATATATATTTTTTTTAGCAGAGACCCTGGAGAATAAAATAGCGGTCGTTTAAATTTTTTACGTTTTTTGCACAGCGGTTTTTAAAACGCATTTTTTTGGGAAAAAATACATTTTAATGATAAAAAAAAAAAACCATAATCTATACCCCAAAGTTTTTGTATAATATGAAAGATGATGTTATGCCGAGTAAATAGATTCCTAACGTGTCATGCTTAAAAATTGCACGTGCTTGTGGAATGGTGCCAAACTACGGTACTTTAAAATCTCCATAGGTGACACTTTAAACATTTCTACAGGTTTACCAGTTTAGAGTTACAGAGGAGGTCTATTGCTAGAATGATTGCTCTCGCTCAGATATTTGTGGCGATACCTCACATATGTGGTACAAACACTGTTTACATATGGGCATGACCTATGTATGCGTTCTCTTCTGCCCGCAAACAGGCATATATATATATATATATATATATATATATATATATATATATTTTACACTGTTCCTTTAAAATTAAAAATGTTTGATCACTTTTATTGCTATCGCAATAAATGTAGGAATTCCTTGCGATAACAATACAGCATGACAGGTCCTTATTATGGAGAGATCTGGGGTCTAAAAGACCCCATATCTCTCTTCTACCCTTAAAAGCAAAAGATCAAAACAATGTTTTTATTTTTTTATCTTTTGCTTGATTCTGCAGCAAATCCACTGCTGGGATCACTTTTATTAGACAGCTCTCAGTCAGTGGTCACATGCTCGCCAATCCTTAACCCCCCCCCCTCCCCAAGCATTCCAAACTGTTTAATAGAGCGCCAGGGGGGCAGGAAGGGGTTAACACCCATCATGCCATCATGCCATAACATACCTAAATAATAAAATAAGTAAACACGTGACATAGGATGTGGGAAAACTTTAGACTCTTTAGGGCTCATTCAGAAAGCAGATTATGCTGTCCTTACAGAGCCGCAGGCAGATGCGTGTGCACTCTACAGAAATGGATGTACTTGCAATTGTAGGGAAGAGGCCCTTGTCCTCATCAACATGGATCTCCCCTGGAAATTTACCTGGCCATGTTGAGGGCATCTGGCTTGGTATGGTTCAGGATGGGGAGGGAAGCATTCTTGTCCCCTCCTTTTCTAGCCTGCATGCTCTGATAAGGGTCTGGTATGAATTTTTGGGGAGACACAGCGCTTTTTTTCTTTTTTGCATGTGTTTCCCCCATTAAATTCATATCAGACCCTCAAGGATAAGGGTCTAGTATTTATTTTTACGGGGAACCCTGTGTTGTTATTTTTGTGTATGGGGGTCCCCCATTACCATTTATACCAGACTCTCATCAAAGATAAGGGTTGGGTATAGATGGAGGGAATTCCCAGCATCTGAGAGCTGTCACTTTCCTGAAATGTTTTATTTTTTAAAAACAAACGTTTATTGAACTATGCATGAATCAATGATACAAGCAGTATACAGCGAACATTGTAAAACAGACATGATGTGCAAAAAAAAAAACATCGGTCAAGCAAGGCTGAGGAGCGTATGGAGCAATCAAGTAAATCAATACAAGATCCTATAAGAGGAATGTACTTCAATAATATGAAGATGCACACAACGGGGGCAGCCACACAGTTATAAAGCAGTAAAGAGCCAGGCTAACAACGATAAGGCTATCATGGGGTACAGGTGGATTCGGCCTGAAGCCATCTATCCCAAATCTTGTGGTATCGGGCTGGGCAGCCTCTATTAAGGTAAATCCTTATAGGAAAGGGAGTTATTAACATCAGCAATCCAGGTGGCCAGAGTGAGCGGGGACGACTGAATCCACACCCGAGCACAGAACAGTGTTTCATGTAAAAATTTAGCAGTGTATTTATCATATCTTCATCAGGGAGTATGCCCAATAGACAAATCTTAGGGTCTAGCGTCACGGGAGTACCCATTTGGTCATGGAGGAACTGCACCACCTGCGCCCAGAAGCCCCGAATACGCGGACAGTGCCATAACAAATTACCAAAAGTGACAACCTCGAGTAGGCATCTAGGGCAGGTGGGACTCTGGGAGGGGTCGAATATAGCCATCCTGTCCAGGGACAAATACGCCCTATGGGTAATGTATACTTGTGTGAGTCTGTCAGAGGTTTTAGTAGAAAACAGAGTGCATGCCTTCAAAGCCTCACTCCATTCATCATCATCAATGTCACCAGCGTCCCCCCCTCCCCAAGTCTCTCTAATGCTATACGCCAGGCAATAAGGCAGTCATACAAGATAGAGATGAGTTTGCGTGGCTCCTGACCCCTGAGGACCTCAAAGAGGACCCCTAAGTAACTATGGAGGGCAGCGGGGGAATACGGTTGTGAATATGTGAGGTAAGGGCATGTCTAAGTTGGAGGTATCTAAACATCATGTGCCAGGGCAAATGGAATTCCTCCTGAAGACGTGCAAACGTTTTAATCGTACTATCGAGCAGGACATGGGAGAGGAAATAGATGCTGTAGGACATCCACAGACCAGGGTCGGGAACCTGGAGTAGTTCCAGGAGGTGTCTATTGTGCCATAAGGGTGTCATGGTGTGCATCGTCGGGCCGTTAGTTTTGGACATTGCAACATTCCAGATTTTCCTAAAATTGGCCGATGTGCCACTTTCCTGCAATTTAAACAAAATTAGTTTTCTTTATAAATTTTTCTTTTGCTGTAGTAAGTTCATCATTCAGATGTGCCTCTTCACAGACATGTTCAGGGCATGCCCAGTCATGATATTTAAAGTGGTTGTAAACCTCAGTCATAAATTATAAACAAAGCATGCACTATATTACCAAAAATATTGGGACGCCTGCCTTTACACGCTATGGAACTTTAATGGCATCCCAGTCTTAGTCCATAGGGTTCAATATTGAGCTGACCCACCCTTTGCAGCTATAACAGCTTCAAATCTTCTGGGAAGGCTGTCCACAAGGTTTAGGGGTGTGTCTATGGGAATGTTTGACCATTCTTCTACAAGCGCATTTGTGAGGTCAGACACTAATGTGGACGAGAAGGCCTGGCTCGCAGTCTCCACTCTTATCAATCCCAAAGGTGTTCTTTTGGGTTGAGGTCAGGATTCTGTGCAGGCCAGTCAAGTTCCTCCACCCCAAACTGCAACTGCACTACCTCCAGCTTATTCCTGTGTGCGTGTTTCCTCCCTTCAATCCGTTTTCAGCTTTCAGAGGACACTGAACTCTACAGAGAGTAACTTCAGTTCTCTGCCCTCTTCTTTCTGACAACTCAGACAAGCTTTATAAATTCTGGACTTTAAATGGATGTGGAGAAGAGAAGACTGCAGATTAATAGTTACAATTTATGTAGGAGGATTTGTTTAATCTCTGTGTATCCCACGAGGTCAGTCACTGCACTGGGTATATGTAAAGGTTTACAACCACTTTAAAGGAATCTTGCATTTTTAATATTTAATGTATAGCATTAATAAAATCCCTGCCCCCTACCAAACTGATTTTCAAAATGTATTTTTTTTGCTTTGGTACATCGTTCTCAGGGCAGGGCCCAGCCTTCCATACTATTTGTTTGACAATCCCTTGCCTATTAGTCTAGAACATGGCAATTACTCTGATCCCTACGGTATTACATTGTACTGTATTGTAATGTCTAACCTCATGTTGTTAAGAGCTGCATAAACTGGCGGCGCTATATACATCCTGTATAATAATAATAATTACTGTTTTTTAACATTTAACTCAACAGCATACAAACTTTAGTCCTGTTCTGCAAACCGGATACGTTCAGCTCATCCCTAATATTAAACAGGATATCCGTCTGGCCTGCAGACATTAGGATTATAGACCTATTAAACTAATGCTAGCCATACACGCACAGAATTTCGGCCGGGAATATTCTTTGAACATTCTTTGAACATTCTTTGAACATTCTTTGAACATTCTTTGAATAGACGAATGTCGTTCGAAAATTGTCTTTTGCTTTTCACATTTAATTTTAAAATGAATGTCATTTCTGAACGATTACCACATACACTGCCCGAAAATTCGTTGATCGAAAAAAGTTTTCCCTTCTGCCCCTACGAATTTTCCCGTCGCTGCAGTCGAAAAAGGACATCGATTTAACCCCACTAACGATTAGAAAATCAAACGAATTTTCTTGAAACGAAAATTTCCGGACGAAAATCTATACGTGTATGGCCAGCATTAGGATAGGAAGGCAAGGACACATGAGCAATCCAGTTAAAATTTTGCAGGCATTTCAAACACATCTTCTGTATTCATCTGGTGACTCATTTTCACTTGAAAGGCAGAGGAACTAGTGTTTGCCCACATTTCTCTTCCCACAATCTTAGCAATAAGACTTACATATGTGTGAATTGGATGCAGGTTTCCATGCATCTAATATGTATGATATGCGAGTGTGAGTGGCTCTCAATGTAGCCAGTTCACACAGGTCTGGAGTGGCCAATGAGCAGATGGCAAAAGGGTCTTGTGCATGTTTGGGTCAGTGCGAATTCAGGCAAACAATTCGGACCTGAATCGCACCTGAACCGGTGAACAGACACGCATCATACCCCAGGCACGAACCCGCGGCTGCACATATGTGAAAGCGGCCTTAAAGTGATATTAAAGGTAATTTATTTTTTCCTTAAAAATGACACCTACCCTGTGTAATAGTTTTGCACAGAGCAGCCCCAATCTTCCTCTTTTTGGGTCCCTCGCTGGTGATCCTGGCTCCTCCCTGCTGCTGAGTGCCCCTATAGCAAGCTGCTAAATATGAGGGCACTGGTGCATGCTTGCTCCCGAGCCCCGCTCTGTGTGTCTTTAAAACACACAGAACAGGGCTCTGCCCCTTACTGTCCTCCGCTCCCTCCTCACTGGCAGTGATTGATAGAAGCGGGTGCCAATGGCTCCTGCTGCTGTCCTTGAGCCAATGAGGAGGCAGGGAGTCGGGAGAGCAGCTGCTCTCGTGCACATTACTGGATTGAGATCAGGCTCAGGTAAGTATTAGGGGGGCAGCGGGGAAGCTTCATACTGTAGGCCAGTGATGGCGAACCTTGGCACCCCAGATGTTTTGGAACTACATTTCCCATGATGCTCAAATACACTGCAGAGTGCATGAGCATCATGGGAAACGTAGTTTCAAAACATCTGGGGTGCCAAGGTTCGCCATCACTGCTGTAGGCTTTACCTTTAGAACCACTTTACCTTGTTTATTGGCAGATTGATTCAGGAAAGCCAAGTAGGCTTCATTCCCAACTGCCAAGTTGATGACAACATTTGAAGGATTTCGCATCTTATACACCAAGCCTGGAATCGCAACCTCCCTGCTTTCCTCTCATTTCTTGCTTTGTGGAAGGCATATGATTTGGTGCGTTGGCCTTACCTATCACCTAAATAGGGTCTGGATATGCATGTTTCTGCCTTTATCTCCTCCTTGCACACCTCTCCACAGGCGTACATAAAATATTCCAGCTCCCAGTCTACCGATTTTCTGATCAAACTCACAACTAAGCAGGAATGCTCTATTTCTCTTCACCCCTGTTTGCCCATCTCATTGAACCCTTGGCCATCCTGATCAGAAAGAATCCAAACATCATGGGTGTCTATATCGCTAACACCCAGCACAAGCTTTGTCTATTTGCAGGAGACATTGTCCTATATATTACAATACCATCACATCACAGTCTCACGTCATAGATGTGTTCTTTCAATTTGCATCTATATCAGGCCTCAGTTTTAATACTTCTAAGTCCAGGGCACTTAATTTTGCACTCCCAAAGCAGATGGGCAATCGCGTAAGGCCTATGACTTTCCTTTAAATTCAACCACTCTCCACTATATAGGAATACATTTGACTACCGGTAATTAATATGATGTGATATACACTGCCAATTACCCTCCCCTCCTGTATACTTTCAAAACCCTACTAACTCCTTAGAACAGATTTCCAAAATCTTGGTTGGGAAGAATTGGCTAATACATTGCCTAGGATTTGACTAATACAATTTTGAAACACACTATGAAGGTTGAAGCCTAAGGGCTCTTTCACACGGGCGTTCCGATCAGATCTGCCTGTCAGTTTTTTAGGCGGATCTGATCGGATGCCCATTCAGCCCTATGGAGCAGCGGATGTCAGTGGAGACACCTCCTCTGACACCCGCTGCAATCCGCATCCGATCCTGTCCGTGAAATCCGGACGGATGGAAACCCTATTTTCCATCCGTCCTGGGGATCGGATGAGATCGGATGAGAGCGGACAGGCGGTCCGCTCTCATCCGATCCCCCATAGAGAGCAGCGGGAGCTGTGACACCTCCCTCTCCGCACTGCAAGCGGAGACGGAGCTGTCATCCGCCGGCTCAGCAGGGATCGGCTGATTGGTCCCCGCTGAGCAGCCTACGGAGGCGGACCGTGTGAAAGAGCCCTAACACAGACAAGCCAAATGCCAGGCGGCATTGGCCGGTTCAATAGAAACCAGCCAACACAGTGTGTACAGTAGCTGGTCCAAAAGAAGCTGGCCATTCTGTCAAAGGGTCATGACCAAAAAAGGTCTGCTGACCAGCTCTGATCAGCACTCTCAACCAATGGCACCCAATTCTAAAATGTAAAAAAGCGAATAACTGTTATGTAAACTTATAACTCAGCAACATCCACCCTTGTAGGACACCCAATGTCAGAGATGATTTATTCTATCAAAGCAAAAAGACCTTTACACGCTGGTACTGACTGGTATTTCAGCTTTCTCGAACAAGGATGCTGTGAAGGCCCCTTAGCAACTGATGATGTCATTAGTTGTTAGCATGCCGGCATCTAGAAGGTTGTAATGGTGTACAATCAAAACCTGTGGCTTTGTATAACTAAAGCAGGCTTTATCTACCTGCTAGCTTGTATATCATTTATCACCTTGAAAATTCCTAAATTTTGTTCAGTGTATGTCCAGCTTTACATTGAAAGTGTGCTAGTAATATGAGGGTTTTTTGCTGTTGTTGATCAGGATCACGCCTACATGACCGCACTTGCCTCTGTTTCTGTTTGCTTTTAGCAGACAATGCCCACATCCAGGTTAATGTTAACTACTATGTTTGTAACCAAGACAGATTAGTACTTTGTTTTGTATTAGAGCTCTACGGCTTCTGATTCACTGTAGAATTGTTTCATGTTAGAAATATTTCTAGCAATGTTACAGGTAAGTGATACAAGTAAAACAGTTTGTAGCATTTATAAATGTGGGTAAAATAAAAAAAATAAAAAATGAATTGGTCTCTGTGCAACACAGATTTGTTTTCATTTCATGTATTTTCGACAAAAAAAAAAAAAAAAAAAAGGCCAAATATGATGCACAAATATCAATCTTTTTAATAATACAAAAATCAGCATGAGAAATTGTTGAATAAAATGAAAATATATCCAAAGCCAAAATAGTTTTAGGCCTCTTTCACACGGGCGTTCCGTATATCACCCCATCCGTTTGCGGATGATATACGGACATAATGCATGTCAATGGGATTGCGGATGTCAGTGGATGACCATCCGCTGACATCCGATTTTTGTCCTTTCAGTTCTGTTCTGTTTTTTGGAACGGAACAGAACCCTATTTCTCTTCCGTTTAAAAAACAGAAAGGACGCAAAATCGGATGTCAGCGGTGTCATCCGCTGACATCCGCAATCCCATAGACATACATTATGAAGCTATATCATCCGCAAACGGATGGGATGATATGTGGAAATCCGGACCGGATGACACAAGTGTCATCTGTGTCTGTAAAAAAAGTAGAAAAAAAAAGTGCCTGGGCGGATCGCAATACGGTCTGCTCCTCCGTGTGAAAGAGGCCTTATTGTACTGTGGATAAAGTAGCAATTAATAAAAATCCTACTTTTTTGCCATCTGTAGCTCATTTGGTAGATTTCACTTTATGTTCTATAGACACAACAAGAAATTAGAGGAAATGTCTCTAACTTGAGAGCAATCTTCACCTTTTGTCATTAGAACATGTATCCCCATTGCAAGACTTCCCCTCTATTCCTGTTTTTTTTTTTTTTTTTAATTTCCCTCACTTTGAGTCCTATTGACAAAGGTCAACATGACAAAAAGTAATAGAGAATCTCCCAAGCAGGTTCACAGACAATGATATAAGGCTAAAGCCTCTTTATGACCTCCACATTCATATTACAGTTAGGGCCTTCCCTGGTGTTTACAGCCTTAAAAAAACAAAATCTCTTTACCGTTTGCCAAAACTGCTACAAAGTACTCATTGACCAGACCACATACCAGGGACCTCTAGTCTCAATATGTGATGTCAAGACTGGAAATGCTCCTGAAATGGCCCTGAGAATTCTTAAAAAAAAAAAAAAAAAAGCCTGGAAAGGAAGCTGGTTCTGCAATACAGAGGTAATTAAATGGCTAAGGGCTCTTTCACACGGGCGTTCAGTTTTTTTTTGCCCGATCAGGTCCTTTTTTTTTTTTTTTTTTGAAACGGACTCGGATGACACTTGTGTCATCCGTTCCGTCTGTCCGTTTTTCATCCCATCCGTTTGCGGATGAAAGACGGACATATGTATCTCTATGTAAATACGGATGTCAGCGGATGACACCACTGACATCCGTTTTTGCGTCCGTTTCCGTTTTTTGAACGGAAGAAAAAATAGGGTTCTCTTCCGTTCCAAAAAACTGAACTGAACGGAAAGGACGAAAAACGGATGTCAGCGGATGATTATCGTATTTACATAGAGATACATTATGTCCGTTTTTCATCCGCAAACAGATGGGATGAAAAACGGACATACGGAACGCCCGTGTGAAAGAGCCCTAAGGCCCCTTTCACACATGCTGTCCGTTTGTCCGTTTTTCATCCATCCGTTGACGGATGAAAAACGGAGATCAATGCATCTCTATGTAAAAACGGATGACAACTGATGATCATCAGTTAACATCCGTTTTCATCCACTTCCGTCAACGTTTTTTTGAACGGATGAATGCCCTATTTTTCATCCGTCAAAAAAACGGATCGGACGAAAAACGGATGACAACGGATGAAAAACGGATGTCAACTGATGACAACGGATGAAAAACTGATGTCAACTGATGACAACGGATGAAAAACGGATGAAAAACGGATAACAACTGATGAAAAACGGATAACAACTGACGAAAAACGGATGAAAAACTGATGACAACTGACGAAAAACGGATGAAAAACTGATGAAAAACGGATGAAAAACTGATACATTTGACGTGACTGAACTGATGAACTGAACGGACTGTATGTGTGAAAGGGGCCTAAAGCAGAGTTCCAGACGTTTTTGTGTTTATTAAAAATCAGCAGCTGATTTTTATTAAACACACACTCACCTGTCCCATGATCCAGCGGTGCGGCCGCCTGAAGCCTTGCTCCTCTCCCTTTCTTCTCGGCGGCGCCGGCATCACTAGTGTGGGCACCCGGCTGTGACAGCTTGTGGCTTCACAGCCAGATGTGCACTGTGCATGCGCGAGTTGCGCTGCACATCATGAATGGCTGGGCATTCTTCTGGGACCTGTGACGTGACGGGAGAGGAGAATTTCCGCTCGAGCTGCTTTGGCGACCCGAGTGGAAGTGGGAAGGGGTCAAAACTAGGTATTCACCCCCCCAAAAAAATTAAAAAATCACATGCCAAATGTGGCATGTCAGGGGGTCAGGAGTGCTTAAAGCGGAAGTTCCACTTTTGGGTGGAACTCCACTTTAAGCCTCGTGCACACTACTAGTTTTTTTTCCGTTCAGCTCAGGTTGGAGCCGCTGTACTAACAATCAGATGTTAGTACAGCGATCTCGCCTGCTGTGCTATTGCGCTCTTACAGGGGATAACCCTCCCGCCAGAACACTCATTGACTGAGAGCGCTGACCAGGAGTCGGTCGGCAGACTTTTTTCGGTCAAGACCCTTTGGCAGAAGTCGGTCAGGCGGCCGGCTTCTGTTGGATCGGCTGCCGTAGATGCGGGCCGAATGTTGGCCAGTTTCTATTGAACGTTATTGTTACCGCCCGACATTCTGCGCATGTTTACTAGGCTTTAGGAGGACTGGGAGAGCTAGTTTTAATGTTAATAAATAGGAGCTTCACCCAAAAGAGAAAATGCTGCTCTTTCTCCTTCTCTCCCCTTCTCCTTTACATTAGACACATCATTTTTTTGGGAGGGAGCGGGTACCTGGTTTTGACAGGTACTCGCTCCCACTTACGCTCAGATCGCCTCCCTGCCTGCAGCCTTCTGGTACACATCACAGATCCCAGGAGACTGCAGGATCATTCAGATAGTGCAGTGCAGTTCACGCATGCAAAATGAGGAGCCAGCATGAAGCCGCAATCAGACACAGCTGGCTGCCCACAGTTAATATGTTGGCGCCAGGGTCTGAAGACCGGTGAAGAAACAGGCTAAGTGAGGACAGCGAAAAATCCTGGGCCAGATGAGTGGCTGTTTATTAAAAGTCAGCAGCTAAAAGTCACAGGCAACTGAAGAACCTTAAGAGCTTGATCACACATAAGGCCTGAGGGCAGTAAAGATAGGTGGTTAAGCCACAGTTTTACTGTCCATTTACTGCCCCCCCCCCCTTCATTTACCACAGCAGCTGGAGGGGAAGCATTTGTGCTCCATTAGGATCGTGAGTCCCTCTGCCGTGGTTGTAGATGTGACATATAACCTCTCCATTCACAGGTTCCTTTGACTGGAAGACCAGGCTGTATAGGTGGAGTATTGCAAAAAATAAAAACAGATGCTCCATAGAGAAGCACCCCATGATTCCGGTAAGTGGGAGGGATTTTAAAGGTGGGGGGATTGTGGGGAATGTGATCATGTTTCATGGTATACCCTAAGCCTGTGTTCTTAAAATCTTTGCTTTGTTGAAATATGAACTATGACCTTAGGGATTTTTCCCCCTGATGAGGACACGCAAGAGCCCTGTGTCGATACGCGTGGGGGAGGGGCCATACGTCGGAGTGTGAGTACGGCTGAGAGCATTTTCACAGCTCACTGAGCGGATAAACCAGAACAGTTGGAGACCCCCACCTGAGCTTCTGGGCCACTATTTGCAAAATAGCCATTATATGTGGTGCGCTGCAAGCACCAATTAAATGTAAGGCTCCGTTCACATCTAGGCGTTTTGGGGCGTTTTTGGGGAGTTTTTCTGCTCTAGGATCAGCTCTCAAAACGCCCAACAAGACAAATCCTATTAATTTCAATGTTCACATCTGAGCGTTTTGACGCTGTAAGCAAAACGCCCAATGCTCAAAAAAGTACACGAGCTTCTTTTTGGGCAGATTACAGGCGTTTTCCATTGGTTTCTATTCAATCTAAAAACGCCTACACAAAAAACGCCTGTAAAAACGCCAGTAAATCGCGGTAAAAATTGCGGTAAAATCACGGTAAAAAACGCGCGAAAACGCTACGCTCAGGTGTGAATGTAGCCTAAGTGCAATACGTTTATTTTTAATAAAGTCTGTTTAATTGCACCATGTATATCTTTCTTCCTATCCATGTAAGCCATCCGTGAGGGATAGGAGCACCCTGACAGCATTTAAGAAAAAGCAACCCCTCATCCATATCTATTGGATTGAGCACAAGGCCATTACTAACCAAGCTTAAGTGCGAGGTCCCAGCCATAAAGGTGAGGCACCCACCTGAAGGGGGGGGGGAGCACAGAGATTGGAGGTGAAATCAAGTTTGCTCACGGCCATACAGTATTTGAGCATTGGTGATTGGGATTTAATCTCCATACAGAGGAGCATACTTTGTTTGAACTCTTATAATTTGGATACCAGGCATAAGGAATTGGACACTAATTCACTACGTCACTTTGCATGATTTATATGTGTTTGAATATTCATCGTATGGTTATATATTAATTATGTTTAAATTGGATTTAATCATTGCACAACTGTTGATATATACACATATATATATTTTTTGTACACAGTGATACAAATTGTTCACCAAAAATTCATCATTCGTTTAAATTAATTTATTATTAATCTAAGCTACACAAGTTTGCGCAGCACATATTTATATTATTTCATTCACAACACACTCACAACAAGGGCCCTCTTAGCGGCATCCTACAACCACTTTACACCACCATAGATTTGCTCGCAGTCCCATTTAAATTTATTTCATCTCCTGTACCATGTCCGCACGGCCTATGACCACCTCCTGTACCATGTCTGCACAACCTATGACCACCTTCTGCACCATGTCCGCACAGCCTTTGATCACCTTCTGCACCATGTCCGCACAGCCTTTGACCACCTCCTATACCATGTCTGCACAACCAATGACCACCTCCTGTACCATGTCTGCACAGCCTTTGATCACCTCCTGTATCATGTCTGCACAGCCTTTGATCATCTTCTGCACCATGTCCGCACAGCCTTTGACCACCTCCTGTACCATGTCCGCACAGCCACTGACATCTCATGTACCATGTCCGCACAGCCTCTGACATCCCCTGTACCATGTCCTGATACTCTCTCCTGTACCATGTACGCACAGCATATGACCACCTCCTGTACCGTGTCCGCACAGCCTTTGATCACCTTCTGCACTATGTCTGCACATCCTTTGACCACCTCCTGTACCATCTCCACACAGCCACTGACATCTCATGTACCATGTCCGCACAGCCTCTGACATCCCCTGTACCATGTCCTGATACTCTCTCCTGTACCATGTCCGCACAGCCTATGACCACCTCCTGTACTATGTCTGCACAGCCTATAACCACCTCCTATACCATGTCTGCACAGCCTATAACCACCTCCTATACCATGTCTGCACAGCCTATGACCACCTCCTATACTATGTCCTCACAGCCTATCACCACCTCCTGTACCATGTCCACACAGCCTATGGCCAAGTCCTATACCATGTCCGCACAGCCTATGACCACATCCTGTACTATGTCCGCACAGCCTATGACCACCTCCTGTACCATGTCTGCACAGTCTATGACCACCTCCTGTACTATGTCCGCACAGCCTATCACCACATCCTGTACCATGTCTGCACAGCCTATGACCACCTCCTGTACTACGTCTGCACATTCTATGACCACCTCCTGTACTATGTCTGCACATTCTATGACCACCTCCTATACCATGTCTGCACAGCCTATAACCACCTCCTATACCATGTCTGCACAGCCTATAACCACCTCCTGTACCATGTCCGCACAGCCTATGACCACCTCCTGTACTATGTCCGCACAGCCTATGACCACCTCCTGTACTATGTCCGCACAGCCTATGACCACCTCCTGTACTATGTCCTAAACCTTTTGCAAATGTATGTGTGAGGCTGTAAAAAATCAAATAGTCCTCTGCTTTTTTTAATTGGATAACCTGTGGGATGGATCATAGCCCACCCTGCAGTGCACATAAAGGGGGGGTTGGGCTGACTACATTAGTGCCCTTATATGGACTAATGCCCATATTTATCCAATGGCATTAACTAAATATGGGAATGTGTCCATATAAAAGTATAAGAGCAATGATGTAAACCTTGCTTTGTGCACTGGTGGGCAGTCATGTTGGAACAAGAAGGAGCCATCCCCAAACTGTTCCCACAAAGTTGGGAGCATGAAATGTCCAAAATGTCTTGGTCTTAAGAGTTGCCTTCACTGGAACTAAGGGGCCAAGCCCAACCCCTGAAAAACAACCCCACACCATAATCCCCCCCCCCATCCAACAAATTATTTGGACCAGCGCCCAAAGCAAGGTCCATAAAGACATGGATGAGCGAGTTTGGGGTGGAGGAACTTGACTGGCCTGCACAGAGTCCTGACCTCAACCCAATAAAACACCTTTGGGATGAATTAGAGCATAGACTGTGAGCCAGGCCTTCTCGTCCACATCAGTGCCTGGCCTCACATATGCGCTTCTGGAAGAATAGTCAAACATTCCCATAGACACACTCCTAAACCTTGTGGACAGCCTTCCCAGAAGAGTTGAAGCTGTTATAGCTGAAAAGGGTGGGCCAACTCAATATTGAACCCTACAGACTAATTAATGCTGGCCATACACTATACGAAAAATCGTTCAAAGTTATTTTTGAAAAACGAACACTCGGCCTTGAGAGCAGATGACCGTGCCATCATGTAATGACCGCATTTTGATCGATAAGTCGTTCAATGGACAAAAATGAATCCATTTTTCGTTCTTGCCTAGTGCAAACAGTTTGGGCGAGAAACACATTAACCTTTCAATTTATCGTTTTTGTTCGGCAGAATTTCTCAAACTGTTCCTTCGATTTTTCACCTCTGAAAAGTTAAAAACGATTTTCTATTTGTGCCCATTAACTGGACGAAAAATGAAAAAACCGGCCAAATGACAGACTTCCGAACGATTTTTCGGCTAGTGTATGGCAAGCATTAGACTGGGATGCTATTAATGTTCATGTGCGTGTAAAGGCAGGCATCCCAATACTTTTAATACTTTTAATAATATAGTGTATGACTGCAAGGATTACTGCAAGGATTACTATGTGTGCTTCATTATGGAAACTTGTAACCAGAATTTCTGGGACTTTAGCCAATCAGGAATGGTCTGGCATATCGTGACAGTTTCAGAGCTACCTGATTGACCTCAGTTCCGGGTAATTTCTCTGCTTCTAGGTAAACTGAGTTGCCGCCTGATGTTCTAGCAGATTACCACCGCCCATCAGATTGTGTAACAGAAGTGACATTCCGACAAAAAAACACTTACTGCACATGCACTATGCGTTCCATGATGGGCCGCGGTAATCTGATAGAACATCGGTGTTCTTTTGAATAGTGCATCCCATCGGATAATGCCTCCGATGACTAGGGCATGCGCAGTACGTAACGTCACTCCAGCTGATTTCCCAATCAGCTGGCGTGACGGCACACGCATCCAAGGCTTTATCTGACGATCCACAAAGCGTGGAGAATGAATCGGATTGTAAGATTCTGCCTCGCTCTCTGAGCTGCAGACACTGACCTCACTCCAGCAGATTTCCTGTTCCCCTGGCATGACGGCGCATACGCAGATCATTATCCTATGATCCGCAAAGCGCGGAGTATTAATTTGATTGTCAGATTCTGCCTCACTTTCGGAGCTGCAGGCACTGACACCAGTTTACCTAAATAGGTGTCTATCTTGCGCCCAGTTTGTGCCTATTGCCCCTATATAGCACCCGGATTGTGTCTATTAACGTCCGGTTTGACCCCATTAGTCTGCAGTAATCAGAACAGCAGGAGAAGTGCAGAAATTATCCCTAACAAGAGAGAGCGAGACACACCACGTGACCAATGACAGCACCACACCACGTGACACCTGAGAGGGACAAAATCTGTCCAGCCAATTAGATTCTTTCCATTTTACAGTGTCATCACATGCCAGACAGAGCCACTGCATGCCGTACAGTTCCATTGTAGCGGTACAGAGCCATTGCATGCCGTACACTGCCATCACATGCTGTGCAGAGCCATTACATGCCGTACAGTGCCATCACATGCTGTGCAGAGCCATTACATGCCGTACAGTGCCATCACATGCTGTGCAGAGCCATTACATGCCGTACAGTGTCACTGCATGCTGTACAGTGCCATCACATGCAGTACAGAGCCATTACATGCCAGACAGTGCCATTGCATGCCGTACAGTGCCATCACATGCTGTGCAGAGCCATTACATGCCATACAGTGTCACTGCATGCTGTACAGTGCCATCACATGCTGTACAGTTTCATTACATGCCGGACAGTATCTTTGCATGCCGTACAGTGCCATCACATGCAGTACAGTGCCATCACATGCAGTACAGAGTCATCACATGCTGTACAGAGCCATTACATGCCGGACAGTGTCATTGCATGCCGTACAGTGCCATCACATGCTGTACAGTGTCATTACATGCCAGACAGTATCTTTGCATGCCGTACAGTGCCATCACATGCTGTACAGTGCCATCACATGCAGTACAGAGTCATCACATGCTGTACAGAGCCATTACATGCCGGACAGTGTCATTGCATGCCGTACAGTGCCATCAAATGCTGTACAGTGACACTGTACGGCATGCAATGGCACAGTATGGCACCGTACAGCATGCGATGGACCGGTACGGCGTGTGATGGCACTGTCATAGTCCCGGTCTCTCTGAACTTGCTTCTGTTCATCTTCTACAGAACTGTCTGTGTTGCCAGACTGACCATTCAGCATCTCCCCAGATCACCCAAATATAATGAAAAGAATCTGATTGACTAGACAGATTGTGTCCCTCTCAGGGGTCACGTGGTGTGGTGCTGTCATTGGTCACATGGTATGTGTCGCTCTCTCTTGTTAGGGATCATTTCTGCGCTTCGCCTGCTGTTCTGATTACTGCAGATCATTTTGCTGATAGTCGGATAATGCCTCTTCTGATCAGCTGACGTGACGTCATTCATGTGGGGGGAGGGTGTCACGTTGTCCGCTTGTATTGTTAGTGTTTAATAATCACATGCCTCTCATGTTACGTGTAAAACAATAGGAACAACTGCTCAGCTTCCTGCATTCTTCAGCCATTGTTTGCTGAGTCCTGTATAATAGCCCACAACTGGGTGTATTAGAGGACGGGCATCCCCAGCTGTACAGTAATTGGGGTGTGAGATCTTAAACACCGGTGTTCCGTGAGAATTACCTACCCGTGAGAAAAACCTACCCCTCGTCACTTCCGGTACTCCGCACTGTATGTAATGCAGCGGGTACATTAAAACAGCTGTGCTGAAATACGAGTCATCTCCACTCCTGTGCCGGTCACTTCCCTGCTCTCGGATAGTAAATATAAAAGCGGCGGCGGCTGTATGAAAACATAAATCACTGAGCCGAAAGCCGCTTTTATATTTACTTGCCGAGAGCAGGGAAGTGACCGGGACAGGTGCGGGGATGACTCGTATGTCAGCACAGCTGTTTTAGGTAAGCGCCGCGTCGGTAGGTTTTTTTCACGGTACACCGTGATCGTTTTATACTAGTGCGCATGCGCACTAGTAAGCTCCTCTGTTCTGCCATTAGGTATCCGGTGTTCCGTGAAAAATCCATACCCGTGAGAAAACCATACCCTCGTCACTTCCGGTTCCGCTACGGAGGGTATGGATTTCTCACGGTAGTTAAACTTGCGGCGATTACATTAAAACAGCTCATCTGAAACGTAAATCATCTCCGCTCTTCGCCCTGTCAATGCCCTCATCTCCGGTAATAAATATAAAAGCGGATCACGGAGCCGCGATCGCCGTCACATTTACATCTCATACACCCGCCACCGCTTTTATATTTATTACCGGAGATGAGGGCAGTGACAGGGCGAAGAGCGGAGATGATTTACGTTTCAGATGAGCTGTTTTAATGTAAGCGCCGCAAGTATTACATCAGACACAGTGCCGTGAGAATTTCATGCCCACCGAGCATGCGCACTTGTCTAATTCTTTAATGTTCAATCACGTATCCGGGGCTCTGAGCATGCGCACTGCTGCGCTGCTCAGCTGTTTCAGCCCGGAAGTGACGAGGGTATGGTTTCTCCACGGGGTATGGTTTTTTAACGTTACACCGGCGCTCTGAGCATGCGCACTGCTGCGCTGCTCAGATGCTTCTGGCCGGAAGTGACGAGGGGTAGGTAATTCTCACGGAACACCGGTGTAACGTTAAAAAACCATACCCCGTGGAGAAACCATACCCTCGTCACTTCCGGGCTGAAACACCTGAGCAGCGCAGCAGTGCGCATGCTCAGAGCCCCGGATACGTGATTGAACATTAAAGAATTAGACAAGTGCGCATGCTCGGTGGGCATGAAATTCTCACGGCACTGTGTCTAATGTAAAACTTTCGGCGCTTACATTAAAACAGCTCATCTGAAACGTAAATCATCTCCGCTCTTCGCCCTGTCACTGCCCTCATCTCCGGTAATAAATATAAAAGCGGTGGCGGGTGTATGTGATGTAAATGTGACGGCGATCGTGGCTCCGTGATCCGCTTTTATATTTATTACCGAAGATGAGGGCAGTGACAGGGCGAAGAGCGGAGATGATTTACGTTTCAGATGAGCTGTTTTAATGTAAGCGCCGCAAGTTTAACTACCGTGAGAAATCCATCCCCTCCGTAGCGGAACCGGAAGTGACGAGGGTATGGTTTTCTCACGGGTATGGATTTTTCACGGAACACCGGCCACGCAGATGTAAGAAATGACAGCTGCCCCGGATTCTCAGCCCTGCTTTAGCTAGCTTACATTCACATACATGTTGATGACTGCAAGGGTCACGTGATCGTGTGCTTCTTCACAGAAACATGTAGCCTTTCCAAATACCTACGACTTCAGCCAATCAGGAATGGTCTAGCTTATCACATAACAGTTTCAGACCTACCTGATTGGCTGCAGTTCCGGATTATCTGATTGGCCGTAGTTCCGGAGTATCTGATTGGCTGCCTTCTCTGCTCTGTAGTTGGCGGCCGAGAAATCCAGCGGCCGCGTTTTATGTGTGTTTGCTATGCTATCAGCGCGCTGTGATGAGTCATCAGCCATGTTTGTTATTCATGCGAGGTGAGGGGGAGGGTGTCACGTTGTCTGCTTGTATTGTTAGTGTTTAACCACTTCAGCCCCAGACGATTCCCCCCCTAATGACCAGGCCATTTTTTGCGATTTGGCACTGCGTTACTTTATCTGACAATTACGCGGTCGTGTGACACTGTACCTAAATAAAATTGATGTCCTTTTTTTCCGACAAATAGAGATTTCTGTTGGTGGTATTTGATTACCTGTGTGATTTTTTATTTTTTGCGCTATAAACAAAAAAGACGACAATTCTGACATTTTTTTTTTCACATTCTGCTATATAACTTTCCCAATAAAAAAAATGTAAAAATCTAATTTTTTCATCATTTTAGGCCAATTTGTATACATTGTAGTGTATTTTGATTGGTTTGCACAAACATTATCGTGTCTACTAACTAGGGGAAAGATTTATGTCATTTTAATTGATTTATTTATTTTTTTTACTAGTAATGGCAGCGATCAGCAAATTTTAGCAGGACTATGACATTGTGGCGGACAGATCGGACCCCTAACTGACATTTTTGGGGGGACCAGTGACATTACTACAGTAATCAGTGCTAAAAATATGCATTGTTACTGTACTAATGACACTGCCAGGGAAGGGGTTAACCCAGGGGTGATCAAAGGGTTAAGTGTGTGCCTAAGGGGGTGTTTTCTAACTGTGAGGGGGATGGGCTTGTGGAATCAATACAGGGACCTGTGATCCTAAATAGGAAGATCATAGACCCTCTGTGCTGATAGCTGAGAGAACAACGGTCTGCTGTGTTTACACCAGCAGACCGTCGTTCTCTCTCCATGGGCAGTGATCGCGGGTGCCCAGCAGCAATCACCGCCGCCGGCCCCGTGAGTCAGTCTCCTGCTGGCTAATGGGGGCACGCACGCACTCCTAGGAGCGCTCCCGCAATACGCATATAATTTACAGGTATGGTAGTTCGTGCAGCCGAGCCAGACTGCAGCAGTATATCTGCGGCGGGTGGTAGGCAAGTAGTTAATAATCACATGCCACTCATGTTACGTGTAAGTGAATAAGAACGGCTCAGCTTTGTCACACGGCTCATGGACGGTTGCAGCTTCCTAGTTTTATGAGGTTCAGAAATATAAGTGGTGTGCTGGACTTCCTATGAGAGAACATTGCATGTGTAACACAGCCCCCCTCCCCCAGGACGCACATTGTGTGCATGTTGGAAGAGCGAGGATGTGCAGTGACATCTAGTGGCTGTGTGAGGGACTGCTCTGTGGCAGAGTATACATACAACATATTATCGGGGAGGGGTTGTTTCTAGTACGGAGTGTATACAGCGCTCCACTGACTTGTATATGGGGGAGATGATATCTGTGTACTGTGAGTGTATTTATAGGAGATTGCTCATGGGGAGACGTGCCCAGAGAGCTGAGCTGGGATCCTGTAATGGAGATCTGGCTGGTGGGTTAATGATTGCGGTGGGTACAGAGCTGACTCTGCTTCCAGCAATCAGCGTACGGTGGCTGTAGGGGATAAATCTGCTTTTATTCAAAGCAGACATGCACAGATCTATATTTTTCTGGGGTAACCAGTTCAGGTAAGTTTTGTAGTGAAGAGTAGGGATGATCGAACCATCGACCATCGGTTCGACCCGAACATTGGGTGTTCGAGGTTCGGCCGAATTTAGAACTTTTTGCTGAAAAAGTTCGGAATTCGGCAACCAGAACCGACCAAAATGCAATGGTTCAGGAAATGGGCTTTAAAAGCCCATGATTGGACCAGAACCATTAGCAAAAGCCAATTGAGGGGGCAGGAGAATGCTAGGAATGTGATTGGAGTGACTAGGGGGTCCCTAGGCCAATCATTAGTGAATACGCCCCCCAGTATATAAGATAGCCCCCACCAAATTCCTAGCATTGTTATACAGGGACATGGAAGAGAGTGGAAGCAGTTCTGTTAATTTTACTTTAAAAGTGTCATTTAGCATTTATTAGTGTGAGGAAAGGGATATCTAGTGTAGTTAGGGTGCTCTTTTACACTTTAGTTAGATGCAACAATTTAGTTTCTGTAGGGAAAGTGTGAAGTGTCAGGAGGACCATAATGTAGTGTAGGGTGAACTGACTGCTATGGCAGGGTGACCAAACCCTTCCATATCAGGGTGACCGTAATGTAGTGTAGGGTGAACTGACAGTGACTGCTAGGGCAGGGTGACCAAACCCTTCCATATCAGGGTGACCGCTATAGAGAAAAGCTAGTTTCTCTCAAGTCACTTTCGCTGCAGTAATATGGCTTCGCCCCTGTCAGCTTGCTTTTTGGCTGCAGGCGTCTATAGTGATTTTTTGAGCACATGTTTGGAGTCAGGCATGACATCTGAACATGTGTATAGGGGGTATATATACACACCCATGTATGTATATATACACCTGCACATATATAGGTGTGAAAGGAGCAGAAAACACTACTTACGCTAATGAAATAATTAACACCAATATAGTTACGCTCCTATCACACCTATATATGGCTAGGTGTATATATACAAATGTGAAAGGAAAAAGTGCGCTGGTCTGTGATATGCTGCTCCCAGATGAAAAATAATGTGTGATAAGTGATAGATGGTGCGCTATATCAATAAAAATGTACAATAATTGCAATCAATAAACAAATGTAACCTTAAAATATAAACAAAATATATTGGTGCAAAATGTGTGGTATCAAAGTCCCAGGACACAAACGTGTCAATAGTGGAACCACTACCAGTGGTATATTGGTGACAGATGGTGATTGATTCAAATAAGTGACTTGAAATTCCCTCCACCTGTTGGAATTCCTCCTTACCGGACGGAATAAAGTAAGTGCTTTTCTATTGCAAAATGGACGATCCCGGTGCTCAAATCAAATAGGTGCTCCCCACCGTGCATATATAAGAGCCCGTCGGGCCTCTTACCAGAAGAATGAGGATACCATGCACTGCTCACTGCTCTCAGATCCAAACGATACCAGCAGCCACAGATGGATGTAGATGTCATGCACCGCTATACTGTTCTCAGCCGAGTGTATCTCTATATCCAAGCAGTACTGACAGCCACTTGTTGTGAATGATTAAGAGGATCGTTTCACTCCAGCATCACATGTAAAAGAATAACTGCCAATGGTGCATTACCCTTGATATTACTTTATTAAGATAAAAGATTGCACTTACATGTATGAGGAATGAACTTCACAAAAGGTTACAAAGCGCTGAGGGATTCCTATGTTTTGCCTGGGTCCGGCTGCAGCTCGGATCCCAAGCGACGTGGTGACGGCACGCCTCCTGTCTTTAGACCACGTCGCTTGGGATCTGAGCTGCAGCCGGACCCAGGCAAAACATAGGAATCCCTCAGCGCTTTGTAACCTTTTGTGAAGTTCATTCCTCATACATGTAAGTGCAATCTTTTATCTTAATAAAGTAATATCAAGGGTAATGCACCATTGGCAGTTATTCTTTTACATGTGATGCTGGAGTGAAACGATCCTCTTAATCATTCACAACAAGTGGCTGTCAGCACTGCTTGGATATAGAGATACACTCGGCTGAGAACAGTATAGAGGTGCATGACATCTACATCCATCTGTGGCTGCTGGTATCGTTTGGATCTGAGAGCAGTGAAGCAGTGCATGGTATCCTCATTCTTCTGGTAAGAGGCCCGACGGGCTCTTATATATGCACGGTGGGGAGCACTTATTTGATTTGAGCACTTATTTTGCAATAGAAAAGCACTTACTTTATTCCGTCCGGTAAGGAGGAATTCCAACAGGTGGAGGGAATTTCAAGTCACTTATTTGAATCAATCACCATCTGTCACCAATATACCACTGGTAGTGGTTCCACTATTGACACGTTTGTGTCCTGGGACTTTGATACCACACATTTTGCACCAATATATTTTGTTTATATTTTAAGGTTACATTTGTTTATTGATTGCAATTATTGTACATTTTTATTGATATAGCGCACCATCTATCACTTATCGTATATATACATATAAGTATGTGTGTATGTATACCACTATACACAAGTTCAGATGTTTTGCCTGCCTCCAAAGAACCCAAGAAAATGCCCAAAAAAACGATAGCGTTAAAAAAAAAAACGCCCAGGTGTGTTGCTGCAGGCATTTTATGGGGGTTTTTGGAGGCAGGCAAAACATCTGAACTTGTGTATAGTAGTATATATACACACATACTTATATGTATTTTACACTTAGACATATATAGGTGTTATAGGAGCAGAGCCATATTAGTGTTAATTATTTCATTAGCGCAAGCATATATTTCTGCTACTATCACATCTATATATGTCTAGGTGTATATATACATATAAGTATGTGTGTATATATACCCGTATACACAAGTTCAGATGTTTTGCCTGCCTCCAAAGAACCCAAAAAAATGCCCAAAAAAACGCTAGCGCCAAAAAAAAAAAAACGCCCAGGTGTGTTGTTGCAGGCATTTTTTTGGGGTTTTTGGAGGCAGGCAAAACATCTGAACTTGTGTATACGGGTATATATACACACATACTTATATGTATATATACACCTAGACATATATAGGTGTGATAGTAGCAGAAATATATGCTTGCGCTAATGAAATAATTAACACTAATATGGCTCTGCTCCTATAACACCTATATATGTCTAAGTGTAAAAATCATATAAGTATGTGTGTATATATGCCACTATACACAAGTTCAGATGTTTTGCCTGCCTCCAAAAACCCCCAAAAAAAATGCCTGCAACAACACACCTGGGCGTTTTTTTTTTTTTTTTTGGCGCTAGCGTTTTTTTTGGGCATTTTTTTGGGTTCTTTGGAGGCAGGCAAATCATCTGAACTTGTGTATAGTGGTATATATACACACATACTTATATGTATTTTACACTTAGACATATATAGGTGTGATAGGAGCGGAGACATATTAGTGTAAATGATTTCATTAGCGCAAGCAAATATTTCTGCTACTATCACACCTATATATGTCTAGGGGTATATATACATACATGGGTGTGTATATATACCCCCTATACACATGTTCTGATGTTTTGCCTGCCTCAAAAGACCCCAAAAAATGCCCAAAAAAATGCTTGCTACTAAACCGGCAAGGTGTGAAAAGAGAGAAGCCACTAACCTGTTCTATAAGTTACAAAATACAAACAATCTTTTTTTTTATGGTTCTGGACATGCTACAGAGCTGAAACTTTACAGGTACACTTTTTAGACCCCCAGATACTAAATCCAAAGAAATATTTATTTATTTTTTTAATTTTTTCAATAATTGGCTCTCTATCAAAAATTACAATTTTTAAGAACTTTTTTTTGTGTGATTAATAGTCCCTGGGGTATGACCCAGAACCCTAGGCACTTTTTATGGGCATTTATTGGGTTTTAGGGCTTCAAAATGGTGTTTTTTGATTACCAAAGTTCGGGTCCCATTGATTTCAATGGGGTTCTGAAATCCGGGCCGAACTTTCGGGAAGTTCGGATGTTCTGGCCGAACCAAACTTTTGAAAAGTTCGATCATCCCTAGTGAAGAGGAGCTTCGGAATCCCAAAGCAAAGATGGCCGCCGCAGACAACAAAAGGAAGGCATCATCACGCACGGCACGCAGCTCTGTGTTTTTACCTGCACATTAGATCCCAGGTGAGCAGGATACATGGGATCCACACACGGGGAGAGGATCGTATAAATAAATGATATAGGGTCTGGGATTAAATGTACCGTTTCAGTCTTTGCAGATGACACCAAGCTTTGCAGTGGAATAACTTCTTTACAGGATGTCTCCAATTTAAAAGCTGACCTCAATGCACCGTTTCATTGGACAACTATGTGGCAAATGAGGTTTATTGTTGATCAATGTAAAGTTATGCACTTGGGGGCTAAAGATATGCATGCATCATACCAGTGGCGTAGCGTGGGTTGTCAGCACCCGGGGCAAGGCAAGTCATTTGCGCCCCCTAACCCGCGGGATTTTAGCACTCGAGTCTCTTCCACTAGATTAGTTAAAGAAACCCTTACCCCCTAAGCACATGTATTGTTTGTTATGAAAATACTGATGTAATTAAAGTAAAATGCATCTAAATACAAGTTTGAATGACCAGCGTGCCCCCTTTCAATGCAGAATGACCAGCATGCCCCCTTTCAATGCAGAGAGACCAGCGTGCCCTCTTTCAATGCAGAATGACCAGCAAGCCCCCTTTCAATGCAGAGAGACCAGCGTGCCCCCTTTCAATGCAGAGTGACCAGCGTGCCCCCTTTCAATGCAGAGTGACCAGCGTGCCCCCTTTCAATGCAGAATGACCAGCGTGCCCCCTTTCAATGCGGAATGTCCAGCGTGCCCCCTTTCACTGCAGAATGACCAGCGTGCCCCCTTTCAATGCAGAGAGACCAGCGTGCCCCTTTTCAATGCAGAGTGACCAGCATTACCCCTTTCAATGCAGAATGACCAGCGTGCCCCCTTTCAATGCAGAATGACCAGCGTGCCCCCTTTCAATGCAGAATGACCAGCGTGCCCCCTTTCAATGCAGAGAGACCAACGTGCTCCCATTCAATGCAGAGAGACCAGTGTGCCCCCTTTCAATGCAGAGTGACAAGTGTGCCCCCATTCAATGCAGAGAGACCAGCGTGCCCCCTTTCAATGCAGAGTGACCAGCGTGCCCCCTTCCAATGCAGAGTGACCAGCGTGCCCCCTTTCAATGCAGAATGACCAGCGTGCACCCTTTCAAAGCAGAGAGACCAGCGTGCCCCCTTTCAATGCAGAGAGATCATCGTGCCCCTTTCAATGCAGAGAGATTATCGTGCCCCCTTTCAATGCAGAGTGACCAGCATGCCCCCTTTCAATGCAGAATGACCAGCGTGCCCCCTTTCAATGCAGAGTGACCAGCATGCCCCCTTTCAATGCAGAGTGACCAGCGTGCCCCCTTTCAATGCAGAGAGACCAGCGTGCCCCCTTTCAATGCAGAGTGACCAGCATGCCCCCTTTCAATGCAGAATGACCAGCGTGCCCCCTTTCAATGCAGAATGACCAGCGTGCCCCCTTTCAATGCAGAGAGACCAACATGCTCCCATTCAATGTAGAGAGACCAGCGTGCCCCCTTTCAATGCATCGTGACAAGTGTGCCCCCATTCAATGCAGAGAGACCAGCGTGCCCCCTTCCAATGCAGAGTGACCAGCGTGCCCCCTTCCAATGCAGAGTGACCAGCATGCCCCCTTTCAATGCAGAATGACCAGTGTGCCCCCTTTCAATGCAGAATGACCAGCGTGCCCCTTTTCAAAGCAGAGAGACCAGCGTGCCCCCTTTCAATGCAGAATGACCAGCGTGCCCCCTTTCAATGCAGAATAACCAGCGTGCCCCCTTTCAATGCAGATAGACTTACCTGCAGTGGCCGCTTCTCCTCAGTTCCCCACGTCTCCTCGAGTCCTCCCACCCCCTCCTCGGCCAATGGCATGCATTCGCCTTTCGGCCAATCAGGAGGAGGATCCATGTGACAATAGCAAATTTTCATTCGCTATTGTCACACAATGGGTGGGCTCGGGGCGCACTGCTCTGCGCCCCGGGTCCACACTTTTTTGAGGCCTATTAGAGCCTCTGGCTCTAATCAGGTGATTAAAAAAAAAAACCCACTCTGTGACAGCGCCATGCTGCTGACTCACTCGCTGCTAAACTGACTGAGCAGTGAGGAGAGGCAGCATAGGCGGGGCTTGGCTTGCAACGCCACCACACCCTACACCAATGGACAGGTGAGGCACAGTCCAGCCCCGCCCCACCCGCCATTTTCAGCCATAGGGCGGCCGCACTGGACATCTCCCAGCCTAAAGATGGAGGCAGCCGCAGACAGTGTGTGAACTGTGTATGTCAGAGTCAGACAGACAGAGTGACACTGCGGATGCGCCCCCCCAGATGTTGCACCCGGTGCGGCTGGCCCCCCCTGCACCCCCCACGCTACGCCACTGCATCATACATACTAGGGGGAGTAGAACTGGGGTAATCCATAGCGGAGAAGGATCTTGGTGTTCTGGTAGATCATATGCCTAATAAAAGCATGCAATGCCAAGCTGCGGTTTCCAAAGCAAGCAAAGTCATTTCTTGTATTAACAGAGGCATGGACTCCAGAGAGAGAGATATTATTTTGCCCCTGTACAAATCTTAGTAAGACCTCATCTGGAATATGCAGTTCAGTTTTGGGCACCAGTTCTCAAAAAGGATATAGGGGAACTGGAGAAAGTGCAGAGAAGGGCAACCAAACTGATAAGAGGCATGGAGGAGCTCAGCTACAGTATGAGGAAAGATTAGAGGAGCGGAATTTATTCTCTCTTGAGAAGAGGAGATTAAGGGGGATATGATCAACATGTACAAATACATAAGGGGCCCTTGCAGTGAACTTGGTGTTGAGTTATTACGGTCATCACAGAGGACAAGGGGGCACTCTTTACGTCCAGAGGTGGTCCAGAGGTGGTTCTGGCCAGCACACTAGATTGCTTTAAAAAAGGCCTGGATTCTTTCCTGGGTGCACATTATATAACTGGGTACTAATATTTTTAGGTAAAGTTGATCCAGGGAATATCCGATTGCCTCTCGGGGGATCAGGAAGGAGTTTTTTCTCCTGCTGTAGCAAATTGGATCATGCTTTGCCGGGGTTTTTCGCCTTCATCTGGATCAACTGCGGGTATAGGATTGTGTATATGGGATTGTATGGTTGTGTTTTCTTTACTGTTTTTTGTTTTTTATTGGTTGAGCCAGATGAACTTGTGTCTTTTTTCAACCTAACTATGTAACTATGGATCAGTAGCGGCTGGTGCATTAGGGGCGCATGGGCGCCACCCCCCTATCCATGCGTCCGCCCCCTGATCTACATGCGGGTCGCTGGACGCATGGATTCCAATGTTTTTTTTTTGAAGCACATGATTAGAGCCAGAGTCTCTAATAGGCTTCAAAAAAGGGTGGGCTCGGGGCGCAGAGGACTGCGCCCTGAGCCCACCCAGTTGTTTGACAATAGCGAATGAATATTCCCTATTGTCACATGGATCCTCCTCCTGGCCAATCAGGAAGCAGGTCCTGAGACCTGTTTCCCGATTGGCCGAAAGGTGAAGCCATGCCATTGGCCAAGGAGGACTGGAGGAGACGCAGGATACTGAATTGAAGCCGCTGCCGCTGCCTGCCTGCCCGCCCTTCACGGTGAGTGAGCCGGCAATGGGGGGGGGGTAAGGTTTGCGGGGAGGGTAGGGGTATGGTGTGGTCCGTCTGCCGCCCCCCCCCCCCCCCCCCGCCCATGGAGCACCAGCTGCCACTGCTATGGATCCTACAGCGATTGGAAGAACGGAGATCTATTCACCTGTGTGTGGATTGTGTGAATGTCAATTTTATATGTAATACTTCTATATATTTTATTCCATAGACAGCTGATGACTGTGCCAGGCTTGTATGATGGGCCCCAGTCCCTCTGGGTCTATGCAGGAAATAGACTATATACACCTTCTTCATCATAAGGGACTGATCATGCCTATGAGGAAGATATACAACACAGCGTTCTGGAGCTGGAGAGACCACCAGTTACACTGGATGTGGATTGATATGAACTTCCTGGGTTATTTTTCTTCTTTTTGGGAAATAAAAAAAAAATTCCTTTTACATAAACATACAATGAAATGCTGTGTAATCTATGTAACTGGGTAACTTGCTAATGTTTCATGATTGTGTTATTTATTCTTACATGTTGTGATGTCTTATCTATATTTGTCAGAGTTGTATAAAGTACTCAAAACCCATACTTGAGTAAAAGTACAAGTGCTCGATCAAAAAGTGACTTGAGTAGAAGTGGAAGTGCTCGATCAAAAAGTGACTTGAGTAGAAGTACTAAAGTATTCAACATTTTTTTGTACTTAAGTATTGCAAGTAGTTGTTTTAAAAATTTTGCTACTCAAGTACTGAAAGTAAAAGTACCAGTAGTTTTGAAAAAAAAATTCTACTCAAGTACTGAAAGTAAAAGTACAAGTACTGTGTTATGTAGTTATTAAAGAAAGAAGTCAAAAGTTTGAACATCATATTGTTTTTTATTATTTCAAATGCAGCTTTTATTTATACATACAGTAGCTTTTATTTTCGTATGCGCTGATAATACACATGTTTTGAGCTTCATGAAAACTACCATCTACTGTTCTGGCAGTGGTAATTTTTATAATTGTAACTAATAACTATGCTGCACAAAAAAAAAATACTGGAGTAGAAGTATTGAAATCATTGAAAAAATGTAGTGAAGTAAAAGTGGAAGTAGGAGAAAAAAATTCTACTCCAGGAAAGTACAGATACCGCCTTTTGGTACTTAAGTACAGTAGTGAAGTAGTTCTACTTAGTTACTATACATCTCTGATATTTGTATGTAGTATTCTGTAGTTATTAGAATCACTATCACCACTTTAGTCTAATCACCTAAAGATCAGGCTTTTTTCTGCAACATTTTTCATGTTTCCAGACCCTCCAGGGTACACACACCAAAATGTTTTTTTTTCTTTCTTGGGTCTGGTTACTGTGGTTGGCGGACCCCACCCTCTTTAGGTTACAGGTGTAAGAATAGTTGTGGCTTGTCTACTGTGTCCTCCTTTTATTCCAAGGGCTCCCCCTTGAAGTGTTACTTGCCTTAGTCTGGTAGGGCAACTTTCCCAGATCGGCTCACTATGATAACGGTCTATGATAACGCCCAAGTGGGAGGGCGAAACGCGTCTACGTATTTCCTGTGCGATATTTTCATACGTCACTTCCGGAGCACTTCCTTGTTTGCAGTGGAACGCATGCGGCCGCGGCGTTCCCGGAACCATCTGCAACACTGTTCTCTGCTTTTATCAACAATAGCCTTGTGAGTATATTTCTGCTTATATGTCAATACAATTTTTTTTTTAAACTGGCTTCACTATTCTGGAATCGGTATTATTTTTTTGAGCTGTCCAGGGCCACCAAATTGAAGGGATAACATTCAGCTTATCTTACTAAGGAGAAGATCTGGCATGCTACAAAACCTTACCAGCTATAAGTACAGATTGGATGATCCCTCATAATTACAAGCGTTTTTGACCCTTAATAAGGGTACACCCTTACCCTTATGGTGAGTAGAGTTCCTGAAGGGCTTCAAGTCACCTGGCACGAGTGATCATCTTTAAGCACCTTTGTATCTGCACTGAAGCACTTCATTGTACTTTGTTCATCTGTCAATATTTTTTGATTATATTGCATTTTGGTGCACATGAAAGTCAAACATTTTTTAGTCTGTGGACTTTATCAATTCACTGGACACTTTATTAATTATTAGTAAATTTATATTTATGGTCACACTTTGCACTTTATGCATGGAATTTTTTTGCACATTTCTAAATGTCACTATATGCTTGGTTATTTTTAATATTTATTCTGCAAGCGCTGTGTTATCTTGTTTCACTATTTCTTCCGAGTTTTTACTTGGTGAACAGCAGCTGCATCATCCATCAATTCATTCATTATATTTATTTGTATTCCTATTTATCATATTTTATTATTTTAGCACCGTACCATATTTATTTAGCGCAGGTTTAAATTCACTTATACGGCTCTTAGGTATGTACTGCTAGGTGCGCCATGAGAGAGGACCATGTGTGGGCGCCTCTTCATTAGGGTTACCACATCATACCTTTAAACCAGGGTACATAATAATTACACAAGTTCTGTGGCTGTTTAAGGTGGTGTAGCAATATTTCCAGGCCTTGAGCCTGATGTGGGTCTGCTATTGTTACCGGTGACACCTCCAACACATTTAAATTGTGAACCCAAGTGTGAGAATTGAGACATTGACCACTCCGGCATCTTTGGTTGGTTTTGTTTATTGTATTTTGGGGATGGGAGAAGGAAATGAGTGGGATACTCCTCTGGCTCAACTAGGTTAACTGTGACTTTGTACAAAAATGCCCGTTGGTACTGTCTTGATGCCAGCTGAATGCCAACCAGCGCTTCCTGACGTTTGAAGATACTGCTTTGCTGAACTAGTGCTGGAACCTCGACTTTAACTTGTTTGTTAACTCAGAAGATCCAGGACTGTAGAACACTTGACTCCTGACACTCAGTTTAGCTCAAAAGTCACTGAACAGCTCCCTTCAGCCCTTCACTGACCGAAGTAGCTCCTTGTCACTGTTTGTGCCACTGCAACTCTTAACTCTGTACACTACACACTGTACACATTAGCTCTTCAGGGCCCAACCGCTGGCGCCCCCTCTAACACTTCAGGGTCCTCTGACTAGGTACCCCCTCTGATACTTCAGGGTCCTCTGACTAGGCACCCCCTTTAACAGCTAGCTGACTCCTGGATCCCTAGAACCTTCTCTGGAGTGGTCCCCTCTACACTTGGCAGACCCCTAGGGGCAGTTTACAGTACTCACGACCTTGGCAGGCTTTCCTGGAACGGAACCCCTGTTCCTTCACTGGTCCTCGGCACACCGGATCCCTTCTGCAACTCAACTCAGCATCCTCTAGATTCCCAGGCAGCCACCCGGAACATCCAATCCTTCTGACAGGAGGAGAGACAGCCGTACTTTCCCTCCTGGGACTCTGCTTCCCACCAAAGACACTGCGTCATGCGTTCCCCTCAAATATATACCCACTCCCAGAATCCTCTGCAGCAGGATCTGCCTTCTGGAGTAGATACAGGCCTGAATGTGTCTCTGATTGGATTTCCTCCACTGCCCAATGAGAATCCTCTCATGGAGCCAGTGGGGAGACTCCCCTCTCAGCAGACACACCTGGGAGACATGACAGCCCAGCTGAAATTATGGCCCTGCTGTTAGGCAGCCAAGGCCCACTATACTTTTACCTAGCACCTACCCTGCAGGGTGCTACATCCACCCCACACCAAAAATGAGTCAGGTCCCTCTGACTCTGAGGCAACAGCCTCCTAGCAAAATACTACCAAAAACAGGAGTATCTCACAAACCTGGAAAGGGGGAGAGGGGAAAATCGAATGTACAAATAAATTAAGGTGAAAAAATATAGCTTTACAGTCTGCTGTACAAATATACAAACATTTTTAAGGTGCATGAGAACTGATGCACCCCCCATCAAACAAACCTGTTTGGTGAGAACTATGAAGAAAAATACAATGCAGATCTCCTAGCTAACTATCTCTGAGATGATCCCACCTATAGAGAGAAATGGAAGCAAAAGTTAGTCAACTGCATACACATAGGAAAATGCAAGCCTCACTATCCTGACAGTTGAGTGGAAAGACCCTCCTTTTTGACTTTAAGGGCAACCTTTTCACTCCCTTCCCTGACTACCTCTGCTGACCAGTATCTTGACTTGCAGGGGTCCACTCCTTTCCGATAAAAAGTCTGTACCCTGTCACTGGCTAACTATTCAGTCCTTTAATGAAGTGAAACACAGCGCCCTCTTGCTGTCTTTCGAAGTTCTTCTGGAAGGAACAGGACAAGCCACAGTTCTGTAAGTAACACAGGGGTTTTGCAGGACACCCCCCCTCCCCCCAAAGTTCCTGGATACTTGAACTTTGCAACAACTTTATCAGAACTGTGGACGACATCCCACACAGTTATTTGTAATCCACAGAGACCCTGGCCCGATGGCCCAAGGGGTCTAGCATAGCAACATTCTCTCCAAGACCCTGGCCCGATGGCCCAAGGGGTCTACATGAAACTTGAACACTTTCAAACTTGTGAATTCAGCATTCTACTTTTAAAGTTCCTTGGTCAGTTGTGGTAGCCAGCCGGCCAACACAGTTTTCTTGCTTTTGAAAAATCTTCTTTTAGAAAAACACTTTCTGCCCTCAAATATAGTAGTCAGGGTGAGGGACCTGAACATAGACTCCTTGCTCATTCTTGACTCTGATGGACCAGGCACGACCTGATCCATCGGGGCGACGAACCTCCACTCTGTCTATGTAAATGGAGCGCCCAAAGTTCCATTGAACTTTTAGACTGTTGAACTTTTCCTTTAGTTTTTCCTCTGGTGAGTCCCTGTAAGGCTTGGGGACAAACAAGAAATCCTAGATCATTTCGTCACTCCAAAAGTCTCTGAATTTCTCTATCATTAGCATCACTTCCCTGGGTGCATACGGATAATCGTATCCATACTCGAGTGCCACTTTTTTCTGCAACCACCTCTGCATGCGAGATAATCGGGGAGAGTCTTCCTGTTACCTCTCCCTTGTGGAGAAAATGGAGTACACACCTTTTGTATCATGTTTTCATAGGCTGCATTCTGGTCTCTGGCCCTGGCAATGTTTCCTGGAGGGGTGAGGTCTGGGACTCGTTCAACATATGCATCGCAGAATCCCAATTTCTGAGTCAAGTCCCCCCTCTCTATGGCTTCCTTAGCCTCTTGATCCAGTGTCACTGCATTGTCAGGACCTGGGGAGCTGCTCCCAGCTTCTGACCCCCCGTCTTACTCGGTTTCATCTACGGACCCCCAATCATCAACCCCTTTTTCTAATGATCCATATCGGTGTTGAAAAGATGGGGGATCGATGCATACAGGGCATTTGTCTCCCTCACTGCTAGTGCTAGTAGGTGAGGCTTGAATTATTGCAGGTTTTTCAGGCTGCCGTATGCCAATGGGGGCGGATCCTGCCATGACCACTGAGGTAGTTCTGTCCTCCGACCACCCTCCGGTTACCGGTGCGGGCATGGATCCCCTCCCTAGGGAACTCTGTGACCGAGTCCCCCTTCCACATATTGAAGGCCCACTGACTGCTGGCAGGGCCTCCAGCTGCATCATTAGCCGCAACATGCCCCTCCCGCTTCCGCGGAGGAACTTGGATTCAGTCCTGGTCATCTCCTGAGTAAGGCCTGATTTCCATGTAACGGAGAGCTTTTTGGGCCGGCCCTCACTCTTCTCTGCCCAGAGCAGCAGATAACCAAACTGCCCACACTGGACCCACACCTGTACCCTTAGTGTAACAGTAGCACACTGAGGAAGCTCCTAGGAACTCCCGACTGCCTCCCGTGCACATCACGAGTCCGCCGTCCGGCACCATCCGGATACCGGTATCCCAGACTTGGGAAGGATCGGGCTGGTGGATCTGCTCCTAGTTCTGCCTTGCAGAGTCGTCACCCATGGTGGCAGTGATAGCAGGTACTTGTAAAAACAGAAAAATCAGCGCTTAACTCTAAATGAGGTGGACCACTCTATATGTCTTCAGCAATCAATACTCAAAGATCATAAAAAGCATTAAATATCACATAAATCCAAAAATAACTAAATGTGTAAGTGAACTTCTAAAATCAGATGTAATGATATGTACAATCCAAGCAAAGGTGATGATAAAAAGCAATAAAGGAATGTTCTCAAAATGATATGTGCTTAATCCAAATATATGTGGTACTTAAAAAATGGCTGACAGGTGAAAATAAAATATACAAAAAGTGTCTAATCAATATAGTGACAGTGAGCAAAATAATTGATATAGGAATAAACAAAAAATATTGTTCAAATAACAACGATGGTGATCTCAGTCCAAACAAAGGAAATGTCAACCGACGGACTGAATATTTAAAAGTGCAACTGTGCTGAACATAAGGTGCATATGTGTCCACACATAAAGCTTCAATCAGTCCAATACGGTCATTAAAGTGCAAGGTGCCTCAAAATAAAGTGATCAATACAAGTGCAATCAATAGGTGAGATCCAAACACAGCAAAGTGGATGTGTCCCTGTGAGCTCGCAATCCAACCCCAGGTGCAGTGGCCGCTCACCTCCACAACACTCAAAAAGAGCGTTTAAGTACTGTTATCCAAGCTTCTTATATTTTCCGGACACACGCTAATTTCCCTCCAGCTGTTTTTGGCTTTATGTTTCAGAATGGGTCCACGCGAATTTGTCTCAGTCCATCTATCTAACTCTTAGACAAGAGAGGCTCTCATGGTGTAGTACATTAACCACTTGCCGACCGCGTGCGGTAATACTACTGCGGCAGGGCGGCACGATCCCGTCCAGCCACGTAGTATTAACGTCATGCGCGTCTCGGCTCCCAGAGCGCGCTCCCGCGCGCCGCGGGTCCCGATACCGAGCGCATTCGGTAGGGAACCGATCAATCACCAGATACTGACCAATGATTTTTGGTCAGTGTCTGTAGATCGGTCCCCACCAATGGCAATCTGTCCCCTGTCTGTGTAATGTAAACACAGACAGGGGAAGTGATGTCACTGTCCCTTCTGGAGTCCTTTCGGTTCCAGGAGAGAGACAGAGACACAGTAAAAACGTGAGTTCCACCAACACTACACTGACACACCTCACATAGGTACATTTAACCCCTTCATCACCTCTGATCACCCCCAAAACCCCTCACAGTGAACACTATATACAGTGGTATACAGATATTTTACTGATCACTGTATAAGTGTCACTTGTGAGCGTAGTTTGCGCCTGCGTTAGGCCCAAATAGGGTTAGGGTACCCGCCACCTATCCCCTAATAAAGTTTTTACCCCTTGATCAGCCCCAGTTAACCCCTTCACTACCTATTACTCTGTGCACTAAATACAGTATATAGGTAAATACTGATCACTGTATTTAGTGTCACTAGCGACCCTAATTTGCGCTTGCGCTAAGCCCAGACAGGGTTAGGGCACCCGCCACCTATCCCCTAAAAAACTTTTAACCCCTTGATCTTCCCCAGTTAACCCCTTCACTCCATATAAAACAGTGCACTAATATATACAGTATATCAGATAACTACTGATCACTGTATTTAGTGTCACTTGTGACCCTAATTTGCGCTTGCGCTAGGCCCGAATAGGTTTAGGCCACCCGCCATCTATCCTCTATAAAGGTTTAACCCCTTGATCTCCCCCAGTTTAACCCCTTCACTTCCCTGTCACAGTGTTCACTATATACAGTGATTACCGATCACTGTATTAGCGTCACGGGTGACACAACTTAGGCTAGCTAGTTAGCGTCAGGGTCCCACTACACCACCGTTACTTAGCGTCAGTTAGAGTCAAGTACACTAACACACACACACCACCGTTACTAGTATAGTGTTTGAACAGATCAATATCTGATCTGATCAGAAATATACTAGCGTCCTCATAATTTAGTGTTCCCCAAACGCAGTGTTTGCACAATCAGCACTGATTCCTGCTAGCACCTGCGTTTAGCCCCCTTGCCCAGACCACCTTACCCAGGCAAGTGTAGTAATCAATAGATTACTGACACTTCCAAAAAACACATCACACAAAACCGCTGCGTTAGCAGAGTCAGGCCTGATCTCTGTTAGCACTAGCAGTTTTTCTTTGTAGCGACCAAATAGTCCTCGACAACCAGGTGCTTTTATTACCTAGTAGTCGCATCACTGTACGAGTAAATTTAGCTACCAAAATGACAAAACGTTCGTTCAGTGATGATGCTATATACAGTATAATGACCATGTCAAGTGAGAGCGATGGGGAAGCCTCACCGGCAGAATCAGGGTCAATATACGAACCAGATGACAGCAGCGGCTCCCTGACAGATAGCTCCGACAGAGGGGTCCCTGCTAGGGTCAGGCGTACCCGACCCCATTCTGGAGTTGTTGACTTGCAAGAACTGGGGGTTTCTCGTATGCAGCAGAGTGCCAGTACTAGTGCCGCTCACACTTCTCGTGAACTGGCAAGCACGAGCGGCCTAGTACATCCTGGACCTTCAACCAGCGCTGCAGCATCACCTGGTGACGTGGCGAGTCACCTGAGTGCAGTTGAAGCTGGTGCGGTGGCTAGCACGAGTAGTGGCCCGCAGCCACCGCGTATCCGAAGACAGGCCCGTAGAGCCCATAGTGTCCTCCCTGAAGCGCTGGCATATCCTAATTGGCAGCCCACAGATTCCACAGCGCCAGTACTTCCCCCATTCACCGCCCAACCCGGAATCCAAGTGGAAACAGCTGGTTTTAATCCCATAAACTTTTTTGAGCTGTTTTTCACTGAAGATCTTTTCAGATCTATTGTGGACCAATCAAATTTGTACGCTCAACAATTCATCGCCGCCAACCCAAATTCACCCCTTGCCAGACCATTCGCCTGGAATCCTATTACGATTCAGGAGTTTAAAACCTATCTGGGCCTTTCCTTCAACACGGGCATTACAAGAAAGAATGAATTGCGGTTATATTGGTCCACTGACGCAATTCATCAAATGTACGTGTTCTCTGCTGCTATGTCCAGGACTCGATACGAACAAATATTTCGGTTCATGCATTTCAACGACAATGAACTCTGTCGTCCTCGGGGAGACCCTGAATATGATCGGCTCCACAAAATTTGGCCCCTCATAGACCACTTCAATCAGCGGTTCGCAGCCTTGTTTACCCCCCAACAAGATGTCTGCGTTGACGAGTCCCTGATTAAGTTTACTGGTCGCCTTTCTATCAAACAGTACCTCCCCAGCAAGCGTCCCAGATACGGGGTCAAGTTGTATAAGCTTTGTGACAGGGCCACAGGCTATACAGTTAATTTCCGTGTCTATGAGGGAAAGATAGCACTGTGGAGCCCCCCGACTGCCCAGGCTACATAGGGAGCAGCGGCAAGATAGTTTGGGACTTGGTGTCACCCTTATTCGGAAAGGGGTACCACTTGTACGTGGACAATTTCTATTCAAGCGTGCCACTTTTTAGACACCTCTATCAATTGCAAATTGGCGCTTGTGGCACCGTGCGATCTAATCGCCGGGGCTTCCCCCACCGGCTAGTGAATGCCCCACTGAGCTCGGGGGAGAGAGCCTGCTTGAGGTGCGATGAATTGCTTGCAGTGAAGTGGAGGGACAAAAGAAACGTTTACGTGCTGTCCTCCATTCACCCAGACACGGCAGTCCAAATTACTACGGTCACCGGTGTTGTTGTTGAGAAACCCCTCTGTGTCCACGACTATAACCGTAAAATGGGAGGGGTGGACTTCAACGACCAGATGATGGGACCGTACTTAATTGCCCGTAAGGCCAGACGCTGGTACAAAAAAGTGTCTGTATACCTATTTCAATTGGCTGTTTACAACGCTTTTGTCTTATACAAAGCGTCTGCTGGAACATTATCCTTCTTTCAATTCCAAGAAGAGATAATCAGAGCCCTTCTGTATTCAGCTGGTGCTCCTGCCCAACTTCCCCAACCAGATGCAGTGAGGCGGCTGCATGAGAGGCATTTTCCGCAATACCTCCCGAGTACCCCTACCAAACGATACCCCCAAAAAAGATGCCGTGTCTGCAGCAAGCGCGGATTTAGGCGTGACACCCGGAATTATTGTCCCGACTGTCCTGACCGACCTGGTCTTTGCCACGGTGACTGTTTCCGTCGCTACCACACACTAGTGGATTATTAGCGTAGGGTACAGCACGGCACAGTTTAGGGCACATTTACACAGGGTCTCAAAAGATGTTCGATGGCTATCGTCATTTTGAGAGACCCGAACCTGGAACCTGGAACTCGACGTTTGAAGAAAAAAAAAAAAAAAACATAAAAGCCAAAAATAGTTGTCGTCTCAGTCATTTTTTATGTTCTTCTGCACTTCCTATGTACTTTTAATGTCCTTTGTATGTTTTTCATTCTTTTGTGACCTGTTTCTCTTGCAGGTACTTGTCGGCTACCACGCATTGATTTTATATATTCTGACACAAACAGTGTTTGCGCTCAGCATATATGGATACCTTTGCTGATAGCAGCTGTGGTGATTTTCTGATTTCAGCACTGCAGTTAAAATCCTATTTTGGTATACGTGGATAGCGCCGTGTATACCCATCATTAAATTCAGTGGGTGGTTGTTTGGGCGGTTAATGATGAGAATCCAAAAATCTTTGTTGTGTCAGTCATTTTATATGTCCTACTCTTCCTAATGTACTTTTTTAATGTACTTTTTTTTTCATTCTTTTGTGACCTGTTTCTCTTGCAGGTACTCGTCGGCTACCACGCATTGATTTTATATATTCTGACACAAACAGCGTTTGCGCTCAGCATATATGGATACCTTTGCTGATAGCAGCTGTGGTGATTTTCTGATTTCAGCACTGCAGTTAAAATCCTATTTTGGTATACGTGGATAGTGTCGTGTATACCCATCATTAAATTCAGTGGGTGGTTGTTTGGGCGGTTAATGATGAGTAATACTACGCATTATTCCTGTGCTGATTTCTGATAGGTTCTCTTTTTTTTCGTTCAGCCCACAGGCTGCATGAAAAAAAAAAAAACCTATATGCCAAACAAAGACCAGCAATGTACTGGTACGTTGCTGGACTTTGAGTGGTTATACCAGGATGATGCCTGCAGATTTAGGCGTCATCTTGGTATCGTTTTTTACAGCAAGCGGTCGGCTTACATGTAAAAGCAATCCTAGCGGATAATTGGCCGCTAGACTGCTTTTACATGCAGTGGGAGGGGACACCCCCCCCCCTCCTGCCGCCTTCCGTTGCCTTCCACGGTTTTTCTCGGGCTCTCCTGTCCCACCGGTTAACCCGAGAGTGCAGCTGGTGGTTCAATTATCTAACCATAGAGCTGATTGGAGATGAGAATGGCTCCAATCATCTCTATGGCCTAAGATGCCGGAGGCTACAAGCATTTCATGACTTCTGTTTCGCCAGAAATAAACAGCGCCATTGGGAAATTGGGAAAGTATTTTATCACACCAATTTTGGTATGGTCAGATGCGTTAAGGTCAGAGGAAAGATCTAGAGTCTAAAAGACCCCAATTTTTTTTAAAAAGAGTACCTGTCACTACAGATTGCTATCATAGAGGAAATTTAAATTCACCGTGATAACAATAAAAATGATTAAAGAAAAAAAAAATGAAAGAAAAAGTGTCAAAATAACATAAGAAAGCAAATTAAAAAAAAAAAAGAAAAAAAAAAAAAAATCAAGCCCCCCTGTCCCCCCGTGCTTGCGCGCAAATGCGAGCACAAGCGTTGGTCTACTGTCATATGTAAACCGCAATTTCAGCATGCATGTGAGGTATCGCCGCGAACACCAGGTCGAGGGCAGTAATTCTTGCGGTAGACCTCCTCTGTAAGTCCAAAGTGGTAACCTGTAAAGACTTTTAAAGGCTTTTAAAACCGTACGTAGTTTGTTGCCGCGGCACGGGCGTGCGCAATTTTTAAAGTATGTCATGTTAGGTGTCTATGAACTCGGCATAAGATCATCTTTTAAATTTTACCAAACAATTTGGAATTATATAGTGTATTTTTGCATTAAATATAAAAAAGTGTTTTTTTTACGCAAAAATTGCGTTTGAAAAATGTGTGCGCAAATACCGTGTAACAAAAAAAATTGCAACATCCACCATTTTGTTCTGTAGGGCCTCTGCTTTAAAAAAATATATAATGTTTGGGGGTTCAAAGTAATTTTCTTGTGAAGAAAAAATATTTTTTCATGTAAACAAAAACTCACAGAAAAGGCTTGGTTTTCAAGTGGTTAGAAGAGTGGGTGATGTGTTGCTAAAATTGAGCATAAAATGCCAGGACTGTTCAAACACCCCCCAAATTACCCCTTTTTGGAAAGTAGACACCCAAAGCTATTTGCTGAGAGGCATATTGAGTCCATGGAGTATTTTATATTTTGCCCTAAGTTTCAGGAAAATGACAATTTGTTTTTTTTTTTTTGTTTTTTTACACAAAGTTGTCACTAAATAATATATTGCTCACGCATGCCATGGGTATATGTGAAATGACACCCCAAAATACATTCTGCTGCTTCTCCTGAGTACAGGGATACCCCATGTGTGAGACTTTTTGTCAGTCTAGCCGCATACAGGACCCGGAAAACCAATCCGCACCTTCTGGCTTTCTAAGGGCGTAAATTGTTGATCTCACTCCTTACTACCTATCACACTTTTGAAGGCCATGAAATGCCAAAATGGCACAAACCCCCCCAAATGACCCCATTTTGCAAAGTAGACACTCCAAGCTATTAGATGAGAGGCATGATGAGTCCATGGAATATTTTATATTTTGCCACAAGTTTCAGGAAAATTATTATTTTTTTTTATTTTTTTTTTTTTTTACACAAAGTTGTCAGTAAATGATATAATGCTCACACATGCCATGGGTATATGTGACATGACACCCCAAAATACATTCTGCTGCTTCTCCTGAGTACAAGGATACCCCATGTGTGAGACTTTTTTGCAGTCTAGCCGCGTACAGGACCCGGAAAACCACTCCCCACCTTCAGGCTTTCTAAGGGCGTAAATTGTTGATCTCACTCCTTACTACCTATCACACTTTTGAAGGCCATGAAATGCCAAAATGGCACAAAACCCCCCCAAATGACCCCATTTTGCAAAGTAGACACTCCAAGCTATTAGATGAGAGGCATGATGAGTCCATGGAATATTTTATATTTTGCCACAAGTTTCAGGAAAATTATTATTATTTTTTTTTTTTTTTTACACAAAGTTGTCAGTAAATGATATAATGCTCACACATGCCATGGGTAGATGTGAAATGACACCCCAAAATACATTCTGCTGCTTCTCCTGAGTACAAGGATACCCCATGTGTGAGACTTTTTTGCAGTCTAGCCACGTACAGGACCCGGAAATCCACTCCCCACCTTCAGGCTTTCTAAGGGCGTAAATTGTTGATCTCACTCCTTACTACCTATCATACTTTTGAAGGCCATGAAACGCCAAGATGGCACAAAACCCCCCCAAATGACCCCATTTTGCAAAGTAGACACTCCAATCTATTTGCTGAGAGGCATGGTGAGTATTTTGCATCTCTCATTTTTTTTGGAAAATGAAGAAAAAACAGGAAAATGCATTTTTTTTTCCTCTTTTTTCAATTTCCAAAACTTTGTGACAAAAAGTGAGATCTGCAAAACACTCAACATGCCTCTCTGCAAATAGCTTAGGGTGTCTACTTTCCGAAAAGGGGTCATTTGGGGGGGGGGGGGGTTGTGCTGTCTTGGCATTTCACAGAAAAAATGCCCTATCTAGCTCACAGCTCACTTCCTTGTAGAATGCTAAGAGATTGGTTTGACAAGAACGCCCATTTGTAAACCCGTGTTGGTTACTACTGATGATGTTGTTGTCTTTAGCATACTCTACGATATAGTCCCTTATCATCCCCTCCAGAAGTTTACATACTATTGATGTCAAACTGACAGGCCTATAATTTCCCGGGATATGTCTCTGGCCCTTTTTGAATATCGGAATCACGTTAGCCTTCCTCCAATCCCCTGGTACATCTCCTGTCCTAATACTGTCAGCAAAGATTAGGAACAGTGGTCTAGATATAACCATACTGAGTTCCTTGAGCACTCTCGGATGTACGCCATCCGGGCCTGGTGATTTGTTTGTGTTAAGTTTATCCAGTCTTTCCCTGATTTCCCCCTCTGTTAGCCATAGTGGCAAGTCCTGTGTATTACTACTAACCATACAGTCATGGTCAGTGTACCCCTCCTTTTCCTGCGTAAAGACTGACGAGAAAAAAGCATTCAGCACGGTTGCTTTTTCAGTGTCCTCTGTAACCATCCTCCCATCATCGTTAATTATGTGTGTAATATGCTCTGCCCTAGTTTTTTTGCTGTTGATATATTTAAAGAATTTCTTTGGGTTTTTTTTACTATCCTCCGCTATTTGTCTCTCAAAGTTGATTTTAGCCATCTTGATTTCGTGTTTACACTTCTTATTTTCCTCCTTGTATTGCTGGAAGGCCGATACTGTGCCCTCTGATTTATATTTCTTGAAGGCCAATTTTTTTCCCTTAATAAGTTTTTTAACGCTACTGTTTAGCCAGCCAGGTTTGGCTTTGTCTCTTCTAAATTTATTCCCCATAGGAATGCACTGCAAGATGCCTTTGCTTAATATGTTCCTAAAGCATTCCCATTTTTCCTCAATGGTCAGGGATCCCAGGGTTTGGTCCCAGTTTACCCTTTCCATCATTGAGTACAATTTTGGAAAGTCTGCCCTTCTGAAGTTTAGGGTTCTTATGTTCCCCACTTGCCTTTTTATATTGTTATTTATACTAAATGTGATCATCCTGTGATCGCTAGAGCCCAGATTGTGTCTCTGTACTCAGGAGAAGCAGCAGAATGTATTTTGGGGTGTTATTTCACATATACCCATGGCATGTGTGAGCAATATATCATTTAGTGACAACTTTGTGTAAAAAAACAAAAAAAAAATAATAATAATATATTTCCCGGAACTTGTGGCAAAATATAAAATATTCCATGGACACACCATGCCTCTCAGCAAATAGCTTGGGGTGTCTACTTTGCAAAATGGGGTCATTTGGGGGGTTTTGTGCTATCTTGAAATTTCAGGGCCTCCGAAACTGTGATGGGTAGTGAGGAGTAAAATCAAAAATTTACGCCATTAGAAAACCTAAAGATGGAGATTGATTTTCGGGGTCCCGTACACAGCTAGGCTCCCAAAAAGTCTCACATATGTGGTATCCCTGTACTCAGGAGAAGCAGCAGAATATATTTTGGGGTGTAATTACACATATACCCATGGCATGTGTGAGAAATTTATCTTTTAGTGACAACTTTGTGTTAAAAAAAAAATTTTTTTTTTTTTTAGTCATTTTTCAAACACCTGTGACAAAAAAATTAAATATTCAATGAGCTCAACATGCCTCTCAGAACATTCCTTAGGATGTCTACTTTCCAAAAAGTGGTAATTTGGGGGGGTCTTGTACTGCCCTGCCATTTTAGCACTTCATGAATTGAGATAGGCAGTCAGAAATTAAAGTTGCGTAAAATTTCAGTATTTACACCATAGTTTGTAGACGCTATAACTTTTGCGCAAACCTATAAAAATACGCTCATTGAATTTTTTTTTGTCAAAGACATGTAGCTAAATATATTTTGGCCAAAAAAATGACATAAATTGAGTATATTGGATATTTTTTAAAAGACAAAGTTGAAAATGTCATTTTTTTGCAAAATTTTCGCTTTTTTTTTATTAATATCGCAAAAAATAAAAAGCGCAGAGGTGATCAAATACCACCAAAAGAAAGCTCTGTTTGTGGGAAAAAAAGGACGTAAATTTTGTTTGGGTACCACATTGCATGACCGCACAATTGTCAGTTAAAATCGCACAGTGCCGAAGCACAAAAAGTGGTCTGGACGGAAGACAGCAAAATCCTCCGGTGGTAAAGTGGTTAAGGTATATCTTTATTCAATAAAAGTTGCAGACTACTTACATCAATGCAGATAAAACAGTGCAGAAACAACCTCCAATACGACCGCCGATGCGGTGAGCTCCGAAGCTTCCGGTCTCGGCCGAAGACCGGAAGTGACGTCAAAGCGGCTGAGCGGCCACTGCACCTGGGGTTGGATTGCGAGCTCACCGGGACACATCCACTTTGCTGTGTTTGGATCTCACCTATTGATTGCACTTGTATTGATCACTTTATTATGAGGCACCTTGCACTTTAATGACCGTATTGGACTGATTGAAGCTTTATGTGTGGACACATATGCACCTTATGTTCAGCACAGTTGCACTTTTAAATATTCAGTCTGTCGGTTGACATTTCCTTTGTTTGGACTGAGATCACCATTGTTGTTATTTGAACAATATTTTTTGTTTATTCCTATATCAATTATTTTGCTCACTGTCACTATATTGATTAGACACTTTTTGTATATTTTATTTTCACCTGTCAGCCATTTTTTAAGTACCACATATATTTGGATTAAGCACATATCATTTTGAGAACATTCCTTTATTGCTTTTTATCATCACCTTTGCTTGGATTGTACATATCATTACATCTGATTTTAGAAGTTCACTTACACATTTAGTTATTTTTGGATTTATGTGATATTTAATGCTTTTTATGATCTTTGAGTATTGATTGCTGAAGACATATAGAGTGGTCCACCTCATTTAGAGTTAAGCGCTGATTTTTCTGTTTTTACAATTATTGTGATACGTGGGGACACTATCAAATTAGCCGCTTGCTCGGAGGAGTTTCACATCTGATTTCAGTTTCCGTTTGCAGTTTCCTTGGTGTCGTTTACCTCTTGTTAGCGCATAAGTCTAATACACCACAGTGATAGCGGGTACACTCTTCGTTTCTCTCACAAACGACATGTTCCTCTCTCCTACACGTGTCTCCCGCACAGCCACACCCGAAGGAGGGGATATTAATAGGGTCCCCTTAGTCACTCCTGATTGGCTGGATTTTCCCGCTGCCTCCACCCTTTTGCCATATTGGGCGATGACACCTCCTTTTAGGCAAATCTGCTTGTGGCTCGCTTTCCTGCGCGGTGCTGTAACTCTTCCCCTGCCATGTTCTTCTACGATAGCCCACAGGGAAGTAGCTGCTAAGCGGATCATGTCACTTGCCAGACATGCATCCACTCTTCTCAATTGCACTAGGACCACAACTACGCCTTCCTGCACTGAAGCCAGCTGTCCCTCCTTGCTTGGCCATTGTTAAACAGCCAGTGTCCTCAAAATCAGAACACACTGAGGTGTTTTAAGTGACTGGGGTGTCAGAAACATAACAGGCACATTCATTTTGCTTTAACACATCTTGAGAAAATGCAAATATTTAATAACTTAAAAAAGTAAAGTCATTTCGAGTCATATGTCTCAAGTCAAAGTCAAGTCTCAAGTCATGAATACCAAGTCAAAGTCAAGTTGAGTCTTTTATTAATTTTAGTCAAGCAAGTCTCAAGTCCTCAAACTGGTGACTTAAGTCTGACTTAAGTCAAGTCATGTGACTCAAGTCCCCCACCTCTGCTTAATACCCCCCCAGCAACAAAAGATCCCTAGCAGCAATACCAGATCTACTGCAGCCAGCACCAATAGACTCTCCAGTAGCCACCAAAAATAGACCCTCCCCCAGCAACATTGTATCACTCGCAACAAAATACCCCCTCCCCTAGCAACAACTGACCCCCAGCAACATAGGACCCACCCCCAGCAACAGTAGATGCCCCCCCCCCACCAACAACAATAGACCTCCTGAGCAACAGTAGACACCCCTACCCACCCTGCAAAAATAGATCTCTTCCAGCAACAATAGATCCCCCCAGCAGTTAGCATAAATAGGCCTTGAACCCCTTGCCATTACATACAGTCAGTGTTGGAGGTGCCGGAACTGCGTTCCCCCGCGTTCCCCCGCGTTCCCGCAGAAAAAAAGCCCTGACAGTATGGATCCTCAAACATATGTGTAAATCCAGTATAATAATTTGCGTGATCAGCTGCTGCACATCTATAGAGGGTCTTATATACAGTATCTCACAAAAATGAGTACACCCCTCACATTTTTGTAAATATTTTATTATATCTTTTCATGTGACAACACTGAAGAAATGACACTTTGCTACAATGTAAACTAGTGAGTGTACAGCTTGTATACCAGTATAAATTTGCTGTCCCCTCAAAATATACACACAGCCATTAATGTCTAAACTGCTGGCAACAAAAGTGAGTATACCCCTAAATTAAAAATGTCCAAATTGGGCCCAATTAACCATTTTCCCTCCCCGGTGTCATGTGACTCGTTAGTGTTAAAAGGTCTCGGGTGTGAATGGGGAGCAAGTGTGTTAACTTTGGTGTTATCACTCTCACTCTCTCATACTGGCATTGGACATTTTTTCATGGCACCTCATGGCAAAGAACTCTCTGAGGATCTAAAAAAAGAATTGTTGCTCTACATAAAGATGGCCTAAGCTATAAGAAGATTGCCAAGACCCTGAAACTGAGCTGCAGCACGGTGGCCAAGACAATATAGCAATTTAACAGAACAGGTTTGACTCAAAACAGGCCTCGCCATTGTCTTTGGGAAATAGACATATGAGTGCTGCCAGCATTGCTGCAGATGTTGAAGGGGTGGGGGCTCAGCCTACCAGTGCTCAGACCATATTCCGCACACTCAAATTGGTCTGCATGGCTGTTGTCCCAGAAGGAAGCCTCTTCTAAAGATGATGCAAAAGAAAGCCCGCAAACAGTTTGCTGAAGACAAGCAGAATAAGGACATTTATTGCTGGAACCATGTCCTGTGGTCTGATGAGATCAAGATAAACGTATTTGGTTCAGAAGGCATCAAGCACGTGTGGAGGCAACCAGGTGAGGAGTTCAAAGACAAGTGTGTTCAGCCTACAGTCAAGCATGGTGGTGGGAGTGTCATGGTCTGGGGCTGCATGAGTGCTGCCGGCACTGGGGAGCTACAGTTCATTGAGGAAACCATGAATGCCAACATGTATTGTGACATACTGAAGCAGAGCATGATCCCCTCCCTTCGGAGACTGAGCCCAAACACACCTCCAAGACAATCACTGCCTTGCTAAAGAAGCTGAGGGTAAATGTGATGGACTGGCCAAGCATGTCTGCAGACCTAAACCCTATTGAGCATTTGTGGGGCATCCTCAAACGGACAGTGGAGGAATGCAAGGTCTCTAACATCCACCAGCTCCGTGATGTCATCATGGAGGAGTGGAAGAGGATTTCAGTGGCAACCTGTGAAGCTCTGGGGAACTCCATGCCCAAGAGGGTTAAGGCAGTGCTGGAAAATAATGGTGGCCACACAAAATATTGACACTTTGGGCCAAATTCGGACATTTGCACTTAGGGGTGTACTCAATTTTGTTGCCTGCGGTTTTTGACATTAATTATGTGTTGAGGTATTTTGAGGGGACAGAAAATATACATTATTATATAAGCTGTACACTCACTATTTTACATTGTAAGCAAAGTGTCATTTCTTCAGTGTTGTCACATGAAAAGATATAATAAAATATTTACAAAAATTTAAAGGGTGCCGGTGTACTCACTTTTGTGAGATACTGTATGTTGATCGCCCCACTCTTCACAAAGAGTTGTGAATGAAAAATCTACAAGTTGTATCTCCCACCAGGGCAGAGGGACTGGAATTCTCACCTAACCTCAGAGTTCATTGAAACCTCCTCCAGCTCTATACAGTAGATAAAGGTCTGTACATCTGTATAAATCTTTGCCTAAGGAATGGTTTGCAGAAGCTAAAGCATTACAACCACAATCCACTGATGGTGGTTGCAATACTTTGCAGGTCCAAAAGCAAAATAAAACCTCCTTCACACGGCCATTTAAAAGCAGCCACCGGATTACAGTGGCAAAAATACGTGGATTCTTGCGGCTGGAATGACCGGGGCATGCGAATAGCAGAAGCTACTCAGCCTATTTAAACTAATGACAGGCTGACAATGCCTAGCACTGTTCACATGAAGCTGCACACAAAGTGGTCACCTGCGGATAGGGACGGATGTCCAAGGCTGGACACAGCTGACTGCACCCAGGCTCAGACATCCATCCTTAACCGCAGGCAGCCACTCTGTGTGCGGGTTCATGCGAACAGTGGCGGCTGCTGTCAACTTTTTATTAGTTTACCATTTGCCTACTGGGCACCTATACGCCCTTCCTAACCAAGCAAATTTTTAGCTTTCTGCGCTTTTACACCTCGAATGACAATTACTGTATCTATATGACATTTATGTTCTTTTTTCACACAAATAGAGCTTTCTTTTGGTGGTATTCAGGGCCGGTGCTAGACTATTTTATGCCCTAGGCAAGACCAGCTACTTGCGCCCCCCCAAAAAAAAGGGAAGGGGTTAAAAACTCCTCTATGTGACCCTGATCTGATGGTTCCTCCATGTTATGCTGTCATACCCAGTGACCCCCATATTCCTCCATTTCACACCTGGGGACCCTAATGTCTCTCCATGTCACACCCAGGGACTTTGATGTTTTTCCATGTCACACCCCAATATTACTCCATGTCATGCTGTCATACCCACTGACCCCGATGTACCTCTATGTCAGATCCTGATGTTTTTACATGTCACATTTGGGGACCCTGATGTTCCTCCGTGTCATACCTGGGGACCCCAATCCCCCATGGCACACCCAGGGACCCCAATTCCTCATGGCACACCTGGTGACCCCAAACCCCTGTTAAACACGGTGGCTCCTGGTGGACGGAAAAGCAGCAGTCAGAGAGCTCCGCACGTCCCTCATCACCAACCTCCTCAGACCATTCTGGTGCCTTGTCGCTTACGCCCCAGTAAAGGTTCAACCCTCCAGTGCCAATCTCTGGCTCAGGTTCAGCTCTCCTCCGCTCCCTGCTTAATACCGACCCAGGGAAATAAACGGCTGCCCACCAGCTCAGTGCAGAGAGTCCCTTCCTGCCCGGGGTTAAGGCCATTCAGCTCCACCTATAGAGGATCATCATGCAGGCAGCACTCTGGGGGGCTCCCTTCTTGCCTTTTGGGGCCCCTCCAACAGTGGTGGAAAGCCAGGGCTGGTAGTTCCACCACTGCCCAAGACACTTGGCATCTTCCGCTGTCCCTTCTTCCACCCCAGCTCACAATAATCATTCATGATGGAGAGAGAGTGCAGACTCCTGGCTGCGCCCCTAGGTGGCAATGCGCCCTAGGCGGCTGCCTAGTTTGCCTAGTGGAAGCATCGGCCCTGGTGGTATTTAATCTCATTTCTTGAGATACTAACAAGCTAGGACAGCACAAATACCCCCCAAATTACCCCTTTTTTGGAAAGCAGACAGTCCAATGTATTTAGTAAGAGGCATGGTGAGTTTTTTAACCACATCCCACCCGCCCTATAGCAAAATGACGGTGGGATTGTGGTTGTATTATCCTAACCGGACGTCATATGACGGCGGCAGGATAATACAGCTCTGCGCGCCCCCCGGGCGCTCAGTTCTTCAAGTAACTCAGTTTCGCTGCCGCTATTTTCCAGTTCATCTAAAAGCGCTTTTGCGCAAAAAGAACACTTTTTGGACGCCATGGTCGTTCTCTATTTTCCAGGCACAAAGAACTGGAAAAGTACAGGCAGGGCACCGGAAAAGTCACCAGGTGCAATCCTGTGGTGAAATGGCATGATACAGTGTAATCCATTAGGATCACAGCTTTGTATCATGTCATTTGGTGTATTTACACTTTTGAATTTGCCGCCGGTTCCACCCCCTGCGTCGCAACGCTCGCAGGGAAGGGAACCAGAAGGCAAGTGCCGGCATCAGCCGAGCACACAGCTGGAGGACAGCAGAGGGACGGCGGGGGAGGACGGCGGGGGATCGTAGGGGAAGGTGAGTTTTAAAATGTAAAACAACAGATTTCTATGCAAAACAATGTACCGCTTTTAGCACAGAAATTCTGACATAATCAGACCACCAGGGAGGTTAAAAAGGAAAGAGGAAGGCGCCTCTAAGTACAGTGTAAACCATTTATTACGTGAAATTAAGAATCACTTACATAATCATAAATTAAAGCAGGAATGATAGAACACCACAAAGATTTGTTCACGGGGCTCCCTTTCCAAGAGCCGTCCAGCAGCGTGGGGGGAGTGAATGGAACAACGTGGAGCTCTGAGGGGAAGGTCCCGAGGTCGTGGTGGAATGCACGCTTCGCTCGTGGACCGCAGGAACATAGTGACGTCACGGGGGGCGGTAACGCATTTCAGAGCATGCGCAGTAGCTCTCCTTCGTAAGACTGTCTGACGAAGGAGCATTACTGCGCATGCTCCGAAATGCATTACCGCCCCGTGGCGTTACTACGTTCCTGCGGTCCACGAGCGAGGCGTGCATTCCACCATGACCTCGGTTCAGGACCCTGCCCTCCGAGCTCCACATTGTTCCGTTCCATCCCCCCACGCTGCTGGACGGCTCTGGGAAAGGGAGCCTCGTGAACAAATCCTTGTGATGTTCCATTATGCCTGCTTTCATATATGATTATGTAAGTGATTCCTAATTTCATGTAATAAATGGTTTACACTTTACTTATAGGCGCCTTCCTCTTTCCTTTTTCTGTACCTTTTGGAGCGTGCTTCTAATCTCTGGAAGAGCGGTCTAGGGGACAGCAAAGACACCATTCACCCACACAGGAGGCCAACATTGGGTGCTGAAAAGCCTGACTGCTCTCACAGAAGCACCTTGTGATTCCTATATATTTGCACTGATGGCACTGTAGAGGCACGGATGTGACACTGATGAGCACTGTAGTGGCACAGATGAGCACTGTGATGGCACTGATGAACACTGTGATGGCACTGATGTGGCACTGTGATGACACCAATGAGCACTGTGATGCCACTAATGAGCCCTGTGATGGCATTGATGTGGCACTGTGATGACAAAGATGAGCACTGAAATGGCACTGATGAGCACTGTGATGACACCGATGAGCACTGTGATGACACCGATGAACACTGTGATGTCACTGATGAGCACTGTGATGGCACTGATGAGCACTGTGATGGCACTGATGAGCACTGTGATAGCACTGATGAGTCAATAGGTCTTTTGACCCCACATCCCTCCATAAAGAGGACATGTGATCCTTATTTCTATTACAAGTGATGTTTATAATAATTGAAATAGGAATAAAAGTGATTAATAGTATTTAAAGGGACAGTGTAAAAATAAAAAAATGAAAAGTGCCCCCATCACTTCACGCTTGCGCGCAGAAACTAACACATATATAGGTTGCGCATGTGTGTCCTCAGAATAGAAAGTCACCTCACTGATGTCCTTTTATTTGCAGAAACGTTTTCAATAAAAAAAATTCTGGTTTCACCCGGTCCGATCCCTTCGCACATTGAAATTATTGGCCATACTTTCAGCATATGTGCAACACATGCATATGTAAACAGTGTTCGCACCACACATGTGAGGTATCATCGCGAACGTTAGAATGAGAGCAACAATTCTAGTGCTAGAACCTCTCTGTCACTCTAAACAGGTAACCTGTAACGAGTTTTAAAGCATTGCCTAGGGAGATATTTAAGTACCATTGTTTAGCACCATTTTACAAACTGTGCAATTTTAAAGCGTAACAAGTTAGGTATCTATTTACTTGGCATGACATCGTCTTTCATTTTTTACAAAAAAATCGTAACATATGTCAAGTTTTGTTTTCTTTAAATCCATTAAAGTGTATTTCTTCCCAAAAAATTGCCTTTGAAAAGCCGCTGCGCAAATAGTGTAGCACATAAATAATTGCAATGACTACCATTTCATTTCCTGGGGTGTCTGCTAAAAAAAATAAAAATAAAAGTATAACATTTGGGGGTTATAAGTAATTTTGTAGCAAAAAATACTGATTTAAATTTGTAAACAAAAAGTGCCATAAAAGCCTGTGAGCAAGTGGGTAAACTGTCGTGCAAAGTCACAATGCAGCATTTTTTATGCAAAACTTTAAATTCTTTTTGAACTATGCCATACTTTACTAAACAATTGACTGATTTAGATATACTTTAAACTTTAATACCACACATTTTTTTACACCGCACATTGATATCAGTCTGGTTGGTGGTATAGAATACGGGTCAGGTCCTGATCTGTGCAACCTTTCACTTTGTATCCAATGTTAACGAATAACATGCCAATAAAGATTGTTGAATAAAAGAGTCACACATGATGATGCGTCCAGTTTCGCCACGTGATCAGCCGGTGACGTGTCTCGGTAGACACGCCTACGACCGGACACGTCACGGTGACGTGTCTACCCCGTTGTCAAGATGTGGTTCTGGTCCCGGGACCCGGCCCGTGATTTCCCCTATGAGGTCACCGGAGAACGGGAGGAATTACCGGGAGGCTGGGGGATTCAGAAGGGTAAAAAGAAGGTAATGGGGCAGACTGGGACAGAGGAGGAGGGTGGTGAGGTGTATTGTATGTGATGACACCCTCCTACAGATCAATACACAGCGTATACATGGTCATGTGACTGTACATCCAGATCCTAGAATCATCCAGTCCTGCACCATGCTAGCCTGGATGATGCTGGGCTCTTACCATTTACAATGGGGGATGCTCTACAATGCCTCTGCACTCTATATGTGGCCCCTTGTCAGTGTGTATGGATCATTCACAGGTCATTCTCCCCCTCTCCTACATCAGCGTCTGTCAGTGCTCAGCAACTTCATGTTCTGCGAATGTGTGCAACTGATGTGTGCAACCGACCTGCGAATGTGTGCAACTGATGTGTGCAACCGACCTGCGAATGTGTGCAACCGACCTGCGAATGTGTGCAACCGACCTGCGAATGTGTGCAACCAACCTGCGAATGTGTGCAACCGACCTGCGAATGTGTGCAACCGATGTGTGCAACTGACCTACGAATGTGCGCAACTAATGTGTGCAACCGACCTGCGAATGTGTGCAACTGATGTGTGCAGCCGACCTGCGAATGTGTGCAACTGATGTGTGCAGCCGACCTGCGAATGTGTGCAACTGATGTGTGCAGCCGACCTGCGAATGTGTGCAGCCGACCTGCGAATGTGTGCAGCCGACCTGCGAATGTGTGCAGCCGACCTGCGAATGTGTGCAGCCGACCTGCGAATGTGTGCAACTGATGTGTGCAACCGACCTGCGAATGTGTGCAACCGACCTGCGAATGTGTGCAGCCGACCTGCGAATGTGTGCAACTGATGTGTGCAACCAACCTGCGAATGTGTGCAACTGATGTGTGCAGCCGACCTGCGAATGTGTGCAGCCAACCTGCGAATGTGTGCAACCGACCTACGAATGTGTGCAACTGATGTGTGCAGCCGACCTGCGAATGTGTGCAGCCGACCTGCGAATGTGTGCAACTGATGTGTGCAACCGACCTGCGAATGTGTGCAACCGATGTGTGCAACCAACCTGCGAATGTGTGCAACTGATGTGTGCAGCCGACCTGCGAATGTGTGCAGCCAACCTGCGAATGTGTGCAACCGACCTACGAATGTGTGCAACTGATGTGTGCAGCCGACCTGCGAATGTGTGCAGCCGACCTGCGAATGTGTGCAGCCGACCTGCGAATGTGTGCAGCCGACCTGCGAATGTGTGCAGCCGACCTGCGAATGTGTGCAACCGACCTGCGAATGTGTGCAACCGACCTGCGAATGTGTGCAGCCGACCTGCGAATGTGTGCAACTGATGTGTGCAACCGACCTGCGAATGTGTGCAACTGATGTGTGCAACCGACCTGCGAATGTGTGCAACCGACCTGCGAATGTGTGCAACTGATGTGTGCAACCGACCTGCGAATGTGTGCAACTGATGTGTGCAACCGACCTGCGAATGTGTGCAACCGACCTGCGAATGTGTGCAACCGACCTGCGAATGTGTGCAGCCGACCTGCGAATGTGTGCAACTGATGTGTGCAACCAACCTGCGAATGTGTGCAACTGATGTGTGCAGCCGACCTGCGAATGTGTGCAGCCAACCTGCGAATGTGTGCAACCGACCTACGAATGTGTGCAACTGATGTGTGCAGCCGACCTGCGAATGTGTGCAGCCGACCTGCGAATGTGTGCAACTGATGTGTGCAACCGACCTGCGAATGTGTGCAACCGATGTGTGCAACCAACCTGCGAATGTGTGCAACTGATGTGTGCAGCCGACCTGCGAATGTGTGCAGCCAACCTGCGAATGTGTGCAGCCGACCTGCGAATGTGTGCAGCCGACCTGCGAATGTGTGCAGCCGACCTGCGAATGTGTGCAGCCGACCTGCGAATGTGTGCAACCGACCTGCGAATGTGTGCAGCCGACCTGCGAATGTGTGCAACTGATGTGTGCAACCGACCTGCGAATGTGTGCAACCGACCTGCGAATGTGTGCAGCCGACCTGCGAATGTGTGCAACTGATGTGTGCAACCAACCTGCGAATGTGTGCAACTGATGTGTGCAGCCGACCTGCGAATGTGTACAGCCAACCTGCGAATGTGTGCAACCGACCTACGAATGTGTGCAGCCGACCTGCGAATGTGTGCAGCCGACCTGCGAATGTGTGCAGCCGACCTGCGAATGTGTGCAACCGACCTGCGAATGTGTGCAACCGACCTGCGAATGTGTGCAACTGACCTACGAATGTGTCCACAGTGGATTGCTCTTCACAAAGCAACACGAGTACATGAGCCTTTGTAGTGCCCCCTCCTTCACTGCAAAGGTTAAATGCTCATTAATGCCCCATACACACGTGCAGATTATCTGCAGACTTTTGTCTGCAGACTTACCAAAACCATATAATATGAGGTCAAACCTAAACACTTTCAATTGGTATGCAATCCGGCAGGCCCTTGCACTACATAGAAAAGGTAAGTCTGCAGACAAAAGTCTGCAGATAATCTGCATGTGTGTATGGGGCATTAGTCTAGGGGGAGATAAGGCCGCAGTGCTTCAGCCCCGTACACGCGGTCCGAATGTCGGATCAGTCTGTGTGTACTGCAGTTGGTCCAACAGAAGTCTGTTGAAGTGGCATGACTGAAAAAGGTCTGCTGACCGGCTCCTGATCAACGCTCTCAGCCAATGGCCTGAGACTGGAATTTTCTGGTGGGAGCTCCAGGCCCCCCGTCAAAACACAATAGCACAGCAGGGGAGATCGCTGTACTAACATTGGATTGTTAGTACAGCGGCTCCTACCAGAGCAGTCAGGTTTTTTTTTTTTTGTTCAGCCCGCATAGTTAAATGAAAAAAATAAATAAAGTGTGTACTAAGCTTTACCTTACCTCCCCTGTGACAGCCCCGCAGTGTCTTTTAACCCTGCATTGTACATTATTAATATTATAGTACAGGATTTATATAGCGCCCACAGCTTGCGCAGCGCTTAACAAAAGGAACATGAAGGAGGCAGGAGTGAGATTGAAACCAAAGCACCTTAGAGAGGCGTCAGCACTGGTAAGATAAGTACATTTACACCTGGTGTGGTGGGGCTATGCTGGAAGGCTATTCCAGCCCCAAGACACTGCAAAATGCAATGCAGTGGAGTGCACTGAACGCAAGTACACCAGGCAATTCCTAATTCCTGGAGATCTTGTTCATAACGCTTTCCACAAATTTGAAAGAGCGGTTGCACATCAGTCGCACACATGCGGGGATTCAGAAGGGTAAAAAGAAGGTAATGGGGCAGACTGGGACAGAGGAGGAGGGTGGTGAGGTGTATTGTATGTGATGACACCCTCCTGCAGATCAACACACAGCGTATACATGGTCATGTGACTGTACATCCAGATCCTAGAATCATCCAGTCCTGCACCATACTAGCCTGAGATGATGCTGGGTTTTTACCATTTACAATGGGGGATGCTCTAGATTTCCTCTGCACTCTATATGTGGCCCCTTGTCAGTGTGTATGGATCATTCACAGGTCATTCTCCCCCTCTCCTGCATCAGCGTCTGTCAGTGCTCAGCAACTTCATGTTCTGCGAATGTGTGCAACCGACCTGCGAATGTGTGCAACTGATGTGTGCAACCGACCTGCAAATGCCTGCAACCAACGTGCACATGTGTGCAACTGATGTGCGCATGTGTACAACCGCTCTTTCAAATTTGTGGAAAGCGTTATGAACAAGATCTCCAGGAATTAGGAATTGCCTGGTGTACTTGCGTTCAGTGCACTCCACTGCATTGCATTTTGCAGTGTCTTGGGGCTGGAATAGCCTTCCAGCATAGCCCCACCACACCAGGTGTAAATGTACTTATCTTACCAGTGCTGACGCCTCTCTAAGGTGCTTTGGTTTCAATCTCACTCCTGCCTCCTTCATGTTCCTTTTGTTAAGCGCTGCGCAAGCTGTGGGTGCTATATAAATCCTGTACTATAATATTAATAATGTACAATGCAGGGTTAAAAGACACTGCGGGGCTGTCACAGGGGAGGTAAGGTAAAGCTTAGTACACACTTTTTTATTTATTTTTTTCATTTAACTATGCGGGCTGAACAAAAAAAAAAAACCTGACTGCTCTGGTAGGAGCCGCTGTACTAACAATCCAATGTTAGTACAGCGATCTCCCCTGCTGTGCTATTGTGTTTTGACGGGGGGCCTGGAGCTCCCACCAGAAAATTCCAGTCTCAGGCCATTGGCTGAGAGCGTTGATCAGGAGCCGGTCAGCAGACCTTTTTCAGTCATGCCACTTCAACAGACTTCTGTTGGACCAACTGCAGTACACACAGACTGATCCGACATTCGGACCGCGTGTACGGGGCTGAAGCACTGCGGCCTTATCTCCCCCTAGACTTAATGAGCATTTAACCTTTGCAGTGAAGGAGGGGGCACTACAAAGGCTCATGTACTCGTGTTGCTTTGTGAAGAGCAATCCACTGTGGATCGCTTTTTAAAGAGTGGTGCAGGCACATCTAACAGGCATTCAGGGGGTAAGACTGCCACCTCCTGAATGTCTTTTTTTTTTTGACAGCCAAACAGGTTGTTTGAATGGGAATAACACACTAAAAATGCGGGTCTAGTGTTTGGCTCATGGCTTCTGTGCAACTCCATTAACCACTTAAAGTGGAGTTCCACCCTAAAATTATACTTACCTCCATCTTCTCGCTCCGGGTCACCTGAAAAACAAATTTTTTTTTTAAAGCCCGTGGTGTGTGAAACACACTCAAAAGACTTAACACCCAGTGCATAAAAAAGTGCACACACGCAAACGTGGACACACAAAAAGTGCACAAGGCGTACACACATGGCCCTCCTCCGAAGAGGAAGGGCCCTGACCCTGATCCCCCGGGACGCGAAGCTCCTGACAGGGACTGAGGCACTCACTTAGGTCCACCCAGCCAAAACCAGGCAGACCCCATTCTTCAGGGGGACTGCCGAAACAGCCCACCCCGAGTACTAGGTAGGGCTCCCCCGAAGGGAGACCCCATGGGAGAGGGCGAACTAAGCCAAAAGGCCATATCCACCCCCTCCCAAGACTTACAGGGCAGGCCCGAGGACCTACGCCATCAAAGTCGTGCAAAGTGCTCAACCAAAAAAAAGGGACAAACGTGACACACAACAAAGAAAAACAGAGTGGGGAAAAGGGAAGTGGAGAAGTGCAGGGTAGTGCCAAAGTGCAAAACCTTGGCAGGCCCCCCGGCCAGGAATAAAAAATTCCTCTGGTGTTGGCCAAAAGGCCCACCCCAAGAGGCAGGTGCTTGAAAAAGTGTGATGGTGCAGTGACCAAGGTGCCACAAAAACTTAGGCGAGCTGCCCCTCACCAGTGAGATTGAGGCACCCCTGGGCTGCCACCCCAGGGGCACATACACCACGGGCTTTTTCGGTCTCAGCCCCCGGCCAGACCTCGTGTAGCCCTATCCCATCAGGAGGCATCAGAATTTTAGACAGCTTAGGGAGAACCTGCCTTCAACTGGGGACAAGCCTTTTGCAAGGCCAGATTCAACCCAGGAGGAAAGGTTCCCCCACCACCATCCGCCATTCCTTACCAATCACATCCAGGAGCAGTACTAACCGTGGTCGCCCGGCTTTCCCACTCCCTTCAAACTGACAGGGGCGGACCCATTCAAATCAGGAAGGCATTGGAACCATCCGGCTTTCTCTGGTTTGGCCTACTCCGGTCCTCCAGTTACGCCCAGAGCGCCCCGGTTAACTTCGGCCACCACCGATACTAACCTTCAGGTTCCATTCCAACACTGATAAGAACAGATACTACACTTGATCTTAGCCAAAAGGCCGAGAAGCGATCACCTGAAAAACAAATGGATAATCGCAATTTTTTTTTTTTTTTTTTACTTACCTGGTTTAGAAGAAAATATACTTATCTTACTTCCTCTTCCTCCCCTCGGTGGCCACGGCGAGTCGTCACTTCCTGGTATGCAATGATTCCTGGGAGCTGAACGTCATCGCTCCCAGGAATCAATGCGCCTGCACCGGCCCCCGACGTCAGTTCCGGTGCAGGCGCCGTCATACCTTGCAAAACAGCTTCTGGGCATGCCCAGAAGCTGTGCAGGGATGACGCTGAGGCACTGGAAGTGACGGCGGGGCCGGTGCAGTGCATCGTGGGACCGAAGAAGACGGAAGAGGACACAGAAGAGGATCGCGCTGGCTACAAGCTGCCCACACCTGAGATGGCAGCGCTGGAGATGACATTTTCAAGGTAAGTATTTCTTCTTGCAGGTAAGTGCAACCCGGGACAGTTCAGAGGCTATCCATTGTGGAATGCACTAGCCCTGACTGTCCCGGGGGTATTTTTATTAAAAACAACGTTCACTGGGTGGAACTCCGCTTTAAGGACCAAGTCTACTTCTGACACATGTTGACATGTTGTTTACAAGATATAATCAGTATTTTTTCCTAGAAAATTACTTAGAACCCCCAAACATTAATATATATTTTTTAGCAGAGACTCTGGAGAATAAAATGGCAGTCGTTGCAATATTATTTGTCACGCGGTATTTGTGCAGCGATCTTTCAAACGCATTTTTGGGGGGAAAAATACATTTTACTGCATTTAAAAAAGAACAACAGTTAAGTTAGCCCAATTTGTTTGTATAATATGAAAGATGTCTTGCCGAGTAAATAGATACCTAACATGTTGCGATTTAAAATTGTGCACACTCGTGGAATGGAGACCAACTACGGTACTTAAAAATCTCTATAGGCAACTTTTTTTTTTTTTTTTTAACGGTTACCAGTTTAGAGTTATAGAAAAGGTCTTTTTCTAGAATTATCGTTCTCGCTCTGGCAATCTCGGCGATACCTCACATGTGTGGTTGGAACACCGTTTTTCATTTGCGGGCGCGACTTACGTTTGTGTTTTCTTTCGTGCGCAAGCTCACGATGACAGGGGCGCTTTAAAAAAAAAAAAAGTTTACTATTTTATTTTTAGGGATAAGTCAAGGGACTGAGATAAAATTACGAACCAAAGAAATTAATATCCCAATCACCGCGCGCTTAAGGAGATAATCCATAAATAATAGCTGCTACTCAATAAATAATTAAAATGGTAAGCAATGTATCAAACTGAACGCAATGAAAAAATTAAAGGAATAGTCCAATACACAAGCAGTGCTCGTGTATTGGACTATTCCTTTAATTGTTTCATTGCGTTCAGTTTGATACATTGCTTACTATTTTATTTTTAGCACTTTAAAAAAATAAATCTGATCATTTTTATTGCTGTCAAAAGGAATGTAAACATCCCTTGTGACAGTAATAGGCAGGGACAGGTACTCTTTATGGAGGGATCGGGGTTTAAAAGACCCCAAACCTCTCCATTGCACTTCAAAGTATTCAAAATGCAGAAATCTGCATTTTTGAATACTGAAAGTTTTTATAAATCGGCGCCGTTAGCAGACGAGTAAACCGGAAGTGATGTTGTTTCCGAGTTACTACATCAGAGACCCGATCAAAGCCGAATCCAGCTTTGTTCGGGACTCCATCCAACTGATGGGACGGTAGACCCGAGCAGAGCGGCGGTAGAGGGGGGCGTCCTCTCCCGCTCGCTGGGATAACAGCTACTGAGCCACATTGGCTGTTTATCTCCAGAAAGCCGAAAAAAAAAAAAAAAACGATACGGGGCTGATCATCCTGGTACAGCCACGTCTGCAAGCCGATGTACAGGTACGTTAGTTTGCAGGAAGTGGTTAACTTGAATTTGATTTTATTTGGCTGCAGTACTGCTGAACATGACAGAGGGATAACTTTTACTGCATTGTAGTGCAAAGGATTGTGGCTGTGGCTTGTGTACACCCCTGCCTGGCTGCCTTTGCAGCTTAAGTGGGAATGATAAAAACACAGCTCAACTGCCTGTTTTTACTATTTCCCAAGTGTAAACTACATCCAAAGGGTAGATTTTTGGCTACTTCCCATATGTAAACTGGCTCAGTTATTTAAAAATGACTTCTTAAAGCGTTTATCCCAAATCGCTTTTCAGGACAGCAGCTGGAGAGAGTGCAGATTCACCCAAATTTCCCAGGAAACACTGCAGCATTTAAAATCCTTACTCTTTCACCCTGCCTTTAGTTATTGTGTTTCCTCCGCCATGGTGGGAGTGCTGCAGGGAACTAGTTAGGGGGCTGCGCTCTTTCCAGGTGGAGAAAGGGTAGGCTTACCTCCTAGAGTTTTGCATTTTTATGACCATCCCAGCACCCTCCTGGCTGTACTAGAGGAGGGTGTCCTGGAGCCCCTGGTCCTTCCAGATCAGGGGAACACTGGGATGTCTAGCCTGTGTGCCCAGGAGCTGTGGGTTATGGGCTGGTAGGCAGTCCACGCATGTCAGTACCGGGTCCCGGGCGGTGAGTGACGTAGTTCCGGTAGGCAGAACTTTCCTGGGGGGCGTAGCAGCATTGGTTTCAGCCGCTGGAACGCAAGGGTCAGTGGGCAGGTTGAAGTTCAGTGCTTCTGTTCCCCGGAGCATGAGGACGCTGGGAAGCGTTGTTTTAAAGCTCAGGCGGTTCTTTTACATTCCGCTGTGCACTCTGCATGAAATGGAGGAGAGGGCTGCACGATCAGTGGAAGCAGGCGCCACAAGTACCGTCCAGGCCCAGGTAAGAGGGGTACAGTGGTGCCCCTATTCTTTACTATTTGGCCTTAGTTGTTTTTTTTTGTACTGCCTCCAGTGGGAGCCTGCTCTGAGAGCTATGATAAACTGTTCTCAGCCTTACAGTTGGAGCTAGGACTTTTGGTGTTGGCTGGTTTAATGCACAGGGGTTTTTCTTTTTTTCTGAGGGTCAGTATCTGCTCACTTTGGGGGTTATATAATCCAAGCTGTTAGGGTATTGGTGGCCTTTCTCTTTTAGGTTTGGTTCCAGGTTAAAGCCATGAATAAAACTAAAGGATCTCCCTCAGTTTCAAGATATGAATAAAACTAAAGGCTCTCCCTCAGTTTCAAGGAAGTGTCCCTCTTGCAAAAACCCCCTGAGATTCATGGCTAAAACCTCTGTGCAAAACCTGCATAGCTGACCTTGTCAAAGAGGAATCTTCACAATAATGTAAAGATTTGTTTTCATCCGTGAAAGAGTTAACCGATACTTTAAGCTCAGTTCTTTCCTTGTTAGTCAAAGTCCTAGCAACACAGACAGATTCCCAGCAAAGTACTTTATCTAGCTCCTTGGCATCCATCTCAAAGTCAGCAGAGGCCAGTGACTAGGAGGGAGAAGGGGCAAGTGCACTTCTTTTCCTCAAAGTTACGGATGAGGAGGAAGAAGAAGACGACATTAGTAGAGCATCCAGATACAAGTTATCTTTAGAGGAAGTAGATGATTTGCTCAAAGAAATCTATACTTCTCTCGAGATTCAGGTGGAAAGATCCTGAGAGGGCCCCTTTCTTCTCCCAAGACCCTAAGGAAAAGGTTCCCTTTTGAAGATGAGGAATTTGGAATGCTAGTTAGAACAGCTTAAAGGGCATGTGGAGTCGAGGACATCTAAGAAAGATTTACTTGAGTCCTTCCCAGTACTGTTAAAGCAGTCAAATATATGGCTGATGCTGGATCCATCAAAATGTCTGCAAGATCCTCAGTCAACTCGCCAAGACGAGCAATTTGGCTTAAAACATGGTCTGGTGACTCGGCTTCCAAGATCAAATTGTGTGGTTTACCGTTTTCTGGGGATTTCCTGTTCGGTCCAGATCTGGAAACAGTCCTAGATAGAACAGCCGATAAGAAAATGCTTTCCCCTCCAAAAAGAGACAGCCTCTCAAAAAAAAAAAAAATGTTGTTCTGTTCCTCAGTCCCAGGGAGGTAGGGAACAGGACCAGATGACCAGGGGGTCCTCTCAAAGGGGCAAGGGAAGAGGTGGGGTACTTTTCAGACCCCCGGATCAATCCGCGAAAAGCAAATGACAGCCTCTTCACGGTTGGGGGAAGGTTATCGGTTTTACTCTAACAATGGGATCAAATAACCTCAAGTCCCTTCGTCAGAAACATCGTCGCTCAGGGTTACAACCTGGAGTTCTCGGAAACACCACCAAGCAGGTTTTTTGTCACCCCTCTCCCAAGGGACTGGGAAAAAGCTGTCGCTTTTACAAGAGCTGATGCAGCAGTAAATTGCAATCCAGATCCCCAGGGAACAGGAAGGCCGGGGCTTCTATTTACACCTCTTTTTGGTAAAGAAACCCTGTAGGCAAATATCGAATGATCCTAAACCTAAGGATTCGAAACAAATCATTACTGTGCAAACACTTCCGGATAGACGCAATTTACTCGGTGACAAAGCTTCTGTCCCCAGGGTGCTTCATGACGTCATCAGATCTGAGGGATGCTTATTTACACATTCCAATAGCCCAGTCTTGTATTAACTTGTCCATCACTTTCTGTCTAGGTGACAATGATGCCTGTCCAAAGAGAATTTACATCTCCCAGTATATTTCAGGGACAGCCTTCTCTTGTTATACATATGTGATGCTGGCTGTAGTCCAGAATTCATGTAATGCAGTTGATCAACATACTTACCGTGCTTGGAGCATGTGGAATCATCAGAGAATTATATATATACTTTATGACCTAATGCACACTGCTTAGTCATTAGTAGTTTTTTTTTGACCTGACATCAACTGATTGTTCAGACTCTACATTACATTTTAATAACATATGTCAAAGGCCAACTCTGCGCACAACAAAAGAAAATCCTCTTGCAGTTTCCCTGAAATAAGGAGGTTGGCAAATAACATCATAAGCTTTACCTCAGCCAGTGGCTGCCTAAACCATATGACCAACTCATTTTCTTTATTGGCCACACAAGGGAAGTAAGTAGAACTTGGCCACTACCGGATATATGGCACCCTAATCCCTCTGTAACAATGAGTAACCCTTTGGACCACTCTGGCCTAAACTACATTTTTATAGGGAAACCATCCTTGGAGTTCTGGTTTAAATGAGCAAGGTAAAGATAGGAGCTTCTTGGTTGCAATGCACAGCTGCTTCAGATTCTGGCTACTCCAGTTTTGATAAGTTCCCCCTGAGGCACCATGCACACTAGCTTAAAGGATAAGTTCACCCGTATTTAGGGTGGAACATGTAACATGCTCCCAGTGTTGCAGCCGCTACCCCCCTACCTATGGCAGCTGTGTGTATGGATGAACTACAAGCCCCGTCATCCTTTGTGGCTGTATGCTTGTAATTCTCAATGAACCACCATGGTGCTGTGGAACGCCGTTGTAGTTAATTGATTTCATCCTATCAGTGTATCTGCTTGCCCGTACGGGATGTACTGCACACAGATATACTGACAGATCTGAAGGAGATCTGCATGGCACCAGCGATCTGCTGATCTGTTTTTTTCCTTCTAACCTGCGCCTGTCCGTGGACAGGTTGCAGGGTCTGTTTTGGGCGGTACAAGATCTGTTCCTTCAAAGGGTGATCAACTTTGGAATGTTTTCAGGGTTTTTACTCAAACCTGTTCACAGTCCCCAGGAAGGAAGGCAAAGTGCATCCAATCCTGAACCTCAAGGAGCTGAGCTGCTTTGTGCGGGTACAGAAGTTTAGAATGGAGTCCATTCGTACGGTGGTGGCATCCCTGCATCAGGGGGATTTCCTTGCCTCTATCGATATCATGGATACCTATCTTCACATTCCAATATGTGCCAGTCAGCAGGGTTTTCTCTGCTTTGCTGTGGAAGAGGAGCATTCTCAGATTGTGGCATTATCTGTTGGTGTTGCCTCTGCTCCTCAGGTCTTCACAAAAGTGTTGGCTCCGCCAATGGGGCATCGCGGTACTGGGCGTCTTGGACGATCTCTATGTGCAAGCGGAGTCTCCCTCTGCTCTGGTGGAGAACCTGGAGATCACAATTTGAACTCTGCGGGAGTTCGCCTGGATTCTGAATCTTCAGAAGTCTGCCCTGTTTCCGTCCACAAAGCTGGACTGTTTGGGCCTGACTCTGGACTCGGCCATAGCCAGAGTGCTCCTTCCCCTGGAGAAACTCAAGAAATTGCCTCTTGCTGTCCAACAAATGGTCATCCCTTCGGACTTTCATGCGGGTGCTGGCCAGCCTGTCCAGCTGGGGAGGCGTCCTCAGCAAGCATTCTACCCTGGGGATCTGGACAATGGAAGAATCCAGACTACCGATCAATGTCCTGGAACTCAGAGCGATCAGACTGTGTCTGGATCATTGGACGGATCATCTTCAGGGATGGCCAGTGTGCATTCAATCAGACAGTGCCATGGCCGTGGCTTGTGTCAATCACCAAGGGGGCACAAGAAGTGCCCTGGCGGCTCTGGAGGTAGTCGGCATTCTAAGGTGGACAGAGAACGGTATGTTCCAGCCCTCCCTGCCGTGCACATTCCCGGGGTGGAAAATTGGCAGGTGGATTACCTCAGTCGGCAAGCGTTGGACCAAGGGGAGTGGTCCCTTCATCCGGAGGCGTTTCATCAGCTGTGTCTCCGATGGGGCATCCCCGATGGTTGATCTGTTGGCATCTCAGTTCAACAGAAAGGTGAGAGGTTTGTGGCCTGGTCAATGGACCCTCTGGCAGATGCCCCATTGGTTCAGTATCATCTGATCTGTGTCTTCCCTTCTCTCAAGCTTCTGCCCAGACTCCTATGCAGGATTGAGGCAGAAGGGATTCCGATTATCTTAGTGGCTCCAGAAGGGCCCTGCTGGGCCTGGTACACCGATCTGGTGTGTCTCGCCGCCGACGTTCCTTGGAAGCTTCCTCTCAGGGAGGATCTGCTGTCTCGATGACTGATCTTCTATCCTGCTTTAGTCGTTGGCTTTGACGTCTTGGCTGTTAAATGCCAGGCGCTAAAAGATAGAGGTTTTAGTCGAATTCGCTGTAACGGTGTTCTTTTGTAGGCGGGTGTCTTTCCGTCTCATGTGGAGTCCCTATTGTAATCCCCTGTAAGCCAGTGTGTTCTCCCCAGCCATTCGGGGATATGAGAGGATTTCCCCTGTGAGGATTCTACACTCATGGAAGTGCTTTCTGGTCAACAGTTAACCACCACTCATAGGGTGAATATAAATGCAATCACATTATTCTTATAATAAGAATTTGCTATGACATACTGTATGCCATGTTTCTAACTGTACAATGTTTTTTATAGACCTCACATACTTCCTGAGGAAGACCTTATTGTACAGGCCGAAACGCGACGGGGTACAATCTTGTTGGTTGTGATGTTTTACTGATCATTGTCCATGTTTTTACCAGTTATGTCATGTACCATGACTGATTCATATCTGTAACCAAAGCTCATTTTTTACTTCACAAATTTCATCACTAATATTTTAACTATTTCTTAATAAAGATGAGTTAATTTAAACCTATTCCCAGTTTATTCAATTTTGCTGCTTGAAAACCCCTTAAGGGCATTTTTTCCTTTTTCAAAGATAGAGGTTTGTCTAAGTCGGTGATTCCTACGTTGTTAAAAGCTAGCAAATCTACATCTAGGAAGACCTACCATCGTACATGGAAGACGTACATTATGTGGTATGAGTCTCTTGGGGTTCATCCTTGCACCTTCTTTGGTTACACACTCCCTGGTGCATACCTTTCTTCAGTGTGTCCGACATTTGGTTCCTCCAGTGCGGGCTCCATTGCTGCCTTGGGACCTTAATTTGGTGCTTTCAGCTCTACAGAAGTCTCCCTTTGAAAATATTTGGGAGATTTCCCTGCTTACGCTGTCCCAGAAGGTGGCCTTTTTGGTGGCTATCACTTCTGCGCGCAGGGTGTCTGAACAGGTGGCATTATCCTGTTCACCTTATTTGGTGATTCACAGGGATAAGGTGGTGCTTCTCCCCTGTCCGTCATTCCTTCCTAAGATGGTCTCTGACTTTTTCATTTGAATTAAAAAATTATGTTGCCTTCCCTGTGTCCCAGGCCTAAACATCCTCAGGAAATTGCATTGCATGCCTTGGATGTGGTCCGGGCAATTAGAGTGTACCTGGCAGCTACGGAGTCTTTCAGAAAGTCAGACTCTTTGTGCTCATGGATAGACCTCGCAAAGGGTTGTCCGCTTCCTCTGCGACCCTTTCCAGTTGGATCAGACAGGCGGCGGTTCATGCCTATTTCATCAGGGGTCAGGTTCCTCCTTTCCCTGTCAAGATGTACTCTACTAGGGTGCTTAGTGCCTCCTGGGCCTTCCGTCATCAGTGACGCAGGTTTGCAAGGCGGCCACCTGGTCGTCAGTGCACACTTTTACAAACTTTTAGAAATTGGATGTGTTGGCATCTGCGGATGCTTCCCTTGGCCACAAGGTTTTGCAGGCTGCTGTTTAGGAGGACCTGATCTTCTTTGAGGGTGTATTGTTTTTTCAGGTGGGCTCCAGTTGTTTTTGGTTGAGCCCCTGTTGCCTGGTTGGCTAATGTTAAGCCTCATGCTTGACACTGCTTTGGGACGTCCCAATGGTTAAGAATGACATGAGCTGTGTTCGTCAGTAAAATCCATTTCATTGACCGACACAGCACCCACCCCTCTGTGGAATTATAATTCTCCTGACACTGCTTGTAACAAAACTGAGTGACTATAGCAGGGAGAGGGAGTATACCCCCCCCCCCCGGGGACTGCCCATGGGTGTAGCCAGAAGTTTTTTTTCTGCCTAGTGTTCTACTTCTGTAGGGGGCAGCATAACCCAATGGTCAAGGATGATAGGAGCTGTGTCTGTCAATGAACATCAGAGAAATTGATTTTATGATAAGAAAAAAAAAATTGGATTTCTTTGTCGCTCATTGACAGACGTAGTCCTCTTTGATTCTCATCAATAGGGTTATGCTGCCTCCGCAGGAGTAGGACTAGGCAGAAACAAAAATGTTCTGGCCACACCCTAGGGGCAGTCCCAGAGGGTATATCCTCTTCCTGTCTGCTACAGGATGTCAGTTTTTTTCTGTCTAGTCAGGAGTAAGGACCTAAGTTCCTTGCTGGGATCTCTGGTCCTGGCAAGATTTTTTAGAAAAAAATTTTCCTTTTAGGTAGTTTTTTGTCTCCAGTTTTTTCCTGTGAGATCTTCAAGCAAATCACGCCGGATCTGGGCGATGGGCTGGATGTTGAGATCCAGTGGTCACCCCAGCCGGCCTACGAGCGCGCGCAGACCATAGCTCCGCGCTGGGTCGGCCGCGACACATTCAAGTAAGTATGCGGGGCCGGGCGATGGGCTGGATGTTGAGATCCAGTGGTCACCCCGGTTCAGCCTACAAGCGCGTGCAGACCATAGCCCCGCGCTGGGTCGGCCGCGACATAGTCCCATTGGGGGACTGACCCTGCGAGTTAAACGTCTCGCTTGGACGCCAGGAACCAGAGAGTCAAGGCGTCCGTATTGGTCGACAGCCCCCCACCCCGGTGGAGAGGGTACTGTGAAGAGAGGGTGCCGTCAGCCGGTATGGTGAGTAAATGTTCCCCCTTCCCCCCCTGTGGGGTCTTTGGGATACAGGCCCCTCTGTGTATGGTCGGATCCTTTCTGACATTAAAGTTCCCCCTTGTAGCCTATGACATGTTCACATATCCCCTGTGATAGTGTGATCTGGTTTGGGAGCTGACACTCCAGCAGGCTTGGTTTGGGAGCTAACACTTTAAACAAACCTCGGTTTGGGAGCTGACACTCTAGCAACCTTGGTTTAGGAGCTGACACTCCAGCAGGCTTGGTTTGGGAGCTGATACTTCAGCAAGCCTTGGGTTCTCTAGCAAGGAAGCCGAGTTCGATTTGCTATAGTAAACACATAGGAGGTATAGCCTACCTTAGATCGCCATACTCCCGCAGGCCGACAGGCCGCCATCAGCTGTTTTCAAAGCATGCAGGCCGCTGTACTGGAGGAGCCACGCTAGATCGGCAGTCCGCCGCCATTTTGTTGTAGACCGCATGTCTGCATTGTCTACACAAGCCACCCGCAGGTCACGCAGGCCGCCATTTTTTCGTAGCCTATTGTCTCCTGCATGGGGGCGGCCATGTTTGATGTGCCCAGAAAACCTCGGAGCAGCTGGGAACGCCGGAAGGCGTACACAGGGGGCGGAGCCACTTCCTTTCACCCGGGAAACCTAGTGCAAGACTTCCCAGTCTGCACAAGACAACGCTGACAGCAGTTTTAATAAGAAACTTCTTTGCATCTGGTGGTGAGCCCTTGGGGTCTCTCTCTCTCTGTGGGGGTCCAAAGCAGGTACGCTGAGGGGCGCTATTGCGTTGGTGAATTAAAAAAGGTATTTTTTTATTTATTTAAAAAAAAAAAAATTTTTTTTCTTTTTTACTGGCAAAGTGTCCTGGATTAACATGGACCCTGCCACACATGTATCTCCACCTGATCCCCTCGAAGTGGCTGCAGGACCCTCCAGTTCCCCACTTAATAGTGAGTCATTGTCAGCAGTTTTGGAAACTTTTTGTCTATCCCGGGTGGAATTGGCTTGTCAGGGACAGGGCGCAAGGAAGCGACCCCCGCCTACCCCCATTTTCATCTGAAACTTCAGATTCAGAGTCTGAGCCTATTTTTGCAGTTGCAGGTACCTCATCTGGGGTTTGTGACTCGGGTACTGTCTCTTCAGACAGTGAGGAAGATGTTTCGGCATCTACCATAGCCCGAGAGGAAGCGTTAGTAACTCATTAATTGTATCTGTTCGGAGGTTACACCATCAGAAGTAGCTGATACTGAGATCCCATTTGGTACTAATAAACGCACCAAAATGGCGAAAGTATTTCCCTTACCCAAGTGTTTCGGTAATGTAACTAAGGAGGAATGGGGTCATCCAAGACGAGCCCCTACTATTTCCTAAACGCATTAATAGGCGTTATCCGTTCGAGGAATCATTCCTCAAGAGATGGATAGTACCATCTGTGGTGGATTTCCAATCTCCAGATTGAACAAAGCTACGGTTATCCTATTGGAGGATGCTCCATCCTTTAAAGATGATCGTAAGGTGGAAGCTGTGTCTCGCGCCATCTTTTCCTTAATTGGGTCAGCTTTCAGACCAGTAATTGCTATTGGTCTAGAATGGACCAAGTGGCTTAGAGGGGAGAGATATCCCCCAGGCGTTATCAGATCTGGTGGAACAGATAATACAAGAGTTACAGTTTGTCTGCGACGTTGCACTAGACGCCACTCCACTATTGGGGCGAGCATCAGTTTCAGCAGTGGTCCTCAGGCGTACACTGTGACTAAAATATTGGTCGGCAGACCAAGGCTCCAAGGAAGCTTTGGTTAAATCTCCCTTTTCAGGGTGTGCGCCTATCTTGGGGCCAATTTAGGTGAGATTATTAAGGATCTCACTAGAGGAAAGAGCACTTTCTTGCCACAAAGTACTAAGGGTAAAGGATCCCGTCAGAGACGGGCGCCTTCTTTTTCCGCTCATAAAAAGTTTTTTCGCCCCACGGGCGAAAAAAGCAAAGTCCTCCAAAACTCCTTCGGGAGGTTTTTTTAAGGGGCGTTGGTCGGGAAAGCAAAAGCCCGGCTCTTCCAGACCTGAAGATAAGACTACTAAAGCCTTAAGGTGCGCCCCCGCCCATAGCTGGGGTAGGGGGACGTCTTCACCGGTTTCCGGATCCATGGCTTTCCAGAACCTCGGACAAATAGTTTGCGAGGTCATACGGTCAGGTTACAAGATTGTATGTCAATCTCTCCCAGTGCGATTCTTCCTTTTCAATGTTCGACTATCCCCGGATCGCTTAAGAGCTTACGGGGGATTTAATGCAACAAGGAGTGGTGGTCCACGTTCCTTGGACAGAGCATTTCAAGGGTTCTATTCAAACCTTTTCACAATACCCAGAAAAGAGGACAAGGTGCGTCCAATTCTGGACTTAAGAGCATTCAATCTTTTTTGTCAGGGTACAAAAATTCAAGATGGAGTCCATTCGCACAGTAGCGGCCTCCCTGCGTCAGGGGGATTTTCTGGCATCCATAGACATCTAGGATGCCTATCTTCACTTATTTATGCAGGACATCAGCGTTTCCTGCGTTTTTCCGTAGAAGAGTACCATTATCAGTTTGTGGCATTACTCTTTGGTCTCGCCTCGACTCTCCGGGTCTTCACAAAGGTGTTGGCCCCAGTCTCAGCGTTTTTACGACAACGGGACATATCGATTCTAGGTCACCTAGACGATCTTCTGCTCCGTGCGGCTCTATTACTAAACCTAGAGATCACCATGACCTCTTTTGCAAGAGTTCGGGTGGCTGGTGAACCTGCAGAAGTCATCTTTGGTTCCCACCAGGAGGCTGGAATATTTGGGTCTAATTTTAGACACATCCAGGCTTGCATGAGGGTCCTGGGTTTGAGGGTGGCTTCCTTTTGAAGCAGTACCATTTGCCCAGTCCCATACCCGAATCCTTCAAGGAGAGATTCTTCTCAAGTGTAACCGGAATCCAGATTCCCTGGACAATCGGATCCGGCTGAGCGAGCGGACCAGGGAGCCCCTGGTCTGGTGGCTTCGGTCTCCGATGCTCAGCCAGGGGAAGTCATTCCTACCAATATTTGGACGCTTATCACCACGGATGCCAGTCTATCCGGGTGAGGAGAAATTCTCGGCTCAGGGGCTTTGGTCCCTGGAAGAGTCCAGGTTACCGATAAATGTATTGAAACTGAGAGCGATCAGACTTTGTCTGATTCACTGGACCGAGCAGCTCCAGGGCAGCCCGGTTCGGATCCAGTCGGACAATGCCACAGCAGTGGCTTATGTCAATCATCAAAGGGGCACCAGGAGTGTCCTGGCGGCCATAGAAGTGGCCAGCATTCTTCGTTGGGCGGAACGATTGTTCCAGCTCTCTCTGCGGTATTCATTCCGGGGGTGAATTGGCAGGCAGATTATCTCAGCCGTCAGATTCTGGATCAAGGGGAATGATCTCTTCATCCAGGGATATTCCACCAACTGTGCCTCCGTTGGGGCACCCCGAATGGGAGCTGTTGGCATCTCAGCTCAACAGGAAAGTGCGGAGGTTTGTGGCTCGTTCCCACGATCCTCTAGCAGACACCGCAGACATACTGATCGCCCCGTGAGGGCAGTATCAGCTACTTCCCTCCTCTCAAGTTACTGCCGAAGCTTCTTCGCAGGATAGAGGTGGAGGGAATCCCAGTTGTCCTGGTAGATCAGGACTGGCCTAGTTGGGCCTGGTACGCCGACCTGGTCAGGCTGGTCGCAGACGTTCCTTGGCGACTTCCTCTTAGGGAGGATCTGCTGTCGCAGGGACCGATCTTCCATCCTGCTTTACGATCGCTGGTTTTAACGGCCTGGCTATTGAGACCCAGGTGCTGAAGGACAAGGGATTGTCAGCTTCAGTTATTCCTGCTCTAGTTAAAGCAAGAAAAGCGACTTCCAGAAAGATTTATCATCGCACATGGAAGTCTTATATTGCGTGGTGTGAATCCCTTGGGTTCCCTCCACGTTCTTATTCGGTGGCCCGAATATTGGTTTTTCTGCAACAGGGAGTTGAGCAGAAGCTGGCCTTGAGTGTTATCAAGGGTCTGTTTTCAGCATTAGCTATCTTCTTTCAGAAGTTTTTGGCTACTCATTCCTTGGTGCGGAATTTCATCCAGGGGGTGCGACACCTGGCTCCGCCAGTGCGCGCGCCGTTACCACCCTGGGATCTTAATTTGGTGCTGTCGGTTCTTCAGAAACCTCTCTTTGAAAATATCAGGGAGATTCCCTTGCTTACTTTATCCCAGAAGGTGGCCTTCTTGGTGGCTATCACTTCTGCACGCAGGGCGTCAGAACTGGCTGCATTATCCTGTTGTTCCCCATATCTGGTGATTCATAAGGGATAAGGTTGTTCTTCATCTGAATCCATCCTTCCTTCCTAAGGTGGTTTCAAAGTTTCATTTGAATGAGGACATTGTATTGTCCTTCCTATGTCCTTAGCCCAATCATCCTCGAGAATTTGCGTTGCATTCCTTGGATGCAGTTCGGGCGATCAGGATATATTTGAATACTACAGATTCAATTTGTAAGACGGATTCACTGTTTGTGATCACGGATGGCCCTAAGAAGGGGTTGCCTGTTTCTGCCGCGACCATCTTTAGATGGATCAGACAGACGGTGGTATAGGCTTATTCTATCTAAGGGTCGGGATCCCCCGTTCCCTGTTAAGGCGCATTCTACTCGGGCGCTTAGTGTTTTCTGGGCCTTCCGCCATCAGGCGTCAGTGGTTCAGGTTTTCAAGGCGACTACTTGGTCGTCGGTTCATACCTTTACAATATTGTATAAGGTTTATGTGAGGGCATCGTCAGATGCCTCCTTTGGCCGCAAGGTTCCTGCAGGCCGCTGTTTGAGGAGACTGTTGGTCTACCTCGAGGGTTTGTTGGGTAGGTCTCATGTGTTTGCTCGATGAGCCCCTTGATACTTCTGGTTGGCTCCGGTTGGGCCTTCTAGATTGGATTTTGATTTCTGTCAATCCCACCCCTCATTTGTGGCACTGCTTTGGGACGTCCCTATTGATGAGAATCAAAGAGGACTACGTCTGTCAATGAGCGACAGAGAAAATTGGATTTTTGTAAGATCTTACCGTAAAATCCTTTTCTCTTAGCTCATTGACAGACGTAGTACCCGCCCCTCTATCATTGAGTTGGGTTGGGTTAAATGACACTGCTTTGTGACATAACTGACATCCTGTAGCAGACAGGAAGAGGATATACCCTCTGGGACTGCCCCTAGGGTGTGGCCAGAACGTTTTTCTTTCTGCCTAGTCCTACTCCTGCGGAGGCAGCATAACCCTATTGATGAGAATCAAAGAGGACTACGTCTGTCAATGAGCTAAGAGAAAAGGATATTACGGTAAGATCTTACAAAAATCCAATTTTTTGACTTGTTTTTTCTTGAAAAATAATGTGCATCTATTATTTTTGTCTCAAAGGTGAAAATATCCTTTAAAAAATACTCCTAGCAGTAGCTTTTGAGCATTTTTTTTTTTTTTTTTTTTTGCTTTTGGAATCAAATAGTGTTATCCTATGTGTCACTATTTTAGTCTAGAAGCGTTTTTTTGAAGCTTCAGCTTCTTGGAGCAGAAAATTAAAACTTTTTGTGTTTTTGGGAGCGATTTGCCAGCAGAAAAAAAATGCGCCTAAGTGCTGCTAAAAGCTGGCAAAGGTGGGGGGGGGGGGAATTGCGCCAGCCCCCCTTTCCTGGGCTGCACGCTTGGATTAAGGGTCTGGTTTGGAATTCGGGGGATCCCATTCTGTTTTTATTCCTAAATTTTATTGTGGAGGTTCCCCCTCAAGATCCATACAAGACTCGAAGAGCCTTTAACAGGAGGCCATTGTTCTATTTGAAGTGAGGATAATACATAAATGGACATTCGTTTACAACCATTAAATGCCTATTTATTGCGGTGGGAAGTGAGAATTCTTTAATTACATATCAAAGGCTTCTTGTAGAGCTGTGGAGAAATAACAATGACACTGTAAATTTTCCACTACCATTGTCTTAGGCAAGCTATATGTAATTCATTTTTTTCATTCTCCCAGTGGGTTAAACAAAAAAAATTAACCGATTTTTTTTTTTTTTTTTTTTTTTTTTTTTTTTTTTTTTTTTTTTTTTTTTTTTTTTTTTTTTTCCCATCCACACATTCAATGTGAATGGGGTAATCACTCCAGCTGAGCTATTTCGTTTTACCAGGGAGTGGGGAGCCTTTCCCTCCATCAGAATACAATAATCAATGTTGCTGGCTTTAGCCTGCAGCACTGATCATTTGGGAAAAACCAGACAGGCTGGTTGTACAATAGTTGATTGATTGACTTGTGTACAACCAGCTAGCCCATGATTTAGGTTTCCATTGAAGTTTGGCTGGCTTTAGGCAGTGGGAAGTGATCAGTAAGTCCAGTATACAAAGTGTTTTGTATTTGAATATTTTTTAAAGCTTCCCATTTATTGCAGGCTGCCAATCACTAGGGAAGCCGTAGTGATCAGATAAAATCCATTCTGACCAATCTGTTTTCCCCTAAATGTGCACAGTTGGGAGTCCTGAAGTTGCCTGTAAACTATCGTGACAGCAGCTTTGCTTTCATTGTTCCTTGGGGTAGACCACCTCAGCCGGGGGGCCACACAACTGTTTAAACCCTAATTCAACCCTCCCTATTTAAAAATTTAATAATAAAGTAAGACTACATATACTATAATAAATATGCTGTTTTTTTTTTTTTTGTTTTTTTTGAGGGGGGCCCAAATCCAAGCACAACAAAAAAATATCCTTGCACTGTTTTTTTTTTTTTTTTTGTATAGGCAGCTTGACTGCATTCCAGTAAAAAATCACAAGGGATGATACAGTGTTTAAGATGGCGGCTTTTGGCCCCTTACCCACTTGTGCAACTTGTCCTGCGACTTGGGACTTCAAAGTCACATGACAAGTCGTACACCATGATTTCCAATGACTACCGTTCATATCTGTTCGACTTCAAGGTAGTCTCTGCACTATTTTGGTCTGACTTTGATTTAACTTGAGGTCCGTAGCCCTCAAGATTTCACAGGCATTGCTTCAAGTCCAGTCAAAGTCGTGTCAAAAAATCGCGGTAAAGTCACGCGTCTTTCAGGTCGCACAAGTGTGAAAGGGGCCTTTTTCTCAAACTTTCCCTCACTCCTCTCCCCCCTTTAGGCTACGTTCACATGTGGGCATAGCTTATCGCGGGCAGAATCACCGCGATTCTGCTCGCGATCCGCAAATCATTGCAAATCGCGGGACGCCTGTGCGATGCCCGTGATTTGCAATGGCACCCCAAACGCTGTGCAATGTTGCCGCGATTTCCGCCTGCTGAATCGCGGTAACATCGCGCAAACAGAATCGTGGGACGCACGTCGCCCAAAAAAGGTACAAGAGCTTCTTTTGTGTGTCATGCGCCCCGCGATTCTGTTTGCACGATGTTACCGCGATTCGGCAGGCGGAAATCGCGGCAACATTGCACAGCGTTTGGGGTGCCATTGCAAATCACGGGCATCGCACAGGCATCCCGCGATTTGCAATGATTTCTGGATTGCGGGGATTCTGCCCGCGGTCCGCTACGCCCACATGTGAACGTAGCCTTAGTGTGATAATTACAATCCTATGGTAAATTTACTTCTGTAATAAATATTTTAATTTAAGAATACATATATATGAAATATTTCACCTGTTGGTGTTGGACGAGAAGGATACTATTTCTTTCATACAACTTTGTAGTTAATGGCAGGTTCTTGTCTTACAGATGTTTTCATGTATAAATGTCTCTTTCAGGCCGGTGGGGACCTAGTGTCTGTATTCACATATGATATCCGTCCGGGGGCAGATGAACAGACGCAAGCAGCTAAATCGTCCCTAAAAAGAATCAAGACACTGCGACACCCAAATATTCTACAATATGTGGATGGATTAGAGGTAATTTGTCCCTTCAGGTTCCTTATGCTGTAAGAACATCTAATGACTGCAAAGACAGCGTCTAAAAGCAGTTTTATGACTGATTAATGATACTTTTATTAGATCTACTGTATATATTCTGCTTCAGTCTTGCGTCCTCTTTTTATATTTATCCATTCAATGGCCCAAACTGGTCCTTGTGTGTTTTTTTTAAAAGACTATGGGTTTGCATTGCTAAAACTGGAGAGTGCAGAATCTGGTACAGCTTTGCATGGTAGCCAATCAACCTCTAACTTTAACTTGTTCAATTAAACTTTGACAAAAAACCTGAAAGCTGATTGGTTTCTATGCAGAGTTGCACCAGATTTTGCACACTCCATTTCTAGTAAATCAACCCCTATGATTTAATGAACGTGCCCTGTTGTCATAACCGTTCTCAGGGTATCCCATACAGTCAATATTTTAAAGATCTATATGTAGGATAGTCAGTGTCTAATTCCAAATGAGTTACATATACAACTATGTTTATAACCACTGCTGGTTTTTCTAAATGGCTGCATATTTCTTTTATTTTCTATCACTTATTTACCTGTTGATAGTGTGTCCAGGGGGTTCTACCACCTAGGAATCCTTTAGTAAAAGAAGAAAAGTTACTTTTTGATTTAACTTTGTCCTCTAGATCTAAAACCTTTTTTCTTTCCCCACAGACTGATAAATGCTTGTACATAGTGACAGAACCAGTGACGACTCTGGGGACATATGTGAAATCCAGGAGTGACTCTGGCGGGATCAGTGAATTAGAGATTTCCTGGGGTTTACACCAAATTGTGGTGCGTGTTTTCATCATCTTTCCATTTTAAGATTGTGTATAGGGTTTTCCACTTTCACGAAAGGCATTGGTAATGCTCATTAATGGGCTCTTGCAGGCAAACTGCAAAAACCACCCTTTCTGGACCCTTGTTGATCTGCTTATAGTGCTTCAGCCCTGCCCTGTCTTGATTTTAGCTAGCCGCTAAACCTGTTCTTCAGGGTATACTCCTACTAGACAACCCTGTGTGCAAGGGGTCTGCGCTTAAAGTGGTTCTAAAGCTTTAAGGTTGTTCAGTGTAATCCATTTTATGCATTAAGGTGAAAAACCTTCTGTGCAGGAAAATTCCCCCCCCCCTTATACTTGCCTGAGCCCGATCCAGTCCAGCAATGTGCTCTCCCCACTGTCTCCCTCCTTCCTGGGCTGATTGATAGAAGTGGGAGCCATTGGCTCCTGCTGCTGTCAATCTAATGTGGTGCTGAGCAAGCAGGGGGTGGGGCTAAGCCACCCACTCTTTGTCAATAGACACAGACAGGGCGGCACGGGAGTGAGTACATACGGGTGCCCCCATGAAAAGCGTCTTTCCATGGGGGCATTTGCCGAAGAGGAAAAGCCTTAAACGCCAGCTGGGGGACCTCCAGGAAAAAGAGTATCAGGACTGTTCTGTGCAAAACTATTGCACAGAGCAGGTAAGTAATAACATTAAAAAAAAATTAAAATTTTTAACCACTTAAGGACCAGGCCTATTTCTGACTTGTTTACAAGTTAAAATCAGTATTTTTTTGCTAGTAAATTTACTTAGAACCCCCAAACATTATATATTTTTTCTTTAGCGGAGACCCTAGAGAATAAACTGGAGATCGTTGCAATACTTCGTCACACCATATTTGTGCAGGGGTCTTACAGACGTAATTTGTTTGGGTAAAAAATACACTTTTTTTTAATTAAAAATAAGAATACCGTAAAGATAGCCCAACTTTTTTGTATATAGTGAAAGATGATGTGTCGAGTAAAATTATACCTAACATGCAATGCCTTAAAAATTTGCACACGCTCCTGGAATGGCGACAAACTTCGGTACTTAAAAAATCTCCATAGGCAACACTTTAAAAATGTTTACAGGTTACCTGTTTAAAGTTACAGAGGAGGTCTGGTGCTAGAATAATTGCTCTTGCTCAATTGATCGGTGGCGATGTGGGCGCGACTTGTGTGCGCCTACGTTTCTGTGTGCGAATTCGGAGGGGCGGGTGCTTTAAATTTTTTTTTGTTTTTTTTTTTCTTCTTTTTATTTTATTTTATTTTTTTTTTTTTTTTACACTGTTTCCTATGCGTCCCATTCACATCAGTGCATATTTTGGAAAGAGTTAGGAACTTTTTTGCCCGCAACAGGTTAGGTTTTTAGTTTTATAGACTTCAATGGAAATGCATCAAAAACGCAGTGCTTGCGTTTTTTTGTGTTTTTGCTGATTTCTCCTGCAAGACAACAGACGCACCAAAAATGCATGTGAAAAAAAACACAACGCAGTGAGAAAATGCATCACTTGCAACCTGCATAGATTTGAACCATAAGAAAGGCCTCCTGCACACAGCCACATGAGACCCACACAGCAAATGATCAGGCGTATTTCTCCGCCCAGGAATGAAAGGTGGATCACACATACAAATCAATGACAGGCTGGCTAAACCTGTATGGGTTTATACACAAAACCCAGTGATTACATGCGTACTGGGACTTACACACTGCCCAGATTGCACACCCTCTGCATTGGGGACATTGTGTAAGTCATAATGCGAATGTAATCGATAAGTTATGTGTATTTATCCATACAGCTGCAGATTCAGCCAGCTTGGCAGGGGTGGGCAATTTTATTGTTAGGCAAGCCAATCTAGGAGCCAGCAAGTACTTCTAATCTTGGTTAACCGCTTTAAGAAAAGCATAAAGATATTGTCTGTATTTTTGTTTATTCATATCACCTGTCTGGTTCCTGGGATTTTGATTTATTGGTATATGTTCATGTATATGTTCATAAATTCATATGTATATGTTCATAAATAACACTTGTCTTTTTGTTTGGCTCTAGAAAGCGCTCAGTTTCCTGGTCAATGACGGTAACCTCATTCACAATAATGTCTATATGTCATCAGCGTTTGTGGACCGGGCAGGGGAGTGGAAGTTGGGGGGGCTGGATTATATGTACCCAGCAGGTAGTGAGGAAAGTGCACCCAAAAAAGGACCTGAGCTGGAGAAGTACAATCCCCCTGAGAAGTCAGACCGCTCAAAAACATCTAGAGAGAAGTGGTATGTGTAAACGCTGTACTGTCACTCAAATATATCTGCTGATTTATATGATATGGTCCCATTTTTGACAAAGTAACCCTTCTGTAACAGGTCAGCTGACATGTGGTGCCTTGGTTGTTTGATATGGGAGGTCTTTAATGGCCCTCTCCCTCGCCAAACTTCTCTGCGTTCACTTGGAAAGGTCAGTGTAACGTATAGTATATGAAACTTAGAATTGTTCTAATTCCTTTGTCTGTGTTGGCTCTTTTTACATATGCTGTGACTCTTGGCTTACACACATTGTATGGAGACTTCTGGCAAGGGATACAATTATGTTGGAAAGCAAGATGAGGAATCCTCAACACTGCTTAATACTGAGGCATCATACAAAGCACATTAATAGCCACCAACCAGAAACTTTAACTAAGCAGATTTCAGTAAACTGCAATTTGATTGGCTGCATTTGGATTCTGCCTTTTGTAGCCAAAGAAGCACTTGTATGTCCCAATATAAAATATATAAATTTTTATTTAATTTAAATAATTTGGCTCCAAGTGTGTACTTAACTTCATGTAACAAAATGCTTTCTTTGTGGCCCTCCCAATTACAAAAAAAATGTAAAAAACAAAATATTATGATCTGTACTTTTTAGGTTTGTGGCAGCACTTTTGTTTTTTTGGCCTAGGCCAGCCCTGCTGCCTCATTTTACAGCTGTCTCATATAGGCATGTGCTGAGTTTTCTGTGTATGCGTACAAACACCGCCAGCAACTAGGGTGCCCATACATGGTGATGTTCTTGTGCGTGTGCAGATGCACCGTGGTCTCTCCCAGGCCCCAATTTCCTGGCAGAAACCGTTCTGCGCACGTACCAGACCTTGCAAGATGGCGGCATGGAAGGGAGATAAACTTCACTTCTGCATCTATGCTTGGGAATGTAGTCCCAAGATTTATTTACAGTAAGGTCCTTTTTTTTTCCTTTTTCACGTTTCTTTTTCCTATACACAGAGCTATATATCGTTCTTTCTCCTGTACACAGTGCTATATGTTGTTGTTCTTTCTCCTATACACACACAGCTATATATAGTTGTTCTTTCTATCTGCAGATCCCTAAATCACTGGTGCCTCATTATTGTGAACTTGTTGGTGCCAACCCTAAAATCCGCCCAAACCCAGCACGATTCCTCCAGAACTGTCGAGCCCCTGGTGGGTTCTTCTGCAACAGCTTTGTGGAAACCAATCTGTTTCTGGAAGAGATACAGGTCAGTTACTGTTTGACGACGTGTTCGCTTTTGTAAAGTCTTTTCTCTTTTGTTTTTTGCAAAACCAAATAAGAACATTAAAAAAGGCTAAAATGCAGGTTGCTTTACATACATACATACATACATATGAATTAAAGTAAACCTATCCACCCCCTGCTTTTCCCCAAACAAAAAAAAGATACATTCAGCTCTGAAATTAAAACCCCTCTGATAAATGAACATTTATATGAGTAAATGTAAACTTTCCCTTAACTCAATTCCTGGTTTCCTGAGGCACTGATGTTTTAGCTAGTGCCTTCCAGCTGCCACCTGAGATCAAATGCTATAAAACGCATCCAAAAATGTAGGCCAAAATGTATTCTGCTACATATTTTTGGTAAAAAAAGAATCCCATATAATAATTGGTTTGTGCAAAGGTTATAGCGTCTACAAATGATGGGATATTTTTATGGAATTTTAATTATTTTTTTTTACTAGTAATGGTGGTGATCAGCAACTTATAGCAGGACTGTGACATTGCGGCGGACAAATCGCACACCTAACAGACACTTTTGACACTTTTTTGGGGACCAGTTACACCAATACAGTGATCAGTGCTAAAAAAAATATGATGGCACTGGCAGGGAAGGGGTTAACAGGGGTGATTAAAGGGTTAAATGTGTCCCTGGGGTTTGCTTTGACTGGGGGAAGACAGAGATTCGTGTTCCTGCTTACCAGGAACACAAGATCTCTATCTTCCCGCAGGTCAGAATGGCCATCTGGCTTGTTTACGTAGGCAGGCTGCTGTTCTGCCTCTTTCAGGAACGGTCGCCAGTGGTCGGCGGACATAAGAGTCCGGCGGGCCCGCTGATTGGCTCCCCCTCTCTCAAATCAGCGTGCGATTGGGTCTTCGGCGGCGCACGCCACCCACTTAGGGGCTATTGCATGAAATGATGCACAGGTATGTGATTTTGCACGATCGAGCTGACCTGCCACAGTAAATGTATGTTACGTGGTCGGCAAGTGGTTAAAGTGAAACAATATTGGGCACTAAATTTAATTTGTAGTTATTATTTTGTAGCATCTGTTTTTTGGCCTTGCATCTGTGCGTTCCTGATGTACTTTTTAACTGTTTGTAAATGAATAGATTGTAATAATTGTTGGTGTGACATTATTTTGCACAGATTAAAGACCCGGCTGAACGACAGACGTTTTTTGAGCAGCTGAGTGAAAATCTAGACTCTTTTCCTGAAGATTTCTGTCGCCATAAAATCCTTCCACAGCTTCTTACAGCCTTTGAATTCGGCAGCGCTGGCGCTGTTATCCTAACGCCTTTATTTAAGGTGAGCCTTTTGCAAAATTTTGCCTGACAGGATGTGCACTGTACTTTAACAGTAAAAATACTTCAGGATAAAGTTACCTAGTCAAAAGCTTTTGGTGGTGGATAATGCACAGCCTGTTAATCGTGTAAAGCATTGTATTGCATCAGTACAGAGGAAAAAAGAGTATTCTTCTGGCAGCATGACTCCTAGTAAAATTGTGCTTCTGAATAAAACAATGGCAAACTGGCAGCCATTTTATTGTTTGTTTTTCCCTTTATTCTTATAAAAATACCAAACATGTCTATACTTACCTGCTCGCTTTGCACAAAGCAGCCTGGATCTTCTTCTTCTGAAGTGCTCCGCTGGGGCTCCAGGCCCCTCATCTTCATCTGGTGCCCCCATGGAAAGCTGCTTTCCCTGGAAGCACCTGTGCGGGCTCGCTTCTGAGTCCTGTTGCTGCATCCATTGGTAAGGACATCAGAACTTTGTCCTACCCCCCCCCCCCCCCCCCGTCCTCTGTCACTGGATTGCATTGACAGTAGCAGGGGCCAATGGCTCTTACTGCTATCAATCTGTCTAATGAGGAGAGAGACAGCAGCTGGAGCGGCTGCAATTGTGCACATTACTGGATCATGTGATAAGGAAAAAAGTGCGCTGGAAATCAGAAAAGCTGCAACCTTAGAAAATATATGTAATGTGAAATATGTGTATCAGGTGCGCTAAACTGTTCAATAATGTGTCAAATATATACATATAATGACAAATCAACAAAAATGGTGATGTAAATGAGAAGATAAACCTATCCACAAAATGGTAAATAATAAGTACAGGTTTGAAATCAAAGTGGCAAACAATCTTATGAATATCAAAGAAATGTTCAAACGACATGCATGTGAAGAAAAGCCAAGAGTGCAAAATCCAAAATAGATGTGAGCAGTGAAACCTCCACCGTGATTGGATAAGCCCCTTACCAGATGAAAATAACACTAGGGCGTATGTGTTATCAGATCCAATATAGTACCAGGAAAGATAGGAACACCCACCAAAACCTCTCTCCAAAAAAGAGTAGGTCAGTCTCTTACCAGATGGTAAATGATTGCAGGCATGGAAAGGTGAGTGATGTCTGCATTAGCAGCTTGTCCTGTTCCCTGGGATGGATGAATCTTTAAGCTCTGGTCCTTAGATGTAGTCCCCCCGGGGGCCATAAAATGAATTGTTCAATACTCACAATATACAGCAATGCCAATTTCATCTGAAGAAATGCTGTCATACATTTCTGTTGCAACAGCTGGAACGCTGCCTCCTCACACCGGTCCAAAAAGCAAGTTTATTGCGAGTATTGAACAATTCATTTTATGACCACCGGGGGGACTACATCTAAGGACCAGCGGACGGGATCGGATGAGAACGGACCGACGGTCCGTTCCCATCCGATTTCCCCCATAGAGATGTATGGGGAACTGACAGCTGTGTCTCCGCACACAGCATGGAGACACAGCTGTCATCCTCCTGCTCAGTGGGGGATCGGCGGATCAATCCCCCACTGGGATAAACGGAGTGCGTCCGATGGCTGGATAGCGTGAAAGAGCCCTTTAAGGTGAAAAACCTTGGGGCTTTACAACCACTTTAACAATATAATATCTGGATCTAGTAGCATGTCAAACTGAATTACAGTTAAATTCATATGAGCTTTGAGATTTAAGTGTGTATAAGTTTATCCATTTTCATCTTGGCATGACTTTATGCATTTCAGCTGCTCTAATAATTAACTGTGCTTTTAAATCTTTTTATAGCATTCATGTAAGGTTTGCTATGTGCAAGACCTTAACATTCTTCCTTTTACATATGTCCTTGCCTGATGATTTTTTTTTTTTTTTTTTTTTTCATGTATTCAGTCATATTCTGAACCTTCAGACCCCGTCCACACTGGGGCGAACCGACTTTGCCGGGCGACCTGTGAAGTCGCGGTGCGCAGCTCGCACCGCGACCTCGGAGCGGCCGGCACGGACTTCATATAATTGAAGTCAATGCAGGTCGCTCCGGGTCGCCCCAAAGAAGCTCCGGACCCTTTTTCTAAGTCGGAGCGACTTGTGTCGCTCCTATTAGAACGGGTCCACAGCTTCTCTATGGCAGGCGACCAGGTCGCCCCAGTGTGAACCGGCTCTAAGTGGAATACAAACATGCGCTGATTTTTCTTGCATTTTGGTGTCCCCTTTTCTCATTTCTTTTTCTCTCTTTAGTTTTGAGTTCTATATTCACAGCATACCATTTTCAATTTTTTTAAATCCGCATTGCAACAGAAATACAAACAATAGTTCTTTTAATCCAATATGAGCTTACCTAAAAAATCTTCTTTCCTGCTGTAAGTGCTGCCTGTCTATTGGCCATCTCTTTACATGCAATGGCAAGAAAAAGTATGTGAATCCCTTGGAATTACTGTTTTTTCTGCAGTAATTTGCCACAAATGGGATCTAAACCTCATCTAAGTAACAACAATTGACAAACGCAATACCACACAAAACACTCTAATTTCACATGTCTTTATTGAACACACTTTTATTAAATATTCAGTGATGGAGGGAAAAGTAAGTGAACCCCTAGGCTAAATATTTAAATGAAAGCTAATTGGAGTCAGTAAGTTGCATACCTGAAGTCCAATTAATAAAATTAGTTTTTGGAGGTGTAGTTTAGAGCTACTTTGATAAGAGACATTCAAACATTTTCTGTTCGTAAGAATCCTCAGCTGATGTGAACCATGGCTTGGAAATAGGAGCTCTCTGAAGACATACGATCAAAAGTAGCTGACCTGCCTAAGGCTGAAAAAGCAAATTGAAAGTTTTTGGGCATCCATCGGTCAACAGTTTTATACAAATTGTCTATAAATACAGTTTAGTACTGGGGACACTCTTCTTGAAGTGGGTGCCCAGCCAAGGTGACTCTCAGGGTACAACCATGAATTCTCAGTGAGGTAAAGAAGAACGCATGAGTAACCGCTAAAGGCTTGAAGACATCACTAGAACCAGCAAACTACCCCATTCATTAGTCTAACATAGGTAAGTCTTTGAACAGGCAGTATGTCTAAAATGTTTGGTGAACTGATGGAACAAAAGTTGAATTGTTTGGGAAGAATACTTAGCACTATGTATGGTGCAAAAAGGGCGCAGCTTTACATCATAACATCCCAAAGGGGAAGTATGGTGGAAGGAACATTACTATTTGAGCTTGCTTTGCTGCCTCAGGGCCTGGACCACTTGCAGGATGGAAAATGAATTCCCAAGTTTACCAAAATATCCTGCAGAATGATGTCAGGGTGGCTGTCTGCTAGCTGAAGCTTAGTAGAAGTTTGGTGATGCAGCAGGACCATGACCAGCAGCATCTAAGTAAATCCACCACAGATTTGCTTCAGAAAAAGGCCCAGTCAGAGGCCAGACCTTAACCCCAGAGAGCTGTTGTAGAAGGACCTCAAGAGAGGCGTTCACGTCATACATTCTACAAATGTGTCTTAGCCGAAGCAGTTTTATAAAGAGGAATTGTCAAAAATTCCTCCTGAACATTGTGCAGGTCTGATCCAGAGCTACCTACTGGAAGCATTTGCTTGAAGGCCTTGCTGCCAAAGGAGATTCGACCAGCTATTAACTTCAAGGGTTTACCTACTTTTTCCTCCAGTACTGTGAATGTTTCATGGGTGTGCTTAATAAAGACATGAGAAATTAGAATTTGTGTGTTATCTGCTTAAGCACATTGTGTTTGTCTATTGTTGTGATGTAGATGAGGATCAGATCACATTTTATGGTAAATTACTTCAGAAAATCAGTTAAAAGAGAAGTTCCGGATTCATGAAAGCAAAACAATTTTTTTTACCCTCCCCCCCTCCCCAGTGGGACACAGATGTAAAAAAACAAAAAAAAAAAAACCAAACTGAAGGGTGTTTTTCACTCCCTTACTCTATCTAAAACTTAAAAAAAATTTTTTTTTTTTTTTTTTTTCCCCCTAGGCTTTTTACAAAAAATGGCATATTTGGGCCACTCATTACTGTATACATTGTATGTAAGCTGATTTTTTTTGCAGTTTAATCTGGGGTTGTCCTGTCATCGTTAATTTTTTGACGCAAGTGATTTCTTTCCTTACTGCTTTACTAAATCTTCATTTATTAATAAATGAGATTATCCCTGTATACATTGTATGTAAGCTGATTTTTTTTTGCAGTTTAATCTGGGGTTGTCCTGTCATCGTTAATTTTTTGACGCAAGTGATTTCTTTCCTTACTGCTTTACTAAATCTTCATTTATTAATAAATGAGATTATCCCTTATGAGGTGGTTATGTATGGGAGGAGAAATTTTCGTCCTAAATTTTATAAAATTTGGGATTTATGGTGTGAATTTGTTCTTGCTTTGACTTGGGATAAAGCCTCTCTGGCCCCTTTTAATGTAATCTTGGAAACCCACTGTAAATTTATCTTAAACGATGTACCAATAGTTGGTTATGTTATCGGGGCTCACTGGAGACTGTTAAAGTTAGTTCAGTTATTTTAATCGAAACATATTTTCGACATGAGGGCAATTGTGTATGCAAAAAAGTTGCGGTTTTCATAGCTTTTATGTAGTAAAATAGGAATAACAAAAAAAAAAAAGTTGAAAATTTCATGAATGGCAGAGTATCGCCAGCACACCAAAAACAGAACTTTCCACCCTATTTTTCTGACTATGATAGATCCTAAGTCTAAAGACGATCAGGAGCCTACATTCAATATAAAACCTCTTTTTTTTATTCACATATAAATGTACCTACCCAGTGACTTCAAACCTAGGTAGGCAGTGTTCTAGTCTGTCTTATTCATTTGTGTTAAAGCAAGGATATTTATTGTCCTAAAACCATCTTTTATTACTTTTGTGAAAATTGGATTACAACTGTTATTTTTTACCAGATGGGCATCTGGTTCATACTAACCTTAACTTTGATAAGTTCCTTCTTAGTACGTATTAGGTGTCTTTGCCTTCACTAGAGTTCCTGAAGCCTAGAAATATAAATGTGTTGAAGTGCAATACTGGGGGTGATTTACTAAAATTTAGATATGCAAAATCTGGTGCAGCTCTGCATAGAAACCAAAGTCCCGGTTTTATTGCCAAAGCCTAAGCTCCTGTTCACATCGGGCCGATTTGAAATGACAAATCGCATACCAAATCGGAGCCTATTGCCCGCAACGGCACCGTCCGAATCAGTGCGACGCCAGCTTTGCGGCGCCTCACCAATTCCCCAAAAAAGTTTCTGCACTACTTTTGGCGACTTCGGTAGAAATTTCAGTAGACACCTGTGCAGGGACCTGCACAGATGTCTGTCAAATTGCCCCTGAACTCGCACTGACATGCGGGTTTTAAATTGTGCAAATTCAGCTGAACTTGCACAATTTCAAACCCCCCCCCATAGTGTGAATGAGGGCTAATTGAAGCTGAGGTTAGATGCTGATTGGCCACCATGCACAGCTGCATCAGATTCTGAGTGTTCCAGTTTTAATAAACCTACCCCACTGTGTATCTTTTTTCTCCTCCTTCTCTTATAGATTGGAAAATATTTGAATGCAGATGAATATCAACAAAAGATCATTCCCATTATTGTTAAAATGTTCTCCTCCACGGATAGAGCCATGAGGATACGACTCCTGCAGCAGGTAATTATCAGCTCTTGTTGGCTTATCTTAGTCAGGTACTCCACACATAATGTAATACATTGCTAGCTCTCTGTCTGTGGAGAGAAGTTAGCACTTTTTCCCAAGCTTAAATATATTTTATGTTTCTTGGTGACTGGCAATAATGAAGCAACTTGGCATAGTGTAATGTTCTGTTTTCTATAGCTGATTACATTGGATCTTTTTTCCTTCCTTTTTTTGCTTGAGGCAGATGGAGAATTTCATCCAGTACCTAAATGAACCAACAGTCAATGCACAGATTTTCCCTCATGTGGTCCATGGCTTTATGGATACTAATCCTGCAATTAGGGAACAGACTGTGAAGGTAATGGCAACATTATGATGTTATTTGCTTTTTGTATTGCATGATCTATATGCAGACACTACTTAAAACGGTTACTTTAGGCTTACAGTAAATTTAAGAAATTTTCATTCAACAATACTGCTTTTTTCATTGCACAATTGTGGTTGGTTCTGTTCAATATTCAGCTAATTTAGGAATAGAATAATTAAAATAGGAATTTTTCTTTCAACACTTCACGCTATGACTTGACAGGGAGGATTTCAAAGGAGAACTCCCATCCAAACCTATTGCTGTAGTTTCGAATAGAAGATGATTGGGATCAAATTTTTATGTTATTGTCAGGACATTTTACATTGTCATTGGGCTGGATCATATTCCTAGGTAGACAATAGGGGTAGTCATGATCATAGGGAGGAGATTTCAGAAATGTACCATTTTGGATAGCTTCATGAGGCAGTTATAGACAATTATCAGTTACATTATTATTTTTTTTTTTAAAGGTATTTTATTGGTATTTGTAAAACACACAAACATTAATTCCAAACCAGTGATAACAAATATCAGGTACATCAAATAGCAAATGACAGCTGATGCATAAACCAGGAGTACATACCCATCCAAACATCCGGCACAGTAGAACAGTAAGGAATGGAATCAACAGAAAAGTAACCAACCCCCCCCCCCCCCCTCCCAACCATCCGACCATATGTAACCAGAATCTAATAGAAGTACCAGCATAGCATCACATCCCACAGGGCCGGGTCAATGCCCGGCCAAACCCTGGAACATGGGCTCTTTACGGAAAACAACCTCCCTACACCTCCAAGGAGCCTGAAACCGAGTCCACCCACACTAGCCAAAGTTTGTTAAATTTTTTGGGGCAACCCCTAGCCAGATAGGTAAGCTTATAAAGAGGTAGTGCGTTATTGACAAGAGAGACCCAAGCCTCCACAGAGGGAGGGTCGGGACTCTTCCACCGTAGTGCAATCAATTTTTTAGCATAAAAGAACAGGATTCTCGACAGCACTTTCTGAGACTGCCCAAGGCTCTCTTCCGACAGGTTGCCAAGAAGGCACCTATCTGGAGAACAGATATTCGGAAGAGCCAACTTCTCCTCCATGAGGCGGCAAATCCCCTTCCAAAAGACCTGAATGTGGGGGCAGGCCCACACCATATGAAAGAAATCCCCTTTAGGGGCCTGGCATCGAGAACATGCAGCAGAAGGGAGCCTACCCATACAATGTAATCTATACGGAGTATAATATATCCTGTGCAAATAATTAAGCTGAATCACCCTATCCCCTGCCGCAATAATCCCCTCAAACTGGGATTCCAGTAGTTCATCCCACACCTCCTCCTCCAAGTGGGGCAAGTCCTTCTCCCACCTGTCCCTGATTTTGGCCATCTTACCATCTCGATCCAGATTGAGCACAACATAATATCTGGAAATAAACTTACAATGATCATCAGCCAAGAGCTCCTTCTCCAGGCGAGCCACAGCCAGGTGCACCCCTCTAAGACCAAATTGTGCCGCCACTGCATGCCTAAGTTGCTGGTACAGGAACCAGCAAGAAGAGGGTACCCCCAGCTCCAGCCTTAGGATCGGGAACGACTTGAACTCATGGTCCTCGAACAGTTGATGCGCATACTTCAAATCAAAGCTCGCCCACCTGCGGGGATCAGACAGCTTGTACAATTCAGGGAGTCCAGGGTTATACCACAGCGGAGCATTAGGACAATTATTAAAGGCGGAACCTCCAATACGTTTGTTGCAGATCTGTGTAATTTTGTAGGAAAGCTTCAGAAGCTCCGCACCCCCCGAAGGATAAGGACCCCTCCGGTACAATGAGTTGAGAAGGGTCTCATAGGAACCTATCACCGCCGCCGCGGTCGTAACCGCGGCATTCGGGAGGTCCAGGAAGAACCAAGCATGTACATGGGTCAGTTGGGCCGCCAAATAATACGCCTGAAGGTCAGGAACCGCCAGCCCACCAGCAGTAGCAGGGAGCTGCAGAGTCCGGAGTGATCTCCTCGCCGGCTTCCCACCCCAGATAAACAACAGTAGGAGAGACTCTATAGCCTTAAAAAGAGACCTGGGGAGATACACCGGGGCCTGCCAGAATAAATACAGAAAGCGGGGTAAGTATACCATTTTAAAAATATTGTCTCTTCCCATTAAGTTCAGGGGTAATTTGATCCAAGTGGACAGTGTCAACTTAAGTCTCTGAATCAGCGGAGTAATATTATTGTCAATATAAGAGCTGACCGGCTGTTGAACCGTCACCCCCAGGTATTTAAATGAGGAGACCACCTTGAGCGGGTGCGGAGTGCGCATCGTGGGGGCCATGGCAGGGTCAAACGGAAAAATCACTGATTTGGTCCAGTTGACCCTGAACCCGGAATATCGGCCAAAGTCGTTTATCACCTGCAACGCAACTGTCAGAGAGTCAGTACAGTCTGGCAGATAGAGAAGCATATCGTCAGCATAAAGGGAAGTTTTTTCAACTAGATCTCCTATCCTACAACCTTTAATCCGCCCATCCCCCCTCAATAGGGCCGCCAAGGGTTCGATGGCCATGGCAAACAGCAGGGGCGACAAAGGGCACCCCTGCCTAGTGCCACGGCTCACCGAAAACGGTTTAGTAACAATATTGTTAACCCGAATCCGCGCCATCGGGGAGTTATAGAGCAGCTTAACCCAGCCTATAATCTTAGGTCCAAAGCCCAGCCGAGCAAGGACCGCAAACAGGTAAGGCCATTCCACTGAGTCAAACGCCTTATGAGTATCTAAGGACACCACCACCCTAGTGTCCACGGCCTCCGAAGGCAGCTGAAGATTCGTGAAGAGTCTGCGCAAATTTATCGCTGTAGAGCGCCCGGGAATGAAGCCGGTTTGATCCGGGTGGATAAGTTTAGAAATAACCGAGTTCACTCTACGGGACAGCACCTTGGCCAGAACCTTAACGTCCACATTAATTAGAGAAATAGGACGATATGACTCACAGTGTGTGGGATCCTTGCCCGGCTTTGGGATCAAGACAATAAGGGCCTTCCGCAGAGAGGGAGGGAGTTCCCCAGCTTCAAAAGCTTCTCTATACATGTTCAACAGGCGCGGAGTGAGGAGTTCTGAATAAGCGCGGTACCACTCAATCGGAAAACCATCAAGTCCCGGAGTTTTATTGGCAGCAAAAGAGGCAACCGCGGCCCCTATCTCATCGGCAGAGATCGGGGCATCCAATGCCAACCTATCCTCCGCTTCCAATTCGGGTAGTTGTACTTGCAGCAAATATTCATCCAGCTCCGCCGTGGTATAAGAAACCTGAGAGGCATACAAGGACGAAGAGAGACGAAGGAGACGAAAGCTGCCGTGATATCCTCCCTAGAGGTGCACAAGCAAGAGTCCGCATCATACACAGCTGATATGGCCGTAACAGGGTGTTCAGAGCGAGCAAGATAAGCCAAAATTTTACTATTTTTATCCCCGTATTCAAATATACGTTGTTTTTGATAAAGCAGTTTTTTCTGAGTTTTTTCAAGGAGTACTAAGTCTAGTTGTCTCGCACTGTCTCTCCAAAGGGAGTAATTGGAGGAGGAAGGGTTCCTAACATATTCCAGTTCAGCAGCCGTCACTTCTGCTTGCAGGGACTCTACCCGCCAGGCCCTATCTTCCCTCAACTGGTGTATAACCCCTGCAACCGTACCCCTCATGGAAGCCTTGAAGGCGTCCCAAACAATAGCCCCAGCAGCCGTCTCCGGATTAACCCGCCAGAAGTGGGCAATCTCCTTAGCCGTGGCATTGAAAAAGACCTCCTCCGTTAACCACAGGGGGCTGAGCCGCCATGTTTGGAGGCCACGTGTCGCAGAGAGGCCAAATCGCAGTAACACAGGAGAATGGTCCGAGATAGCCCTGGGCAGATACGAGACAGCCACCAGTCTGGGGAGCAAATCCGGAGACAGCAAACACATATCAATCCTAGACAAAGTTTTATGAGTGACTGAGTAACAGGAGTATTCTTTTCCATGTGGATTCTTCCAGCGCCAGCAATCCACCAGGTTATACCTGGCTAAAGAGGCTGCTAACGACGAAGAAGGACCGTCCTCTCCAGGACACCTGTCTAAACTAGGAGACAATACAGAATTAAAGTCCCCGGCCACTATCACTGGACCCTCCGCCACCTGGAGGAGCTGGGACATCAAGGTGTCCCAAAAAACCAGGGTAAACGGAGGGGGTACATAGACAGATACGAAGGTATATACCACACCATTAATAAATAAAAGTAAGATTACATATCGACCATACACATCAGTGATCACTTGTTTAACCGAGCAACCCAAGGAGCGAGCAACAAGAATAGATACTCCCCGAGCGTGGGTAGAAAATGTGGCATGAAAGGTATACGCCGCAAAGGCCCGTTTGAGAGCCATAGTCCTGGAGCCAGTCAGATGAGTCTCTTGCAAAAAAATAATATGCGGTTTGTATTTCTGAATGTAGTTGAATACCAAAGCCCTCTTAACACGATCATTCAAGCCCCTGACATTCCAGGACAGGAGTGTCAACATCTCCTCAGCTATCTGAGCAGAAGAGACAATGACAACCCCCGCCAGGGAAGGTAGCGCCCCCGCGGGGACCAAAGTAGGAGCTTGCCATAAAGGCTACCATGGAATCAGCCAGGCAGAAAAAAAAAGCATACTGGTAATACATAAAAGTGCATAGGTCGGGTAACCGTCCCCAAAAAAGAACAAAAAGCCCCCTCCCCCACCCTGTTCATGACACCAACTGTCACAAACCTATTCCCTAAACCGAACCAAAGGTAGAACTGTAGGGAAAGTACACAAATACTCATTAATCATGTGGACCTCCGGGGCCACAACAAAGTCCACGAGTATGTAGCATCCAAAGTGCAGGAGTATAGAGGCCTCAAACACAGGAGTCCGCCGGTCCCATCAGCAGAAAGGGAAAACAAAAATCGGTGCTTGGCAGCGACCAAAAAATAACAGGACTTGAAATAGAAACCTGAGCAAGGGGTCTCCCGGACCAGCAAAGCCTCTCAGCAGGGGAGGAAGCACAGCACTGCAGGTGTATCATGACAATCAGCAAGGTATCAGGCTCTGCCCAGCGAGTCTAGCCATTGGTCAGCATCAGCAGGATCCAGGAAAAAGTGCACTTTGCCTTTATGCACCACTCTGAGTTTCGCAGGGTAAAGCATACTGTACGGGAGGTGACGGTCCCGGAGCCTTTTCTTCACCCCCATAAAGGCAGCTCGTTGTTTTTGCGTAGAAGCAGAGAAGTCAGAGAATATGGTTATGATGTTATTATTAAAGCTGAGATCAGGAAGTTCCCTGGCTCTACGCAGGGCCGCGTCTATCCCTGAAGTGCAGGATGCGTGCCAGCAACGGTCGGGGCCTAGCCCCGGGGACAGGAGCCCTGGAGGGGACCCGATGCGCCCTTTCGATTGCAAAAACTGGGGAAAAAGTGTCAGGACCCAGGGACTTGCGCAGCCAGTCCATAAGGAAGTCCCCGGCCTGTCCTCCCTCAGCCCCTTCAGGAAAGCCCAGAAAGCGGAGGTTGTTACGGCGCAGGCGGTCCTCCATGTCACCCAACTTTGCGGCCTGCGCCCTCTGCTCCTGTTGTAGATCCCGAATGGCAGCAGGGAGGGGGAAGACATCATCCTCCACAGCGCTGATCCGCTGTTGTGACCCGTTGCCTGATTTTACTGACATCTTCCTTAAGGAGAGAAAAGTCCACGCACAAGGCGTCTATGTGAGACGTCAGGGAGGCCTGGCACCCTTTAATGGCGTCCATTATCTGGAGCAACGTGGGCTCCACCGACCGCCTGGGTAGCTTGTCACCCGCCCCTCCCGGGGGGTTATGCGAAGGTTGCAGTGCCGGCCAGTCACCCCCATCCTCCAAACACGGCAGGAGCGGGCTGTTAGAGGCCTCCAGGCCCGGAGACCGCGGGTGGTCGCCATCTTGGGCCTGCTCCTGGTGATCCGCTCCGCGGCCTGCCGGGGACGGGGGCACATCCCCCCCGTATTTTACCATGTCCGCGCCGGTCCAGGAGGTTCCAAGAGTAGAAGCGAGCCCGATCCAGGTAAGTATAGCGGCGGATGGTGCAGGATTACTGAGCGGATTAATCAGTGGCATCGGAGCTGTCTAGAAACGCTCCTCACATCCCGGAAGTCGGACACGCCCCCCCCATCAGTTACATTATTAACATCCACCATAACCCCTCAAGGCATTGACTCCACTAGACCTCTGAAGTCATGTTGTGGTATCTGGCATCAAGCTGTCAGTAGCAGATCCTTCAAGCTATGTAAGTTCCGAGGTGGGGCCTCCATGGATTGGTTTTTATCCAGCACATCCCAAAGATGCACTGTTGGATCGAGATATAGAGAATTTGTAGGCCAAGTCAACACTGAAAACTCGTTCTGTTCCTCAGATCATTCTTGAATTCATCGAACCAGGCAACCTTCTGCCTTTGCTTTGTGGTCTAGGTATAAAGTGCACTTTCCCAATATAGGTGCTTTTCACTGTGGACACGGGCCAGCATGGGCACCCGGCCCTGTTTGTGAAAAGGCAGCTACATACGCAACAGACTGCAAAATACTGTGTTCTGACACCTTTCTATTGAAACTAGCATTACCTTTTCCAGCAGTTCGGGTTTCAGTAGAGGGAGTGAGGTTCACAGGGAGCTTTGAATGTATGCAGCCCTGTGTGCAGGTATCATTTGTGCATGGCTTCTCCAGTTTACGGGCCTATACGTGAGCATAGATTTACTTTTAGGTCACTTTTAGCCTATAGCAACTAATCATCTTTTGTGTGTTGTTCCACACTAAACTGAAAAATAATGAAATGCAATTACTAGAGCTGTACAATTTAGTGTTGTGTTATGGCTTTTAAAGTGAGACATTTAGTTGCCTAGTTGCATCTGACTGCAACGTCTGTTTTTGATTTTAGCAGTCTTGTATATCTTGCGGTGTTGTAACGTAACATTATCCATTAAAGCTGATCCCTTTTTCTTTCCCTTTTATTTAGTCCATGTTGCTTCTGGCTCCCAAATTAAATGAAAACAATTTAAATGTGGAGTTGATGAAGCATTTTGCTCGACTTCAGGCACGGGATGATCAGGGGCCAATCCGGTGCAACACAACTGTGTGTTTAGGCAAGATTGCTTCCTACCTCAATCCTGCTGTAAGTAAAAGTTTTACTATGCTACTGTGTGTATTTTAATTTCCTTTATTTCTGATATTATACATTTTAAGGTTTTGTTCATGGATTTCTAGATCAAATTATTACTGCCAACAAAATGGAGTTTATTTGTAAATTCACACAACTTTCACCCAAGTTTAACATATTTACACTGCATAAATGTGTGGATTCTAAGTGAAAATTGTGTGAATCTTTTGTGTGAAAAACGTTATAATCAAAATAAAGCCCAACATAAGTACAGTATGTACAGCCACCAGTCACTTCAGTCAGCTGAATCTTCTGGTGTATGTATGGGCAGCCTAAAGGAAATCTAGCAGTCTTTTTAAAATAAAGCATTTACTTAAGACAGGTATCACAAGAATCCAGCTATTACCAATTTATTTATTAGTCTGAAAAGCCTCCTATCTGCAAAAAGCTTAAAATGGCTGCCAGGTTTTCTTACTAAAGATTACGAGACTTTAATAGCGAAGTATTGGAATGAGACCAGTGTAAACCTGCTGACTATAAGAAAGAAGATGGAATATCTTTAAAATACAGCCTGCAATGCATTAGAGACTCTTTATACAATTAAACAAATGACATACTAAGGTCACATTTTTCTCTCAGACGCGGCAGAGGGTTCTGATATCGGCATTCAGTAGAGCTACAAAGGATCCCTTTTCCCCATCGCGTGCTGCTGGTGTTCTTGGTTTTGCTGCTACACACAACTTTTACTCAATGAATGACTGTGCTGGTAAGATCCTACCAGGGCTTTGTGGTGTCACAATGGATCCGGAAAAGAGTGTCAGAGATCAGGTGAGAGAAATGCAAGAAATTGTGTGTGTTTTTTTTTTTTTTTCCCCCACTGACAAAGCACTGATGAAGAGGAATATCATTCTGTTTCTTCATGTCACATTTCTTTATTCATCTTCCAGGCCTTTAAAGCAATACGCAGCTTTTTGGAGAAACTGGAGACTTTGTCGGAGGATCCAGCACAGATAGCAGAGCTTGGTAAGCGAAAGATGGGTTTGGTGTAATTTGCTTTCCCTTTAGCAATTTTATATGTTTTCCCCTCTAAGCGGATGTTGCATTTTATATGTATCTGGCTCTTTTCACAGAAAAAGATGTACATGCAGCATCTACGAGCCCAGGTGTTGTAGGCGGCTGGGCTGGCTGGGCTGTCACGGGAGTTTCCTCCTTGACCTCCAAATTTATCCGGACCAGTGCAGCAGGAGGACAGGATGTGGCTCCTGCACAGGCAGCAGCACCAGGGCCATCAGTATCTCCAGCTACAGCACCAGCTGAAGCCAGCAAGCCAGGTGAGTGTCCCATGCAACTGCAAGGCACACACACTTTCCAGTCTTTGCACACAGAGTGGCTATTTCTCTGTTACAGCATATTTAGGGAAGATGACACTCCTTTACTATGACAATGTATTTGGCATCTATTGAATAAACAGACAATTTGTGCCCTGAATAAAATATTTACTTTGTCATAGAGCTGCCAGGGTTCAGTCATCAAGTTCAAACAATACCCTGTGACTGACAGATAAATTAATTAAGTCTATCTCCTCGCATCCACTTTTGATGTTGACTACCAGCATAAAGGGTTTACGCTCTTAGATGCCATTCATTATGAATAGCACTGCAACCTACAGTAATGCACTACTGTTGCAGTGCACTGCACTTACAATATCTTGTGCAGAAGTGGTTTTTGGTGCGTTGGTTTATTAGATCATTCACAATAAAGTTTCCCTTTTTAAATATCACTAAAAACTTATAATAAAAAGGTTTACTTTGCTGATTTATGTCGGCTGTGATTAGTAGACGCTGGTCACATCAAAACACACTTTTCCTTTTTATAATACCTTGTCAGCAATGTAGCATATTTTATAAAGTATTTTTACTGCACCTTTACTACATAGGGTATGCAACACCCTTGTTACCACCGCTTTTACCAGCTAGTGCGGGCATGCATTGACTGTTCCTGTGTTAGGAGAGCCACTTTCACATACTGTGATTTCAGCAGCCTCTGTATGAGATGAGGTGGAAGAATAAGAATTTCTTACCGTCCTGTATGATGTCAAAGCAGAACAAGCACAGCCAGGCACTGAAGAATACAGTGCAGGTACACAGGCTGTATGTAAACTACTTTGTAAAAGCACTCTACACCCCCCACATGGCAGATACTGCATTGTATTTTAGGAAATTTCCTTTACTTTTATATACAGAAAACTTTAACAGATTACCTTTTTAGTTGATGTTTGAGCTACAATAACAGGACTGAAGAACTTTCTTTTTCGTGTAATCTATAACATAAGTAACACAATGTAAAAATGAAATCTATTTCTTGGAGTACCTCACGGGACACACTGCAGACTATAATTAATTCATTCATAACTACCTTGTTTATGCGCCACCTTTTGGTTAAATGGACACTGGCAGAAAAAAAACAGACTGGAAGTCCTCACCTAAAAAAACCCATCTCATACAGGAAGCACCTCAGTTTTTTCACCAGTGTCTTAAAGTCGATGGTCACCGAAGTACAACTCTCTGTGGTGTTATCAGATTCTCAAGTGATTTCAGCAGGGATCTGGAGATGTGTCATCTGGATCCATTCCTATGGCTGGGACACTGAGATGGATACCTACCTGGGCCCTGCTACTATATATATGGATGTTTCTGTGGGGATTGCCTGTAATGCTGTTTCTGTGATGGATGCTGCGTATATGAAACCCTGTGTGGTTTTTACTGACCAAGGTGTTTCCAGTAGGCTGCTGTACAGGTCCTGGTAATTGGACCCCAAAGGATAGGGGAATAGAGTCCCTGAAGGTCATGTGTGACATAGCCCGAGGTGATGGGCGAAGGTTTGAATCTCGTCTATGGATAGGATCCTGCAGCGAGACATGGTGAGTGTCCCTGCAGTGTCAGGGCTCTTTAGGGGGAACACAGGTTATGCTGTCTTAAATGTCTTCCCAAGCTTTCTGCTCTAGGGGCATTGGTGGTCAGGTCTGTTCCCCTGTACAGCTACTGTGGCTTAGATAACCAGGAGCTGAAAAAATAAAGGGCTGTGTGGCTTCCTGATGTGGTGGTCTTTCTGCGAGTAAGTGTTTCTACGGCCGCAGTTATGGCAGGTGCTTGGGCATGTGTGTGGAAGTGGAAATTTGTCATAGGGCGGAGTCCAGCGGCTATCTTACTAAAGGATTAAGGCCAGCGTCCTCCCAGGCTTTTCTTTGGCGACTTTGGCTGTGGTCAGACAGCTAGGGGGCACAGAGCAGGCAACTTTTTTTTTTTTTTTTTTCTCTAGGGCATGTGAATACTCCACGGGGTCCCCCAGGCGGTTTATCTATTCATTGCTGTATTTGGTGCAAGTGTATCCTCCCAGATGAGTGGGCTTGCGGGGCAGGCACAAACCCCTTTTCCCCTACAGTGCCTTGCGAAAGTATTCGGCCCCCTTGAACTTTTCGACCTTTTGCCACATTTTCAGGCTTCAAACATAAAGATATATAAAACTGTATTTTTTTGTGAAGAATCAACAAGTGAAAAATTGGGCGTGCAAAATGATTTAGCCCCCTTAAGTTAATACTTTGTAGTGCCACCTTTTGCTGCGATTACAGCTGTAAGTCGCTTGAGGTATGTCTCTATCAGTTTTGCACATCGAGAGACTGAAATTTTTGCCCATTCCTCCTTGCAAAACCGCTCGAGCTCAGTGAGGTTGGATGGAGAGCGTTTGTGAACAGCAGTTTTCAGTTCTTTCCATAGATTCTCGATTGGATTCAGGTCTGGACTTTGACTTGGCCATTCTAACACCTGGATATGTTTATTTGTGAACCATTCCATTGTAGATTTTGCTTTATGTTTTGGATCATTGTCTTGTTGGAAGACAAATCTCCTTCCCTGTCTCAGGTCTTTTGCAGACTCCATCAGGTTTTCTTCCAGAATGGTCCTGTATTTGGCTCCATCCATCTTTCCATCAATTTTAACCATTTCCCTGTCCCTGCTGAAGAAAAGCAGGCCCAAACCATGATGCTGCAACCACCATGTTTGACAGTGGGGATGGTGTGTTCAGGGTGATGAGCTGTGTTGCTTTTACGCCAAACATAACGTTTTGCATTGTTGCCAAAAAGTTCAATTTTGGTTTGATCTGACCAGAGCACCTTCTTCCACATGTTTGGTGTGTCTCCCAGGTGGCTTGTGGCAAACTTTAAACAACATTTTTTATGGAAATCTTTAAGAAATGGCTTTCTACTTGCCACTCTTCAATAAAGGCCAGATTTGTGCAGTATACGACTGATTGTTGTCCTATGGACAGAGTCTCTCCCACCTCAGCTGTAGATCTATACAGTTCATCCAGAGTGATCATGGGCCTCTTGGCTGCATCTCTGATCAGTCTTCTCCTTGTATGAGCTGAAGGTTTAGAGGGACGGCCAGGTCTTCGTAGATTTGCAGTGGTCTGATACTCCCATTTCAATATTATCGCTTGCACAGTGCTCCTTGGGGTGTTTAAAGCTTGGGATATCTTTTAGTATCTAGATCCGGCTTTAAACTTCTCCACAACAGTATCTCGGACCTGCCTGGTGTGTTCCTTGTTCTTCATGATGCTCTCTGCGCTTTAAACGGACCTCTGAGACTGACAGTGCAGGTGCATTTATGCAGAGACTTGATTACACACAGGTGGATTCTATATATCATCATTAGTCATTTAGGTCAACATTGGATCATTCAGAGATCCTCACTGAACTTCTGGAGAGAGTTTGCTGCACTGAAAATAAAGGGGCAGAATAATTTTGCACGCCCAATTTTTCAGTTTATTTGTTAACAAAGTTTGAAATATCCAATAAATTTCGTTCCACTTCATGATTGTGTCCCACTTGTTGTTGATTCTTCACAAAAAATTACAGTTTTATATCTTTATGTTTGAAGCCTGAAATGTGGCAAAAGGTCGAAAAGTTCAAGGGGGCCGAATACTTTCGCAAGGCACTGTAAATGCTACAAACCATACCCCATAATGACATAGTGAAAGAAGTTTGTTTTTAAATCTTTGCAAATGTATTACAAGAAAATCACATGTACATAAGTATTCGCAGCCTTTGCTCAATACCTTGTTGAAGCACCTTTGGCACCAATTACAGCCTCAAGTCTTTTTGAGTATGATGCTACAAGCCTGGCACACCTATTTTTCGGCAGTTTCTCCTATTCTTCTTAGCAGGACCTCTCAAGCTCCATCAGGCTGGATGTGGAGCGTCGATGCACAGCCATTTTCAGATCTCTACACAGATGTTCAATCGGGTTCAAGTCTAGGCTCTGGCTGGGCCAATCAAGGAAATTCTCAGAGTTGTCCTGTAGCCACTCCTTTGTTATCCTATTTTCCTTGGGGGACCCCACTTTCCACACCAGACCATTCAAAGTACTCCCCATTTATCACCACCCTTTGGACTCGCCCCTGCAGCCAGCTTTTTATCCAGGTACTCCCTCTATGGTCCATAACTACGTACCTTAGTTTGTACAGTAAGCGTTTGTGGGGAACTGTATCAAATGCCTTTGCAAAATCCAGATACACCACTTCCACAGGCCTTCCTTTATCTAGATGGCAGCTCACTGCTTCATAGAAGGTTAATAGATTGGTCTGGCAAGAGTGTTTTTTTTTTTTCTTTTAATTCATGCTGATTTCTACTAATGATACCGTTTTCATTACTAAAGTCTTATATATATATATATATATATATATATATATATATATATATATATATATATATATATATATATATATATATATATATATATATATATATATATATATATATATATATATAATTCCTTATCATCCCCTCCAATATCTTACAGACTATTGATGTTAGGCTAACCGTAGTTCCCAGGGATATATCTTGGCCTTTTTTAATATATTGGTACCACGTTGGCTTTTTTCCAATCAGCTGGTACCATTCCATCCTTCTAGCCATACCATTGTTCCTAATTTTTATGGATAGTCTACTATCACCTGAGTTCTTTAAGGACCCTCTGGTGTAAGCCATCTGGTCCCGGTGACTTATTTTATGTTGCGTTTTTCAAGTCTAGTTCTGAGTCTGTCTTCTGTTAACCATGTGGGTGCTTCCTGTGACATGTTATTAACTTTACCATTACAAGCTGGGTTAATGTATCTCCCTAATTCTTTTGTGAAGATTAAGGAGAAGAATTTATTTAGCACCTTCGCCTTCTCTCTGTCCTTTGTAGCCAGATTCCCTTCGTCATCCTTTATGGAGCCAATGTTTTCTGGCCTCCCTTTCTTACTCTTTATATACTTAAAGAATTTCTTGGGGCTTTTTTTTTTACTCCTCTTCCGCTATGTGCCTTTCCTGTAATATTTTAGCCTCCCTGATTTACGTTTCTTATGGCATTCTTTGTAATTTTGGAATGCTGCCAATGACCCATCAGAGTTGTATTTTTTTGAAGGCCTTTTCTTTAGTTTTTTTTATGCATTTTTACATTGGAGTTTAGCCACCCAGGTTTTTTTTTTAAGCTCTTATAACCTTTTTGGAATGCACTAGCCAATACCTTCAATTAGTATGTTCCTAAAGCCCTCCCATTTTTTCCTCGTTTTTTTTTATTCCTAGGATTTTATCCCATTTAATATCATCTAGCATAGAGCACAGTTTATGGAAGTTGGCTCTTTTGAAATTCAGTGTTCTTGTGTTTCCTATTTCTATTTATACTGAATTTATAAATAGAAATAGGTTTATACTGAAACTAATTGACCTATGGTCACGGTTTCCTAAGTTGCCCCTTATTTCTACATCCGCAATCAGGTCTGTATTATTCGTAATCAGTAGGTCTAGTAACGCATTGTTTCTCGTTGGTGCGTTCATCTGACTCATGAAATTGTCCTGCAAAACGTTTAGGAATAGCGAGCCTTAGATGAATACGCGGTTCCTTCTGCCAAGTCTATATCCGGATTTTTGAAGTCTCACATGTTAACGACCTCTCACATCCTTGCTGCCATTCCAAGCTGTGATAGGAGGTCCTCCCCCTCTTTCCTCTGATTGGGGAGCCTATAGCCTACACCCAGTATTACTATCCCCATATTACCCTCCCTTTGAAGCTCTACCCATAGGGATTCCACCTCCTCCCTAGCTCTGTTTAGTTATATAGTCCCTCATGTTCACTTGCAGATTGTTCTTGATATACAGGCATACCCCTCCTCCTTTTTTACCTTCTCTATCTCTGCGATAAAGGGAACACCCCTGAATGGTTGCCAGCCATCCATTAGAGCTGTCAAACCAAGTCTCAGAGATTCCCACAAAATCAAAATCCTCCTCATACACTTACAACTTCCATCTCGTTGGCCAGACTTCTAGCATTGGTATACAAACCTTGTAACTTTGTCCGGTTGCATACTGTATCCTCGTTAGATGCTATAAGGCTATACTTTCGATTTGTCAGCCTACCTACCTTGGGTTTTGGATTTCTGGTCACCCTACCGCTAATGCCCCCAATAATGCCCGCTGAACCTTGCTCCCTGCTGGCTAATTCTACATCTGGACCCCCCATCTAGTTTAAAAGCACCTCTAACTTTTTGCCCATCTTCTCACCCAGTACGGCTGCACCCTCCCCATTTAGGTGCAGTCCATCCCTACTAAAGAGCTTGTAGCCGACTAAGAAGTCAACCCAGTTCTCCAGGAACCCGAACCTCTTCTTACTACATCAGCTCCTCAGCCCCTTGTTAACTTTCATAATCTCCTGCTGCCTCTCTGGCATGGCTCGAGGTACAGGTAGTTTTTTTTCTGAGAATACTACCTTGGAGGTCCTACTCAATTTGGGGCTTAAGTCTCTGAAATATTTTTTAGGACTCTCCACCTTCCTCTAACGTTTTCATGTGTACCATGACAGCCGGGTCCTCCCCAGCCCCACCCAATAATCTGTGAAATATGTATGGAAGGAGGTTGTAACGGCGCTACCTTAAAGTGAATAAGTGCTTATTGTATGTGCCAACTTAAAACAAAGTGCCAATAAAAAATGTGTCATAAAAAACCATTTAGTTTAAAATAAAGTGCACTAGTGATTTGTGGTGTGACCAAGTTAGCTGGTTAATAAACTGGGCCCATAAGGTGCAACTCAGTAAAGTGCAAGTGCTGTGCTGCATATACTAAACGAGTAAGAAATAATGGGTTCCCAATGTGCATTTATTTTGTGATGACAGTTGATAATAACAGAAAATAAGTTAAATTCATAAATAAAGTAGTGATTTAAAATGCATAAAACAGTGAACATAAATTCATCCGTGCTGTGCGTGGAGTTTGTATTACCACTTAAGTAAAAAAGTGCCAAAATGAATGAGAGAAAGTAATGAATAAAAAATGGGGTTGCAATTCTGTTGTACATCCACTAGATGTCGCCCCTAAGTATACGACCTGTGCTTGAGGAAAAAGATGGTCGGTTTCTTCCGGGGTTCTCCAGTGAGCCAAACCAAGCTTTTAGTACATTTGAGGCTGTCTAGGATCAGCGGTGATGGCCGGGAAGCTTCCGCGTTCCACGGCCCAGGCTCCGAAACCGGAAGTGACGTATTGACGTTGCGACTCCGCCCTACGCGTTTCGTCATGTGACGTCTGCTGGAGCGACCGCTGATCCTAGACAGCCTCAAACGTACTAAAAGCCTGGTTTGGCTCACTGGAGAACCCCGGAAGAAACCGACCATCTTTTTCCTCAAGCACAGGTCGTATACTTAGGGGCGACATCTAGTGGATGTACAACAGAATTGCAACCCCATTTTTTATTCATTACTTTCTCTCATTCATTTTGGCACTTTTTTACTTAAGTGGTAATACAAACTCCACGCACAGCACGGATGAATTTATGTTCACTGTTTTATGCATTTTAAATCACTACTTTATTTATGAATTTAACTTATTTTCTGTTATTATCAACTGTCATCACAAAATAAATGCACATTGGGAACCCATTATTTCTTACTCGTTTAGTATATGCAGCACAGCACTTGCACTTTACTGAGTTGCACCTTATGGGCCCAGTTTATTAACCAGCTAACTTGGTCACACCACAAATCACTAGTGCACTTTATTTTAAACTAAATGGTTTTTTATGACACATTTTTTATTGGCACTTTGTTTTAAGTTGGCACATACAATAAGCACTTATTCACTTTAAGGTAGCGCCGTTACAACCTCCTTCCATACATATTTCACACTTTAACCCCTTGTGGGTTTGGTTGTTGGCAGCTTACACCTTCACCATTGTCTAAGGTCTTTACTCCATAGCGCTGGTCACCCCTACCTTTCCACCCAATAATCTGTCCACCAGATCCGGGATGTGCCGAACCCGAGCGCCCAGTTAACAACAAACCGTTCGGTGCTTACTGTCTTTTTGACTCATTGCCCTCTCTGTCCTTCTAATAATTGAGTCCCCTACCACCAGAACCTGTCTTTCCTTACCCTTAGCCTAATTTCTGCCCTCACTGGAGGAGTTCTTGCCCTGGCAGCTAGGGGCATCGCTCTGCTCCAGCAATGCTGGTCCCTGACTGGTTTCCCCAACATCATGCAACAGGGTGTATTTATTGGGATGTTCCAGCCCAGGGCCGGCCTCCTTGGCTCTTTCCTCTCTACCCTTCCTGTCACCCAACTACTCTGCTCTGATGCCTGCACCCTTGTATCTCCACCTACCTCTGTGCTGGCACCTGCTGGGTACGTTCCCAGTTCTCCTTAAGAATGGAGATTCTTCTCAGTGTTGCCAGTTGCTTCCCTTGATTCAGGAACTGAGCTTCCAGGGAAGCAGCGTGCTTACATTTTGTGCAGCTGTATTCGCCACAAGATGTACACAGAGTTGCATCTCCAAACCCGCCGAGCATCGTACCTACTAATCTAATGGGGATTGGGAATTTAACTCTGTTCTATTAACTGTTTACTAGCTTCCTGACTTTAATTTCTCAGCACACAGTTACTCATTACTATTCAACACTACACAGTTACTCCACTCAGATACTCCCAATGCTCAGGTATTCTTCCCTTACTCAGGTACTCCACAGCACCCAGTCACTCTGCAGCACTCAGCAGTACTCCGTTACCATATTTCGTTACTCACCGTACTCCGTTACTCACCGTACTACGCAGCACTACTCAGTCACTCCGCAACACTACTCAGCCACTCTACAGTACCCAGCAGCACTCAGTCACTCGTAGTAGTCACTCACCGATAGTCATGCTTTATAGCAGGGGTGCTCAACCTGTGGCCCACCGAGCCCCCTGATGTTTTCCCCTGCCTCAAACCAGCAAAGTGCCTGCCCGTGCTCTAGGATGGTGGGTCAGCAAGCGCAGATCGCGATCCACCAGTTGCTGACCTGCCTTCCAGAGCATTAGAGTGCATAGAGCCAATGCCGACAGCAAAGAAAAAAGGTGGCTGCAGAAAAGGAAGCAGGAGCCACATAAGCAGATGCTCCCCCTATAGCACAGGTGATGCAGAGTGATACCAGATGCACTTTGCCTGGGACCATCTAAGCAGCCTGGAGAGCGATACCAGCAGAAGCTGGAAGAGGAAAAGATGTTTATTAAACATCACATACACTGTTCTTTTGCAGTGGCATATTGGCGCTTAATAATATTAACGGTTAGGCTGTTTTTACATCTGATCTGCGGCTGCAGTGCAGTGCACCTGCAACTTTCCTGAGGGTTAACTGCACTGAGCCATAGACTTCTATTATATCCTGCGGATTTGGTGTGCTTTCTGAAAGTGCACTAAAATTCCTGAATGCAGGAGTCTTGGAGCACTTTCAGAAGGTGCATCACAACGACAAGGTGTAATAGAAGGCATAAGTAAAATGCAATGGATCCCTGTGAAAGCAGTCTTATAGGGGACTCATTTACATTTGCCATTTAGGGGGGCGGTAAAACCCCATAGTTCATTGTGGCCCACGACTGGTTACCAAAACACTTAAGTGGTCCTCGCTCTTCAAAAGGTACAGCACCCATGCTTCATAGCCTGCTCTGTGTCCCATGATGTAAGAAAAAGGAAATTGGATTTTTGTTCTTATCTGTAAAATCTATTTCTTTGAGTACAACACAGGACACAGGTCCCATCCCTCTTTTTGGCATTCAGTACTTGCTATAAACCTGAGGTACTTCCTGTATGGGAGGGGTTATGTAGGGGAGGACTTCCTATCGTTTTTTTTTTTTTTTTTTCCATTGTCCATTTACCTTAAGGTGGCGCATAACCCAGGTAGTCATGATTTATAGCCTGCTCAGTGTCCAGTGATGTAATCCACTAAATGGCTTTTACACGCAAGTACAAAAATTCAACTTTTACATTGTTTTATATACGATTTATTGGTTTAGATGCCATTTCTGCATCGGTGCCTCCTGCTGCCTTATCCTCAGCTTCTCATTATGAGCCTGAAGAAGAGGACAATGAGGTTGATGATAACACTTTGGACCGATGGGATGATGAAGACTGGGGAAGTCTTGAGGTAAGGCATCATTTTTTAAATGCTTTGGTTACCCTGCATGCACTGCATGTTTGATATCTAAAATAACTATATATACGTATAACTGTACTTGCCTGTGGGAGATAAATGCAGAGAGAAGTGGTGAGACGGTTTCTGGTTACAAACTGACTTGCTTTCTGCATCTTGTGCTACCACAGGACACAGAAAGGAGTGTGTGCAGTTAATGCCTTATTACCTTAGGGAATAGCAGGCGGTTCAGAGCAGTGTTTTTCAGCTTTGCAGTAGGTTTCCCCAGGATTGATACAGAGCTTAAAAGTCTGTTGAAATATGCAGGGCTCAGGAGCTTTAAAAATGGCGCTGCTTTTCCAGTGGCCAGCCAGACAGCAATGATGCCTAAGAGCATTCAAGTGCATGCAACAAGGTCTCTGACAGCTACTCTAAGCTACTGGTTTTGGAGATCTATGGTCTCTTTCCTAAGGATGTGAGCTGTCAGCATGTCTGGTCCTCTATATGTCAGGTCCATTATTAAAGGATAAGTTCATTTGCAGGTGAAAAAATGTGCTTGATTTATTTTTTGGAACAGAAGCTTGGAAAGCATTGCATCAGCGATCAGTAGATCACTGATGCCATGCAGGTCTCCTGCATACCTGTCAGTGTATTGGCTTACCCGTACAACACTCAATTAGCTACTACAGTGCTCCACAGCGCCCCGCAGCAACGTGGTAGTTCATTGAGAACTTCTAACCGACAGCCGTTAAAGATATCGGGGCTTGTAGCTCATTTAGACACACAGGGCTGTAACTTGTAGTGTTCTCCTTAATTCAGTATAACAATCATTTATTCTGTTCATCATAAAACAAAATTTCTCTTACGTCCTCTGACAGTCGCCGCCCACTCATACAGTTTTCACCAATGGGGTATTGACTTCCTCTCCACAGGAGTAGCTAGGCATAAGACTTGTTAAAAAACCAAGCATTTACATAGACACACCCATGGGGGCTGTCCCACTGGTCCAATACCCCCCTGCAATAGCCATCCCAACTCAGTTTGTCTTCTGCCTAGTTAAGGAGTAGATAGGCTTCCCTGTGCTGGGGCTACAGTCTCAGCCTTCTTCTATTTTATGATTTTTAATTTCTGCAAATGTCATTTTTTTCTTTGCATTACTAGCTGTTTATTTTGTCAGCGTTAGTTAGTCGGATCTTCGAATGAAGATGGCGTTTGCGGAGCTGGGAGTCGGACTGGTCGTCCTGGTTCTCCAGGACAGAGGGTCAGATGGAATCTCAGCCTGCCATCGAGCGTTTAGCAGGCTATGTGTTCGCCCTGGCCTCGCAAACGACCCATCCCTGTCCTCAGGGATGCAGCCTGTGAGGTGGCTACCTTACCCGGACGCCTCATCCACGGTTATCCGTTATTTGGCGTCCTGCGTTTTTGGCTGACGGCACCCCTGCCATCTGAGGGCGGGCAGTTTCCCGTCGATGAGAGGCACCCCACGCCATCGGATGAGGGACCTCAGAAGGGTATGGCTGCGTCTGCGGCGACCATTTCAAAATGGATCAGACAGACAATTTTACAGGCCTATTCGTTGAAGGAACGGGTACCGCCCTTCCCTGTTAAGGCGCACTCTACCAGAGCGGTGAGTGCGTCCTGGGCCTTCCGGCATCAGGCCTCGATGGCCCAGGTGTGCAAGGCTGCGACTTGTTCGTCAGTGCACACCTTTTTTAAATTCTACAGAATTGATGTTCTGGCATCAGCTGATGCCTCCTTTGGCCGCAAGGTTCTCTGTGCGGCAGTACCGTTGGGGACCCTGGTTTTGTTGCGGGTCCCTGGTTGTTGGAGTTGTTTACCCCCTTGGTTATTTGCTTTCCTGGGTTGTTGCTCCTGTTGAGCCTTTTTTGTTACACAGAAGGTTACCTTGCTGTTCATGTAAGGTTCCTTTCTCCAATGTGGGTACTGCGTTGCCTTTTCTGATGGTTGCGTTCCCACCCCTCATGTCTACACTGCTTTGGGACATCCCCATTGGTGAAGACTGTATGAGTGGGCGGCGACTGTCGGAGGACGTAAGAGAAAACTGAATTTTTGTAAAATCTTACCGTAAAATTCCTTTCTCTGAGTCCTCCGACAGTCGCCGCCCCCGCCCCTCTTTTGGGGTTCTTATACACTTAACTGCTTGCTACCAAACTGAGTTGGGATGGCTATTGCAGGGGGGTATTGGACCAGTGGGACAGCCCCCATGGGTGTGTCTATGTAAATGCTTTGTTTTTTAACAAGTCTTATGCCTAGCTACTCCTGTGGAGAGGAAGTCAATACCCCATTGGTGAAGACTGTATGAGTGGGCGGCGACTGTCGGAGGACTCAGAGAAAGGTATTTCTCTATCGCTCATTGACAGACGTAGTCCTCGGTGATACAGCACCTTCGGGTTATGTTGCCTCCACAGGAGTAGGACTAGACAGGAAATAAAATGCTCTGGCCACACCCTAGGGGCAGTCCCAGAGGGTATATCCTCTCTCTCTCTGCCTCAGCAAATCAGTTTTTTTCTGTCTAGTCAGGAGTAAGGACCTAGATACCTTGCTGGGATCTTCGGTCCTGGCAGGATTTTTTTCTTAGAAAAGAATTTTTTAAGACAGCTTTTTTTCTCCAGTGTTCCTGTGAGATCTTCAAGCAAGAAAGCTGAACTGGGCGACGGGCTGGATGTTGAGATCCAGTGGTCACCCCAGTTCAGCCTACGAGCGCGTGCAGGCCATAGCTCCGCGCTGGGTCGGCCGCGACATAGTCCCACTGGACGGGGACTGACCCTGCGAGTTAAACGTCTCGCTGAAACGCCAAAGACCATGAGTCACGGCGCCCGTATTGGTCGACAGCCCTCCTACCTCGGTGGAGAGGGGTACTGTCAGGAGTTGGCGCCCTCCTGGTTCCGGTATGGTGAGTAGTATGTTCCCCCTGACGGGTCTTGTGGTGAACGCGGGCCCCTCTCTGTAATGGTAAGGATGGGTTCCCCTCTATCCTACAACATGTCACAGATCCCCCTAATTGAGTGTGATTTTTGTGTACAAGAAGCCAGGAGGCTTGGTTTGGGAGCTGACAATCTAATTGTAAAGATGTGTAAATGATTGTAGTCAGTGGCAGTACTAGAACTTTACTGTGATAGTATAAGGTATCCTACCTGTCAGTAGCCACAGGGCGATGTCTATACATGTATACTGCATTCCAGATCATTCCTCCAGCTAAGCAGCGGTCCGCATACGGCCCGCTAGGGTCCGGTACCTCCGACCACGCTGACCACCATGAGGGTGAAGGGTTGTGAGGCCGAGATCCTTCTGCAGACATGCCGCTATTCTGTGCAGGCCGCCGCCATTGTCTGGTAGATCGCACGAGGCCGCCATTTTGGTGTAGCCTCGTGTCTCCAGCATGGGGGCGGCCATGTTTGATGTGACTCAAACACCTCATGGAGCCAGGGGGAGGAGCCGGCAGGCGTGTTAAGGGGCGGAGCCGCCTCTTTTACCCAGGAAATAGGGCCAAAGACTTCCTGTCTGTAACAAGACAAGCACTGAGCAAGCTGATGAAAACTTCTGTGCATCAGGGATGAGCCTTGGGGTCTGTCTCTCTCTCTGTGGGGTCCAAAAAGGCAGGTAACACTGAGGGGCGCTGTTGCGACTGGGGGACACAAAAAAAAAAAAAAAAAAAGTTTTTTTTTTTTTACTTTGTCATTTTTTGTCGCTGGCAAGTGTCTTGTATAATCATTGACCCTGCCGCATAGGTATCCCCACCTGATCCCCTCAAGGTGGCCGCAGGACCCTCCAGTACCCCACTTGTGTTTTAATGCATTATCGGCAATTTTGGAGTCTTTGGTATCCCGGGTGGAGGTGGCCTGTCAGGGACGGGGGTCAAGTAGCGACCCCCGCCTACCCCTATTGTTTATCAGATACTTCAGATACGGATTCGGAACTGGTCAATGCAGTTGCAGGTCCCTCTTAGGGGGCTGTTGTCTCAGGTAATATCTCCTCAGCAGTGAGGAGCACGTTTCTGCCTCCGCCATAGCACAAGAGTGGTGGATGCACTAGTTGTGTCCGTCCGGGAAACCTTTAGTCTTGAGGTTACACCGGCAGAGGTAGCTGAGACTGAGATTCCTTTTTGGTACTTGTTAGCCTATCAAAAGGGCGAAGGATTTTCCTTTACCCAAATGGGGTCGTTTTGAAACGAACCCCTGTTATTTCCAAACGCATGGCTAGGTGCTATCCGTTTGAGGAATTCCTCTTTATAGGATAGACGGTACCACCTGCTGTCTTGCCACAGACTGTTAGGATAAAAAGACCTCGTAACTAACGAGGACCTTCCTTTTCTGCTCATATAGAGTTGTTCGTTCCGCGAGGGCGGGCGATAAGGCGAAACCCTCCAAAGCCCCTTTAGAGGGGTTTCAAAGGGCGCTGGTCGGGTAAACAAAGAGTCCGGCTCAGCCAAGCCTGAAGAATATAGCCTGATGCGCCCCTACCCATCTCTGGGGTGGGGGGGGGGATGTCTTCACCGGTTTCTGGAGGACACAGGATCAAGTTTCGATCACTTCCACCGGTGCGATTCTGCCCTTCTAACATTGAACGGTTTCAGGGGTTCTATTCGAACCTATTCACAATGCCCAGGAAAGAGGGCAAGGTGCGTCCAAATCTGGACTTGGGAAGAAATAGAGTCCATCCGTACAGTGGTGGCCTCCCTGCATAAGAGATTTCCTGGCGTCCATAGACATATAGGATGCCTATCTTTATATCCCCATCATCGCAGGACATCAGCGTTTTTTCGCTTTCCCAAAGATCATCCCTGGTTCCCACCAGGAGACTGAACTATCTGGGCCTAAGGTTGGATACATCCTGGGCAAGAGAGTTTCTCCTTGCTGGGAAACTCCAGAAGGTTCAGTCAACGATTCGGATGTTGCTGTCCGTCAATTGGCTGGGACTGATGGTGGCCTTCTTAGAGGCAGTACCGTATACCCAGTCTCATACCCGAATTCTCCTGAAGGAGATTCTTTTTTAATGGAATCAGAATTCCGATTCCCTGGACAATCGGATCCGGTTGAGCGAGCGGACCAGGAAGTCTCCGATGCTCAACCAGGGGAAGTCATTTCTTCCGATAGTATCCAGATTACCAATAAGGGTATCGGAATTGAGAGCGATCAGATTTTGTCTGATTTACTGGATCGAGCAGCTCTAGAGCAGCCCGATTCGGATCCAATCGCATATGGCCTCTTCATTCAGAGGTTTTTTCCCTAGCTGTCCCTTCATTGGGACATCCCGGATGTGGATCTGTTGGCACCTTGGCCTAACAGGAAGGTGCGGAGGTTTGTAGCTCGCGCCACGATCCTCTAGCGGACGCAGCAGAAACGCTGATCGCCCAGTGGGGGCAGTATCAGCTACGGCATGCCTTCCATCCTCTCAAGTTGCTGCGGGAACTTCTTCGCAGGATAGAGGTGGAGGGAATTCCAGTTATTCTGGAAATTCTGGATTGACCTCGTCAAGCCTGGTACGCCGACTTGGCGAGGCTAGTCGCGGACGCTCCTTGGAGACTTCCTCTCAGGGAGGATTTGCGGTCTCAGGGACCGATCTTCCATCTTGCTTTACAGTCGCTGGCTTAATGGCCTGGCCATTGAGACCCAGGTACTGAAGGACAAGGGAGTGTCAGCTTCAGTTATTCCTACCTCCAGTTAAAGCAAGGAAAGCGACTTCCAGCACATGGAAGTCTTATATTGCATGGTGTGAATCTATTGGATTTTCCCCACATACCTATTCGGTGACCCGAATTTTGGTCTGTCTGCAACAAGGGGTTGAGCAGAAACTATCCTTGAGCACGATCAAGGGTCAGGTTTTCGGCGTTAGCAATCTTCTTTCAAGAAACCTTTGGCTAATCATTCCTTGGTGCGGAATTTCATCCAGGGGGTGCGACATCTGGCTCCGCCAGTGCGCGCACCCTTACCGCCTGGTATCTTAATTTAGTGTGGTCGGTTCTTCAGAAACTTCTCTTTGAAGATATTAGGGAGATTCCCTTGCTTACATTCCCAGAAGGTGGCCTTCTTGGTGGCCATTACTTCTCTACGCAGGGTGTCAGAACTGGCCGCATTATCCTGTCGTTCCCCAGATCTGGTGGTTCATAGGGATAAGGTGGTTCTTCTTCCGAATCCATCCTTCCTTCCTAAAGTGGTTTTCGTAAGACGAACTCACTTTTTGTGATCACGGATAGCCCTTGAAGGGGGTTGCCTGTGTCTGCCGCGACCATATCTACATGGATCAGTCAGACGGTGGTACAGGCTTATTCTATTAAGGGTCGGAATCCTCCGTTCCCTGTTAGGGCGCACTTCACTCGAGCGCTCAGTACTTCCTGGGCCTTTCGCCATCAGGCGTCAGTGGTCCAGGTATGTAAAGCGGCCACCTGGTCGTCGGTACATACCTTTACAAAATTTTATAAAATTGATGTGATGGCATCGGCGGATGCCTCATTTGGCCGCAAGGTTTTGCAGGCCGCAATTTGAGGAGACCGGTGGTCTACCTCGAGGGTTTTTTTCTGTTTGAAAATTTTTTTTGTTGAGTCTCATCATTAAGGATGAGCATTGTAAACTTCTAGTTGGCACCGGTTGGGCCTTCTAGATTTGGATTTGATTTCCATTTTCCCACCCCTCATTTGTGATACTGCTCTGGGACTTCCCGAAGGTGCTGTATCACCGAGGACTACGTCTGTCAATGAGCGATAGAGAAAAATGGATTTTTGTAAAATCTTACCGTAAAATCCTTTTCTCTTAGCTCATTGACAGACGTAGTACCCGCCCCTCTGTTTTTTTGAGTTGGGTTGGGTTAAATTCTCTAAAGACTGCTTTTATGACATAACTGATTTGCTGAGGCAGAGAGAGAGAGGATATACCCTCTGGGACTGCCCCTAGGGTGTGGCCAGAGCATTTTATTTCCTGTCTAGTCCTACTCCTGTGGAGGTAACATAACCCGAAGGTGCTGTATCACAGAGGACTACGTCTGTCAATGAGCTAAGAGAAAAGGATTTTACGGTAAGATTTTACAAAAATCCATTTTTTACAGTAAGATTTTACAAAAATTCAGTTTTCTCTTTCGTTCGTTGACGGACACAGCTGCACATCTTCTTGACTATGTGGGTTATACTGCCCCCCTATAGGAGTAGGACACTAGGCTGAAAAGAATTTGACTACGCCTATGGGGCAGTTCCAGGGGGTATACTCCCACTCTCTGCTATAGGTACCCAGTTTTTTTCTGCCTAGTCAGGAGTAAAGACCTGGTTCCTTGCTGGGATCTCTGGTCCTGGCGATTTATTTATTTTTCTCTTTTTAAATGATTTATTCCTCTTTATTTTGTTTCTGATGAGAATCTACAATCAATTGCCGGACTGGGCGACAAGCTGGATAATCTAGATCCGGAGGGTCCCCCCTAGTCTGGCCAGTGAGCATGTGCAGACTGTAGCTCCATGCTAGGTCGGCCGCGACATAGCCCCACTGGGCAGGGGCTGGCCTGCGAGTTAAACACCTTGTGAGGGCGCGTACCTCCTAACTTCGGCCTGAGTCGCAGCGTTCCTCCTGGCCAAAAGCACCCACATTACGATGGAGCGGCGGTCTGCCTGGAGCAGGGCCCACCCTGTTCCTGGTGTGGTAAGTAGCTGTCCCCCCTCTACCCCTGAAGGGTTTTGGGAAGGACGTGGGCCCCTCCCTGGTAGGGTCAGACCCCCGGGCTCCCCTTCCTTCCCAGACAGTGCCCCCCCCTTCTTGGTGGTCTTCTGCAGGCCTTAGTCACCCCCCCCCCCCGTGGGGTGGACATAGCGTTTTAGGTTGGTCTGGGGTATTGAGCTAGCGATGGGGATGAGTGGGGAGCGCACCGGCGGTAACCGGACGATCAAACTTTGGGAGGGGGCTGGGCCTGGTGCTTGCCAGGACCCCCCTTCCTGATGAGATCATTTTCAAGCTCCTGGGGTCCCCCCGGCGCCGCTATTTTCTTGTAGCTTTTTATGCTAGAGATCAGTGGCTATGTTTGTGTACCCTTGGCGCCCATTTTCTTGTGGTTTCCCATTAAAAATAGTGGCGGCCATGTTTTTGAAGCTGGCTGGGCAGTGATCGGCGGTGGGAGCGCCTCCTTAGCCCCTAGTGCTGATCCCTGGATATTTATCTTCCTGGTCACTGCATGGTGTGCAGTTAGTTCAGTGCTGTAAGTGCCTGATCGGTGGTGGTGAAATTTTTTTGTGGTGTTCTCTCTCGTTTCTGCTGTAGCAGCAGTAGTGCTCTGTGCTGGGCCTTGTGGTGCCACCAGCGTGGTGGGGTGTCCCTTGCAGTGTGATACTTTTTTTTGTGTGTGTTCCCCTCTCCATTAATGGAGTCACCACCTGATCCCCTCTGGGGCTGCCGAGCCCTCTGAGTCCCAACAACCGACTGTACTGACGGCGGTCCTAGAGTCCTTGGTGTCCAAGGTAGATTTGGTCCTGGAAAAACGGGCTAGCAAAATGCGTCCCCCGTCTTCACCTGCTTCCTCTGTCTCATTAGATCCTGAATCTGATTTGGCCGCTGCGGATGCGAGTTACCCTTCTGGGTCTGCGTCCATGAAACCTGCGTGCTCAGATAGTGAGGATGATTCCTCTGCTCCTCTAGCCGCGCATGAATAAACGCTAGTGGATGCGCTGATTGTATTAGTGCGGGAAACCTTAAAGATGTAGGATGTGACTAACGCAGCATTGGAGGGGCGGGTCACCTTTGACACCCACAGGTCCTCCAAGGTGGCGAAGGTGTTCCTCTTTCCCGCTTTCTTTGACAATATTGTCAAAACAGTTGGGGTACCCAAAATGCACTTTTGCAATCCCTAAGCGTTTTGCAATGTGGTACCCTTATGAGGATTCCCTCCTTAAAAAATGGACGGTTCCTCCTGTAGTGGACTTCCCGGTTTCCAGCTTGAATAAAGCCACTGTAATTCCAGTTGAAAAGTCCCCGGTCTTTACAGATCCGGCTGAAAGGTCGGAGGCCTTGACCCGCCATATGTTCACTGTGGCTGGTTCGGCACTTAGGCTGGTATTTACTATTGCCGTAGTGTCGCAAGCTATGACTGAGTAGGCAAAACTTCTACGTCATGACCTGGAAGAGGAACAGCTCCCCCCTGCCTTTGCCGAGCTGGCAGATCAGTTGGTTCAAGGGCTACAGTTTTGTCTGTGACGCCTCTTTGGATGCGGCTCCCTTGATTTTTAGACTGTCTGTCTCAGCAGTGGTCCTGCAGCGTAATATCTGGCTGAAATGATGATCTGCGGACCAGGCTTCTAAGAAGACCTTATCCGATCTTCCATTTGTGGGGGATCGCCTGTTGGAGCTTCCTTGGATGATCTCATCAAAGGCCTCACAGGGGGAAAGAGTACTTTTCTTCCACAGGCTTCCAAGGGTAAGGAGGCCCGTCGCAGATGGAGGACCTTTCTTTTCGGCTCACAAGCGGCCTTTTCGCCCCTCATGGTCTCAAGTCAAGGGTTCTAAGCCCTTCAGGGCCTCCGGGAAGTGTGTGTGTGTGTGGGGGGGTTTAACAGGACCTGATCTGGCAAGTCACAAGCAGGTGGGGGGGGGCGTCTTCGCTGGTTTCCGGATCCGTGGACCTCCCTGATACAGGACAAAGTGGGTCCACAAAGTCATTCGCTCCAGCTACAAATCGACTTTCAATCTTATCCTCCGTAAAGGTTCTTCACTTCCAACCTGCGCTTGTCTCCAGATCGTTTAGGGGATCTCTTTGGGGCAGTGCAAGACTTACTTCAAGGGGTGATTGTTTCGGTTCCGACATCAGAATGTTTTCATGGGTTTTACTCACACCTGTTTACAGTTTCCAGGAAGGAAGGCAAGGTGCGTCCAGTTCTGGACCTCAGGGTACTAAACTGCCTTGTGCAGGTACAAAAGCTCCGAATGGAGTCCATTCGCACGGTAGTGGCGTTTCTACACCGGCAAATTTCCTCGCTTCCATCGACATCAAGGATGCCTACCTTCACATCCCAATATGTGCCGGCCACCAGCGCTTCGTCAGCTTTGCCGTGGGCGGGGAGAATTACCAGTTTGTGGCATTACCCTTTGGTCTCGCCTCCGCTTCTCGGGTCTTCACAAAAGTCTGCTTTTGCGAGCAGAGTCTCTGACTGCTCTTCTGGACAACTTGGAGATTACTCTGTGAACTCTGCAGGAGTTCGGTTGGATTCTGAATCTTTTGAAGCCTGCTCTGGTTCCGTCAACCAGTCTGGACTATCTGGGTCTGACTCTGAACTCGTCCTCAGCCAGGGTGTTTCTTCCTCTGGAAAAACTCCAGAAATTGCAGGAGGCAATTCAGCTTCTGCTGTCCAGCAGACAGTCATCTCTTCAGACTTGCATGCGGGTGCTGGGCCTGATGGTGTCTACCTTTTTGAGGCGGTTCTGTTTGCTCAGTTTCACACGAGATTTCTGCAAAAAAAGATCCTGGTAAAAAATGAACAAAAACCCTCAGTCTCTAGACAATCTGATCCTGTTGACCTGGAGTACAATAGGGTCCCTGGTTTGGTGGCTTTGTTCTCTGGCACTTTGTCAGGGAAAATCTTTTCTTCCCCTGTACTGGACGGTCGTCACCACGGATGCCAGCCTGTCCGAGTGGAGAGGTGTCCTCGGCCCAGATTGTGCTCAGGGCTCCAGAAGAGTCCAGGCTACCGATCAATGTACCGGAACTCCGAGTGATCAGACTTTGTCTGGATCATTGGACGATTCGTCTTCAGGGGTGTCCGGTATGAATTTAATCGGACAATGCCACGGCTGTGGCTTATGTCAATCATCAAAGGGGCACAAGAAGTGCATTGGCGACTCGGGAAGTAGCAGGTGTTCAAAGATGGGCAGAACGTTACATTTCAGCCCTCTCTGTTGTGCACATTCCAGGGTTGGTAAATTGGCAAGCGAATTACCTCAGTTGACAGGAGTTGGACCAGGGGGAATGGTCACTTCATCCGGAGGTGTTTCATCAGCTGTGTCTCTGATGGGGTACTCCCCGAGGTGGATCTGTTGGCCTCTCCTCTCAACAGGCAAGTACAGAGGTTTGTGGCACAGCCTCGGGATCCTCTAGCTGACGCCACAGACTCCTTAGTGGCTCCTTGGAGTCTATATCGTCTGATTTACGCCTTTCCTCCTCAAACTTCTGCCAAGACTCCTGCGCAGGATCAAGGCAGAAAGAAATTCCAGTCATTCTAGGGGCTCCAGACTGACCTCGCTGGTCTTGGTACACCGAACTGGTACGGCTGGTCGCCGATGCTCCTTGGAGACTTCCTCTCAGGAAAGAGCTGCTGGGCCAAGGGCCAAACTTTCATCCTGCTTTGCAGTCGCTGGCTTTAATGACTTGGCTGTTGAAAGCCAGGTGCTGAAGGATAGAGGTTTGTCTGAATCGGTGATTCCTACGCTCTTAAAGGCTGGAAAATCTACCTCTAGGAAGATTTACCATCGCACTTGGAAGACGTACATTGCGTGGTGTGAGTCTCTTGGGGTTCGCCCTCGCTCCTTTTCAGTGGATCGGATCTTGGCTTTCCTCCAACAGGGGGTTGAGGAGTGCATGGTCTTAAATACCATCAAGAGCCAGGTTTCCACCTTGGACATTCTCTTTCAACGTCCATTGGCCACACATTCCTTGGTGTGTACCTTTTTTATCCAGGGAGTTTTGACACTTGGGTCCTCCAGTGCAGTCTCCATTGCCACCGTGGGATCTCAATTTGGTGTTGTCAGTTTTCCAGAAGCCTCCTTTTGAAAATATTCAGGAGATTCCCCTGCTTACGTTGTCCCAGAAGGTGGCCTTTTTTTGGTGGCTATTACTTCTGTGCGCACGGTGTTGGAGCTGGCGGCGCTGTCTTAGCGTTCACCTTACCTGGTGGTTCACAGGGATAAAGTGGTTCTTCCATGTTCATTGTTCCTTCCAAAAGTCTTCTCTGATTTTCTTTTGATTGAAGACATTGTGTTGCCTTCCCTGTGTCCCAGGCCTCAGCATCCTAAGGAAATTGCCTTGCATTCCCTGGATGTGGTTCAGGCAATTAGGGTGTACCTGGCAGCTACACGGAGTCTTTTAGGAAGTCAGACTCACAATTTCTCCTCGCGGATGGACCTTGCAAAGGGTTGGCTGCTTTTGCTGTGAACATTTCCAGATGGATAAGACAGTGATTCAGGCTTATTTCATTAAGGGTCAGGTTCCTCCTTTCCCTGTTAAGGCGCACTCTACTCGTGCACTTAGTGCCTCCTGGGCCTTTTGTCATAAGGCGCGGGTGATGCAGGTTTGCAAGGTGGCTGCCTGGTCATCTGTGCACTTGTTCACAAAGTTTTATAAGGGGGATGTGTTGGCATTTGCAGATGCTGCTTTGGCCGCAAAGTTTTGCAGGCTGCTGTTTAGAGGACTTGGTCCTCTTTGAGGGTGTTTTTAATTTTTTTTCAGGTGAGCTCCTGTTGTTTTATGGTTGAGCTCCATGTTACCTGGTTGGCTATGTTTAGCCTCGGGAAGTATTTTTTTCTTGCTGTTCCCACCCCTCATGTTTGACATTGCTTTGGGACGTCCCACGTATTCTAGAAGATGTGGCGCTATGTCCGTCAATGAACGAAAGAGAAAATGGGATTTTTGACTTACCTTAAAATCCATTTCTCTGATGTTCATTGATGGACACGGATCCACATCAGAGAAATTGAATTTATGGTAAGTCAAAAATCCCATTTTTAATTTCCAACTGATTTATAAAAAAGGGTATTGGTATTAAATTAATCATGTTTAATTGTATTATTTCTAAGAATGTATGTTATAAAAACAGTTATTGAAAAAAATAAAAGAAATCATGGTTATTCCACACACACACTTCATAGGTCTAGGCAAATTGGCACCTAATGCATGGCCAATATTCCAATGATAAAAAAAGGACACAAGTGGATAGAAAAAAAAATTATTAAAAAAATATATACATCTCTTGCGAAAAGCCTAACTGGCCATACACTATGCAATCAAACCATACAATCTTCCCCCGAACCATCAAACCATGCAACAGGAGGGCATAATTAAGCAATCCACCCAATCTGCAACCAGTGGGGTAGACCCCTGCGTCATACATACAGCCAAAGGTGACACAAAAAGAGACTGCACAATCAGATTGCATAGTGTATGGCCACCTCAAGTAGTATTGTGATATGTCTGGGAGTATGTTTGATATCTACATATACATTTTTTTAGGGACTGATACACTTGGAAAAGAATTTGTAACTAGTGCATTAAACTTTGCGGAAATATGTAATATTTAGGCTGTTTCTCTATGTGACTGAGCGTATTTAAAATCAGCAAAACAGATGATTTGACCGGGGGGAGAGATTTTTTTTTTCACATAACTGCATTTGCTTGCTTGGAATGCAGGGTTTTATTTGCTAATAGCCAGTGCATCCATTAACTTTGTGCACAGGATGGAGATCAAAACAAGGGACAAACAGAAAGTGATGACTGGGACACAGCCTGGGGCCAGAGCAGTAGTAAAAAGACACAGGATAAGATGGTAAGAGCAGTAACACATCCTCCAACACTTTTTTTAACCTCCTTGATGATCAGCAGAGACCATGTAGGTGACAGGATTTTACTTTTTATTGTTGGCATTAATAGGTTGTATGGACAGAAGTAAAAACAAAATCATTTTGTTAAACAAATCAAAACCTCAATTTCCTGCAAGAGGAGAGGTATTGTGCTCATCTTTACAATAGCCTGTCTGTTACTTTTCCTACTAGCAGTAATGTCTGATGCCTGTGTTCCCTGCCCACATGGTGGTCCCATCTTCTGACCCTTACCTTTCTGTTAAAAGGCACTGCATGGACATAGGGGTCCAGAAGTGTTACAGTGGGAAATAATGATTTGATCCCTGACCGTTTTTGTAAATTTGCCCACTTACAAAGCAATGAATGGTCTATAATTGTTATCATAGGTGTAATTTAAATGATACAGACAGAATATCAACCAAGAATCCAGAAAAAAAACACATGATACAAATATTATAAATTGAGTTGCAGTTAGGTTACTAAAATAAGTATTTGATTACCTACCAACCAACAATAATTCTGGCTCCCACAGACTGGCTACAGTATGTGCTCGTGGTACACAGGTTAGTCCTGTCAATTTAAAAAGGTGCTCCTAAGGACAACTTATGTGCATAAGACACCTGTCCATGGAATCTCTTAATTCTATTCATACCTTGCCATAATGGGCAAGACCAAAGAGCTGTCAAAGGATGTCGTGGACAAGATTGTAAACCTGCACAAGGCGGAAATGGGCTACAAAACCATCAGCAAGACGGAGACAATTGTTGGAGTGATTATTCGCAAATGGAAGAAATACAAAATAACCATGAAATCGCCCTCAGTCGGAAGGTCCATGCAAGATTTCCCCTCATGGGGTAAGGATGATCATGAGAAAAGTGAGGGATCAGCCCAGAACTACACAGGAGGAGCTTGTATATGATCTCAAGGCATTTGGGACCAAAGTCACCAAACACACTATTGGTAACACAATACGCCGACATAGATTGAAAACCTGCAGTGCCCACAAGGTCCCCCTCCTCAAGAAGGCACATGTACAGGCCCATCTTAAGTTTGTCAATTAACATCTAAATGATTCAAAGAATAATTGGGAGAAAGTGCTGTGGTCAGATGAGATCAATGTTGAGCTTTTTGGCCTTGGCTCATCTCGCCGTGTTTGGAGGAAGAAAAATGCGGACTATGACCCTAAAAACACCATCTCTACAGTCAAGCAAGGAGATGGAAACATAATGCTTTGGGGCTGTTTTTCTGCTAAAGGTACAGGCCAACTTTCCCGCATTGAGGAGCCAATGGACAGGCCATGTATTGTAAAATCTTGGGTGAGAACCTTCTTCCCTCAGCCAGAACACTGAAGCTGGGTCGTGGATGGGTCTTCCAGCATGATGATAACCCAAAATATACTGCCAAGGCAACAAAGGAGTGGCTCAAGAAGAAGCAATTTAAGGTCATGGAGTGACCTAGCCAGTCTCCAGACCTTAATCCTATAGAAAATGTATAGAGGGAGCTGAAACTTCAAGCTGCCATGCAACAACCAAGAAATCTTGAGGATTTAGAGAAGATCGGTTAAGAAGAGTGGACCAAAATCCTTCTTGAGGTGTGTGCAAAGCTAGTAACCAGCTACAAGAAACACCTTACCTCTGCTTGCCAACAAGGGTTTCTCCACCAAGTACTAAGTCATTTTTTTGCTTGGGGATCAGATACTTATTTTACTCACTGAACTGCAACTCAATTTATAGAATTTGTATCATGTGTTTTTTTCTGGATTTATGGTTGATATACTGTCTCTATCATTTAAAATATACCTATGATTCTAAAAAAATTATAGACCCTTCATATCTTTTAAGTGGGCAAACTTACAAAATCTGCAGGGGATGAAATAATTATTTTCCCCACTGTATATGATGAAGAGATTGGTGGGGACAGCAGAACTGGATTGAAGGGGAGCTAGGAGACATACTGCTGAGTTTAATACCTTTTCCCTTACAAGGAGCTGCCACTTTAGCTTTTTTAGAAACCGGTCAGGGTCTCTTTGAGAACATTACCAGGCTTAAAAAAAAAACATATTGGACAAAAGAGGTTGCTTGCTTTTCCAGCTAACCTGAATGTGTCTGCTTGTGTAACCTCTCCTGTTTATTGCTTGTGTTCGTTGATGTTCAATGTGATCCTTCATACTGCCCCCCACAAACATGATGGTCGCAGCTTGATGATTACTATCACTACTCTAAAGTTCTCTATAAAAGATCACTGTAACAAGAGCTCACCTCCCACACCCTGTTCCCTAAACCCCTCTGTAACCCTTTTTCCATGGGACTTGACAGTTGTGCCTGAACTTTGTATGTTGTCTTTATATATCCTTCAGAGAACTCCAGTGTTTGTAGTATAACATACAGCAGTGTCAGCTATTCCTCCTCTTTTGCACATCAGCCATGAATGCTGTGTGTATGGGTACTTCAAAGATCAGATTTAAAATGACAAATAGTGTTATTTTCACTAAATCTATAAATTGTAATATTTGGATATATTTCCCTTTTTAGGGTACGCATTCATCTTCCAAATCTAAACCAAATACTGCAGGTGACCAGAGGCTTACGGATACCAGACTGTCTGCTGCTGATGAAAGTTGGGGCTGGGAAGATTCTTTTCAGCCTGTCTCCAATCCTAAAAGCCGAACGCCGTCTACCTTCTCCCCACCAGAGGGCACAAGACCGGCCAGTGAATACAACTGGGATAGTGAAGGTGGTGAGAAAGAAGTGGATTTCTTCTCAGTGGCTTCAGAGAAAAATCAGGTAATTGAGACCTAATAAACTGTTTACCAGCTTGCCACTATTTGCTGCCAGAGAGTGTCCATAGAGACCAGCTCTAGCAGTGTTGTAGAGAAGAAGAGACAAAGAACATCTGCAAAAACACTGAGGTAGAAGGGTTATCTTAAAGAGGAAGTAAACCCTCCTCTGACACTTTTACCTATAGGTAAGCCTATGATAAGGCTTACCTATAGGTAGTGTAAATATCTCCTAAACATGTACTGTTTAGGAGATATTTACTTTACATGCAGCCAGTGACGTCACTGGCGCATGCACTCTCAAGGAACGGCAGCTCGTGCCGTTCCTTCAGAGTCCCGTGCCATGACTGTCGGCTCTCGCACGCGTGCGCGGGAGTGACGTCACCGCGGCTCCGGCCAATCAGATGGCCGGATGCCGCGATCCCGGAAGACGGACGACTGGACATGTCGCCCGTCATAGAGGTGAGGGAGTGGCACGGCGGGGGCTCGTTCTATGGGAAGTATTGCATAATGAGCTAGTATGCGATGCATACTAGCTCATTGTGTCTTTCTCTTGCAGGGTGAAAAAAAAAAAAATGCGAGTTTACAACCTCTTTAAACTGGCCTTTTTTTTTTTTTTTGCCAGTTTCAAATTTTCTAGTAGATGACAGTATAACCTGACAGTTGTGACATCCTGCATCCCTCAATGGATGAGAAAGAAAAATCAGTTAGGAGATATTTGTGAAATTCTAGAATGACAAAAGATCATTTTAATTTAGAAAATGGATAACAAATGTCTAAGTGGAGTAAGAAAAGGATTTGTGTATTCTGCGGCATTTTAATCCAGTGATAATTGTAGATTGAGTAGTAGGGTGCTAGCTGTTTGGAATGTATACCGATGACATATTTGTTTGTGATGTAGAAAAAGGATGAAAGTCGCAATTCGGATGCTATGGGCGACTGGGGAGGAGATGACAACTGGGAATCTGTGGAAGCAGATCAAGGTGAGAAAAAGTAGCCTTCAACCAAGCTAGCTGTTTTTGCTGATCAATAAAAAGCCTGAAATTGTTAACCATAGCAATGCAACCCTCTTTTTATAATTTGTATTGAAAAATTAAACCTGAACTCTAAGGGCATCAGCATTTCTTTTTCTGTTTTCTGAAGGTCTGTACTAAACAGGCAGAACAAGGCAATGTTCAACTCCAAAGCCAGAAATTGTCCCTGGTTATAGATTTCCAAAATTGGTTGCTACAGACTGTACCTCGTGTAGTAATTGATTCCTTAGTGCTTTGTGCTGCTGCCATTGTATCCCAGTAATCACATATATAGTCATACAACAATCATTCGTTAGAAGGCAGCAAGTTGTAGTTTTGAATGACTGATCACAGGTAAAAACTACTCATGTAGTTTACAACGTAGCTTAATGGCAACAGCATTATGTAATCCCTGGAGCAAAGGTTTACTTTTGTTTCCTCAAAACTTCATTGTATTTGATGATGGCGGAGGGCCTGTAACCGCCAGGAAGAGAAAGCTGCGAGGAAAGTTTTAAGAGCACAGAGGGAGCCTGTGGGAATGGAGGATCCAAGTAAACAGAAGTGCTTTTTCCATTGCCCTTGATCTAAACAAGGATTTAACCCCTGCAGTGCAGGAACAATTTTTGTTTTTCCTGGGGTTTAGTTTTACATGTCTCAAAATAGCATTGGAAAGCCACAAAGTTTTCTTATTGGTTTTCATATAACTTTTGAAATGTCATGTAATATGTTGACAGATAATCAGAGATGTGGGTGTAAAATCAGGGGCAAATGCTTCCATTGCTTGTCTTTGCCTAACTAGCTTTAAACTATGGTCTCCCATAGGCATCAGTATGAATGGGGCCTGTAGCTCCAGGTGGAAGTATTGATTCTGTCGGCAGCATTTCTGAGTATGTATCATTATGGCAAGCTAATCCTTTATGCTCGCTCAAATTTCAGGTGGTTTCCTGATGAGCCAGACAAAATTAACTTTTTGTCCCTCTCGGCCTGTTCCTGTTTGACATCCTTCGGCTAAAAAAAATCCAAGGAGCTGGGGTGGAAAACTATCAGCTGCTCAGCAGCTCCTTCAAATTTAGCTTGTGCTGGCCATCGGAATGCTATAGGCCAGGGATATGCAAACTGTGGCCCTCCAGCTGTTGCAAAACTACAAGTCCCATAATGCCTCTGGGTGTCATGCTTGAGGCTGTCAGTCTTGCTATGCCTTATGGGACTTGTAGTTCTGCAACATCTGGCAGGCCACAGTTTGCATATACCTGCTATAGGCAATACAGTGGAGGATTGGTTCATCTGTGCTGTATAGAGTGTATGGAGGAATCTGTTAGGGCTGAACCAAAAAATCTAAGACATTAATTGCTTGCCACACACTGTGTTTTGAGCCATTCAACTCCATGCACCATTTCAAGCTTGTTGTTAAGGCTGAAATATAGACCTTGTGTGTATTAGTGTCTCTTCTAATTGGGGAAAACAAAAAGCTGTGTGCTTGCTAAATGGCTGGCTGAAAATCCTTGGTTTTGACAGATACTAGATCCCATTTTCAGCTCAGATCGCCCAGCGGCGAACTGAGCCAGAAGTCTGACCCCCCCCCCCTCCTTCCCCCACAGTCTTCTGGGACACATCACAGGTCCCAGAAGACTACGGGACCATTCACAAGGACTGACTCGCGCATGCACAGTAGGAAACAGGCTTCACTTCCTGTTTCCCTTACTAGGTATGCCAATACCTGTACCTAAAGCCAATTGACAAGCGAGGACGTGAGTATGGAGACCAGCCTTGGCAGGCTGGTCTCCATAAAAAAATCTTCCAAAAGACTGGAAGGAAGAACTTTCCTGATGCATTAAGCCTACCTGGTTCTCGGTGCCAAACAAATCGGTCTCTCCACAGACTTGATTCTCTGTGGCTTGATGTAGAGGTCTGGGTTGAAACTGGGCAAAGAAATTGCCTCTGAGGAGGCTATCAGACCTTGGATTCTCATGGAATACATATAGACAGACAGCTGCTGGAATGGAGAGAGCTTGAACCTGAGATTGTAAAGTCTGAGGAAGAAATTCTTGCCAGAGCTGTGTCCAGGACTAGGCCCAGTTACTCAAACTGAGGAGTCAGTTTTAGTGACATTTCTGGATGTTCAGGATCAATGCAAACTGTAATGTCTAGACAGGAGGTCATCTAAGATCCCACTATAAGGAGGATGCCACAAGAGTGTAAACAGTGCCAATACTGAGGCCAGCACCTTGATGATCACCTTTGGTGCAGGAAAGTGGCCAAAGTGCCTGCCACAACTGGTAATGTATGGGCCCCCAGCAAAATGTAGGGAACGCATGCATTGGATAAGGACATGTAAGTAGAAGTCCTTTACGTCCACAGATGCCAGAAAGCTGCCCCTGGTAAAGGAAAGTGATGACAGACCTGATGAATTCCCTGAATTTCTGTGCTGGAATGAAGACATTTTAGAGCTTAGGCATGCTGGTAGATGGGCTATCCTGGGAGGACCTACAGTTTTCTTGTTAGTGTCCAATCCTGCTGTAGGCAGCAGTATAACCTAACCATGTGTCCCTTCAATGGATTAGGGAAATAGCCTTGTCTTTTTTTTTTTTTAACTGTAGTGTGTTTGGTGCTATTTCTGGTTGTGCTATACTACATTACATAAGTTTGGTGGTTGTCCTACATGACAGGCCTGAGCAAAGCTGAAATGGCAAGAAAGAAAAGAGAAGAACGGCAGCGAGAGATGGAAGCTAAACGAGCAGAGAGGAGAGCGGCCAAGGGACCCCTAAAACTAGGCGTACGGAAGTTGGATTAAGAAGAGCAGGGGGAAAGCAGCCAATATTCGTAGATAATGGTATGTACAATGGGTGCTTCTATATTTGTGCCAGGAAATTGGCTTATTTTGTATATGCACAAATCATTGTCCGTAAAAATAGCACTAATTTCTTTAAAGTGATACTAAACACACGCTGTTGATGTACATTAGCCCTGTATGTAGATGATGGCACTGTATTTATTTTAATTAGAAAAAAAGTACCTTCTTTTCTAAATGATATACAGCAGTCACATGACCCAACTCTTTCCTAGCCTTTCTGCAAAGAAACAGTGGCAGGAGGAGCTTCCGGTGATCTGGTGCTAGTCACATGTTCATAATTAAAAAAGAAAAACAGCTTTTGGGATACAGAGTAAAAATAACTAATAGCAATAAACTGTCATACAAATCTATATATTTCTCTTTCATTCATTGACGGACACAGCTCCATATCCTCTTTGATCCTTGGGTTATGCTGCTCTCATTAGGAGTAGGACACTAGGCGGAAAAGTATACCCCCTGAGACGCCCATAGGGGGAGTTTTTTTTCCCTGAATATTCAGTAGTAAGTAACTGCCGAACTGGGTGACGCACTGGATATCCTAGATCCTTAGTCATCTCAGTCTGGCCAGCCAGAACCTGCAGACCGCAGCTCCGCTCTAGGTCAGCTGCGACATAGCCCCACTGGACAGGGGCTGGCCGGCGAGTGAAACACGAGGATGCACACGACCTGGTCGCGGCCTGAGTTGCGCAACGTACCTCTGGCCCGCAGCACCCCCCCATTCCAAGATGGGGAGGTGATCTGCCCAGAGTTGTGCCTGCCCGGTTCCAAGGTGTGCTGAGTAGTGTCCCCCCTCTCCCTTTGTGTTTTCTCAGGGTGGACGTGGGCACCTCCCTGGGATGGTTGGAATCCCAGTTCCCTTCCATGCCCCTAGCGCCTCTAACCAGTCACAGTGGGTCTTTTGGCTGTCCGAGCTGCTGACTGGGTTGGTAGAGCTGCGGATGAGCACCTACCCCCCCCCCCCCCCCATCTCTCTCCTCAAGGGGGCCATATGGTCAGCCTGGCGCCTCATTTTTTTTTTTTTTTTTCAACGAAGTGTATCCGCTAATATTGTGTGGGTGGGGATACTCTGCATCACGGTAGGCCCCCCTCTCAAGGGGGCTATGTCCTATCATGCCCTCTTGTTTTTATTTTTGCAGGTCCAATAGGTGGTCCTCCTGTGGACCTTTGGCTGCTGTCTCCTTGCAGGACTGTGGTCGGCGACCTCCCCTGCTTGTTAGGTTCTCGGGGTGAGCTTAATATTAAGTGACTCTGCTGCGTCCACGCACTTCGAGTGCTGTGACGGAGAGGATGATTCCTCTTTTACTGCACATGCAGAGGCACTGATGTATTGGTGCAGGTAATTAAAATATTGGGATGCAGCCGCTTGGGGTATTTCCCGCCTACTGTGACAAAATTGTCGCAAATTAGTGGACTTGTTCTTAATGCAAAAAGGCGGTGTCTGAGCATTTCCATAGAGGGTGTATCCCTTGAGGAGTCTCTGTTGAGTATGTGGGCAGTCCCACCTGTCGAGGGGACTCTCAGGTTTCCAGCCTGAATAAATCCACCATAATTCCAGTGGAGGAGTCTCTGGTTTTAAAAAAGATCCTTTTGTCAAGAGAGCCGAGACTTTGGTCCGCCACACTTTTTTTTTTACTGTGGCCAGTGTTAACCATAGCATTGGTGTCCCTGACTTTGCCAAATGGGCACCTGCCCTTGTGGACTTTTTAGTCCAGGGGTTGCAGTTCGTTTGTGCTGCCTCTCTGGATGTGGCTCCCTTAGTCTCCGGGCTGTCCATGACAGCAATATCCTTTGGCGCATGATGTGGCTAATATACCGGTCTGCGGACTGGGCTGTCTAGAAAACATTGTGTGATCTTCCCTTTGGGGGAATCGCCTGTTTGGAGTCTCCCTAGAAGGACCTCCTCCGGAGGTTCCTTGCGGACCCGGTCTGGTATACCGAGAGAAGGTCCTTCCAGACCTGCGGACAAGGTCTCTTCTGCCTGAAGGGGCGCCATCATCCGGTTTTGGGGTGGGTTGGGGGACGCCTTTGCTTCCTCTGGACTAATGGACCTCCCTGATCAGACAGGTGGGTCCATGATTTAATTAGCCCGGCTACAAGATCGAGTTTTTGATCTTCTACTCTACTGCGGCTCTCTCCTTACAACCTGCTTTTATCCCCAGACCGCCTGTGAGGTCTCTTCGGGGCAGTGCAAAACTTGCTACTACAAGGGGTGATTGTTCTGGTCTCAGAATTGGAACGTTTTGTTTCCTGGCTTTTATTTCAAATATGTTTGCAGGTCCTAGGAAGAAAGTGCGGTACGTCCAATCTTGGACCTCAAGTTCTGAACAGTTTTGTGCAGGTACAGATTTTTCAAATAGTGTCCATTCGTACGGTAGAGGCATCCCTACCACATCAGGGGGATCTTCTGGCATCTATCGATATTAGGAGGCTTACTGTCTTATTCTGTTATGTCGGTCATCTGTGCTTCCTCCACTTGCCTTGGGCAAGGAGCACTGTCAAGAGGTATCACCTCAGCCTCTTGGGCTTTCATGAGTGTTAGCATTGTTGCATCAGAAGGGGTTTATGGTACTGGATTACCTGGATGATCATCTTCTACGAGCAGAGACTCCGACTGTTCTGACGGACAATCAGGAGATTACTGTGCCGACTCTTTAGGAAATTTAATTTCCAGTTATTGGCCTTGGTTCCGTCCACCTAGTTGGACTATCTGGGTCTGTTCTGGACTCGGCTTCAGCCAGGGTGTTCCTCCCATGGGACCAAAATCTGTTCACACAAGACCTCTGCAAGAGAGTTTCTTAGTGTAAAGCAAGAATCCAGTCTCTAGATGATCTGATTCTGTTGAACCGGGGGTACGAGAAGTTCCCTGCTTCAGTGGGTCCGTTCTCCAGCGCTTCGAAAGGGTGAATCTTCTTCCCCTGTACTGGATGGTGGTCACCATGGATGCCAGCCTGTCCGGTTGGGGTGGTTTTGACACTGATTGTGCTCCGGGGGTTCTGGCCTCTGGAAGAATCCAGACTACCGATCGATACACTAGACCTCCTCTGAGGTGGTTCATTAGTGGTGTCTCTGGTGGGGAACTCCCGAGTTGGTCCTGTTGGCCTCTCTTCTCCACAGGAAGGTGTTTGTGGCACGGTCTTGGGATCCTCTGGTCATCGCCACAGGCGCACTGGTGGCTCCTTTGGGGCCGGTGTCCTCTGAAATACGGCTTTCCTCTTCTGGAACTTCTGCCAAGACTCCTGTGTAGGTTTAAGGCAGAAGGGATTATGACCAACGTAGTGGCTCCAGACTGGCTTTGCCGATCTTGGTATGCAGATTGGTTGCGGTTGGTCAATTTGTTCCTTGGTAATTTCCTCTGATCTGTTGGCTCAAGGGCCAATCTTCCATCTTGCTTGATAGTCGCTGGCTTTAATAGCAGGCTAGAGGGGTTGTCTGAATCGGTGATTCCCACGCTGCTGCAAGCTAGTAAATTTACTTTTTAGGTAGTTTTACCATTGCCTTTGAGGATGTGAACCCCCCCCCCGGGCTCATTCCCAATCTTTGTTGATTTCAAAGTTGGCTGCCTCCAACGAGGCAGCACCTGCCTTGGGTACCATCAAGGGTCATTGGCAGTTTGCTTTCTTCATCCTTTGGACACGCTTTCTGTGGTTCACACCTTTGTTCAGGGGGTTTGCCACTTGGCTTCCCAGTACAGTCTCAGTTGCCCTTGTGGGATCTCAATTTGGTGCTGTCAGTTTTCAGTAACCGCTGTTGGAAAATATTTGCGAGATTCCTCTTCTTATATTGTCCCAGAAGGTAGCCGCCTTGGTGGCTTTTTCTTCTGCACCGAGGGTGTCGGAGCTGGCAGCTGTCTTGTTGTTCAACTTCACGGAGATAGTGGTGCTTCGTCTCTGGTTTCCATTTAAAATAACAGCATTGTGTTGCTTTCCTTGTGTTCTAAGCCTAAGCATCCCAAAGAGATTGCCTTACATTCTTTAGATGTGGTTCAGGCAAACAGGGTGTACCTGGCAGCGACTGTGTCGTTCCAAAAAAAAATTGGATTCCCTGGTTGTTCTTATGGATGGTTCCCGTAAGTGGCTGGCCGTGTCTGCTTTGACCATTTCCAATGGATCAGGCTGATGGTGGTGCAGGCCTGTTGTATTAAAGGTCAGGATTCTCCGTTTTTCCTGTTAACGCGCATTCTACAAGGGCGATTAGTGCCTCTTGGGCTTTCCGTCATCTGGCATCAGTGATGCAGGTTTGCTGGCGGCCACCTGGTCGTCCATGCACACTTTCACAAACCTTTAAAGCGTAGATATGTTGGCATCTTTGATGCCTCCTTGGGCCGCAAGGTTTTGCAGGCTGCTGTTGGAGAGGATTAGTCCTCTTTGAGGGTGTAAATTTTTGCCAGGTGAGCTCAAGTTGTTTCCTTGTTGAGCTCCTGTTTTCTCTGGCTGGCTGGCTACGTTTAGCCTTTGGGAAGTATGTTTATTGCCATGTTCATCCCACCCCTCATATTGACACTGCTTTGGGAAGTCCAAAGGGTCAAAGAACATATGGAGCTGTGTCCGTCGTCAAAAGAAAGGGAAAACTAGATTTTTGTTTTACTGTAAAATCCATGGGACTGCCCTATGGGCATAGTCAAACTCTTTCCTGCCTAAGTGTCCTATTCCTAATGAGAGCAGCATAACCCAAGGGTCAAAGAAGATATAGAGCTGTGTCCATCAATGAACATCAGCAAAAAGGATTCAGGATCCAGTTATTTGGAATTAAATTGAAATCTTTATTATTAAAATTATTATTTTGGCAATAACATGGTGTGGGTGGATTTCTGCCAGTCACAGGCGGTATCACACCCCTCCAGTCTGTGTTAGAGTAACAGGGAGGTGAAGCCTCCATAAATCAAGATGTAAAATCCTGCCCCAATTGTGTTTAGCTGGTTAGTGGGCATGGAGGAGGGAGGGAGTTTATTTTTTTTTTTGCAGAAAACAAATCCCATAATGACTGAGTATGAACCGTAGGTAATACAACATTTTATTGTTGGTCATTAAACCCACATCGTTAAAATTTAAATATACTATATTTACTTGCTGGTGCTCTTGGCTCCTCCTCTTCCCCCTGTGCCACTATAGGAAACTACTTTCATTTTGTAAAATTGGTTGCTTAGAACAGTTCACTGATATAAGCAATCCTAATGTGTGTAATAAAACTAAATCCTGATCACTTCCCCAGAGTAGAATATTTTTACTATAGTAACAGTTTGTTAAATTACATTTTTTTCATACTGTCCCTGATTACCGCCACACCAGTTATGACAATATTTGCCTGCACTGTGAAAAATCCTTTTTAGTTTCCTAACTTTTGAAAATTAAGATTTATAAAAACTCACCATGCCCCTTACTAAATTGGGGGTAATTGTACTGTCCTGGCATTTTTTGCCTCAAGAAATGATAAGCCATCAGGATTAGTTTATGACTATGACAGATATATAAAAATTTAGTCTGAAGTTTGTGGACTTTGGTTAAAATAACCCAAATTAGTGTTTGTCATAAAGAAATGTTGCAGAATACAGTTTGGCCTAAATTTATGACAAAAGAGTGTGGTGTTTTTTTTTTCTTCATTTATTTCGCTTAAAAATAAAATCTCAGTAGTAATTAAATACCACTAAAGGAAAGCTCTATTTGTAAGAAAAACATGATAAAAAAAAATCTTATGGGTAGTGACCGTGCAATTTTCATTCAAAATGTGAGAGTGCTGAAAATTGGCCTGGTCAGGAAGTAGGTGAAAGTGTCTGGTTTTGACGTGGTTCAAAAAGACCTTTATAAAAAAAAAAAAAAAAAAAATACATAACTAATAGAAACGCCAGTATGAACACCGCAAAAAATTACCTTAGGATGACCCTGATTTGGAAACACAGCCATCCCATTTGGAAATTAGGAAACATGCTGGTTTTGAGGTGATTAAAACAGAACTTTGAAATGGTGCACTGGGCACAGCAGCATCATAGGGCCATACAAGGGGGGGGGGGTTCTTCGGCAGCGAATAGGTGGTTAGAGTTCCCATCATGTACAGTGGGAATAAAGGGGTAAATGTTCATATTTGCAGTATAAAAGAGGTGACAAAAATATAAAGACACTCCAAAAATAGATCTCCACCATGTATTTTTCTTGACAAAACCGCAATCGGATGATGGTGAGTACTTCTTATCCACCGTATAGCATATATGACCCTTCACATCCAAGGATGTATATCGCTGTCATCTCTGTGGCTGCAGCAATGATGGAGATATGCTTTTTTTAGGGCCGGTGATCTGAGCAGCTATACAGCCATTTGGGATTGCTTTTACAGGTGGCGACTTTCCGAAGCAATCAGGGAGCCCAGTACCACAGCCACTGCTCAGTGTGCTGAATGGAGAAAGGTACACCCATACCAGCCTCCCCTCTGTGATGTAAGAAACTGGAAGCGACAAGGATTTAGTCACTTCGGGTTTGTGAAGAATCTGATCTTGGGTTGATCAGACGCTTTGTTGGTCTAACCTCAGATCTCTCCATAAGAGGACTTGTTAAAGGGTTATATATATATATATATATAGTTCATCCCCTTGTGATAGCAATAAGTTTCAGTCAAAATGAAAGGTACAGTGTAAAAAAAAGTTAAAGTGCCCCTGTGCTCACAGGTATATGTAAAATGGTGATCGCATTATAAGCGAGAGCCGTGATTCCAGTGCCACACTCCCCCTGTGTAACTCCAAAAGCCTTTACCAGTTATCAGCTTAAAGCACCACCTATGGGGATTTTTAGGAACTGTAGTTTGGTGCCATTATATGAGCGTATGCAGTTTCAAAGTGTGACATGTTTGGTAGGGAAGTGTATCTAAATGTTCTAGTAGGTCTAACAAATTAAAGCCAAAATCCAGCCCACACTGCAATTACAGTAAACATTTATTTTCTTTTGGGGGAATAATGGTTTCTATAAAAGCTAATCGTTGTAAGCACCTCTGTCAGTGGTAAATGCTTTCTCAACTCTGCAACTGATACATTTGCAGAAGGGTTCGATTTTGTAAAAAAAAAAAAAAAGCCCTATTGGCAGGAGCACTTGATGAAAATTAAAAGAAAGCGAGCCTAAAATAACAAATTCAACTATTACATTAAAAAAATGGTAAACTGCAATGCAATAAGGCCCTGTTCACACCTGAGCGTATTTCAGCTCATAAAAACGCTCATCTCTAACCGGTTGCCGACCGCCGCACGACTATATACTGCGGCGGTCAGCCCCGGCCAGGCAGAGTGACGTATCGGTACGTCACTCGCCTGTCACTGACTTGCGAGCCTATCGCGGGCGGGCGCGCGCCCGCCGCGGCTCGTTCACAGGCAAGTCAGTGCGTGTGACCGGCGGACTCGATGTCCGCCAGTCACACTGCGATCGCTCCTGTGAAGGGAGAAAGACAGAGCAGCTTGTGTAAACAAGCTGCCTGTCAGTTCTCCCTGTGTAAAAGTGAAGATCTGACCGTTCTACTATGTAGAACGGTGGATCTTTGCTTTTACACCAATAGGAATGTCCCTACACAGTTAGAAGCACGCCCCTAGGACACACTTAACCCCTCCCTGTCCAATAAAGTTAACCCCTTCCCTGCCAGTGTCATTTTTGCAGTAACAGTGCATATGTATAGCACTAATTACTGCAGTAATGTCACTGGTAACCCCAAAAATGTCAGTCAAGGGTCTGATCTGTCCGCCGCAATGTCGCAGTACCGAAAAAAAAATCGCAGATCGCCGCCATTACGCGTTAAAAAAAAAACACCAAAAATGACAAAAATCTTTCCCTTTGTTAGTAAACGCGATAACTTTTGCGCAAACCAATCAAAATACGCTTTTTGCGATTTTTTTTTTACCAAACATAGGTAGCATAAAACAAATTGGCCGAAAAATGTTAAAAAATTTTGATTTTTACTTTTTTTTTGGGGGAATTTCATATAAAAAAATGTGAAAAATATTGTTATTTTTGCAAAATTTACGCTCTTTTTTTGTTTATAGCGCGTGATCAAAAAATCGCACAGGTGATCAAATACCACCAAAAGAAAGCTCTGTTTGTGGGAAAAAAAGGACGTCAAATTCGTTTAGGTACAGCGTCGCACGACCGCGCAATTGTCCGTTAAAGTCACGCAGTAAAAAATCGCAAAAAAAACCCTGGTCCTTTAGCAGCCAAATCCTCCGGGGCTTAAGTGGCTAAAGTCTCAAAACGCCCAACAAGCAAAATCCTATTCATTTTCAATGGCCCCTGTTCACATCTGAGCATTTTGACGTCTGAAGCAAAACGCTTGAAACTCAAAAAAGTACATGAGCTTCTTTTTTGGCAGATTACAAGCGTTTTTGTTAGTTGTCAATGCCTGCCTGAAAACGATACACTCAGGTGTGAATGAAGCCTTAAAGCAGTATTAAACCCAAAAGCAAACATTTAGGCTCCATTCACATCTGAGCGTATCATTTTTAAGGCTTTTTTTTTTCCAGGTGTTTTTTTGCAGGTGTTTGGAGGTAGGCATTAACATCTAACACCTGCAAAAAAAAAATACAAAGCGAGATAAAAATACCCCCCTAAGCCAACACCAATTACACTAACCCTGCATTACAGTACTGGACAGTAATTGAATTTAGATAAATACTTACCTTTAAAATTGATTGCAGAGCGTGGCCATCTCCGGTGTGGGCGTCTGAAGCCGCTGTGACCTTTTTCCTGGTTTTTGGCTCCCAGAATGCCGATTTGCAATCTCGCACATGAGCGGTAGATTGCGATCGGCAATCAGAGTAGCAGCCGGCCATTCCCATTGCATCCTGGGATTGATGACTCACATCTCCCTGGACGCAATGCGAAGACGGAAGGGACGTCCGGGACTGCAGAAGGAGGAAGTCGGACATAGATGCCCCTAAAATAAGGTTAGTGACCCCAGGTCCGTGCAATCATCCCTGTCTGTACGCTTGTAGCCCTGTAGGTGACATGCCTACAGCTGCCTGTACATAAAAACGTCTCACATCCGGGCCCATAACACATGCCTTTTCATCCTGTACAGGCCCACTGACTAGGCTTAAAAGGACTTGTTTACAGGTCTGTTCCACTATAAATTGATGCTTTGGTTTGGACTTTGTGAGCTGAATCACACACCAGCTTCTTTGAGTAGCAGGATTTCCCCTGCACTAGTTGGTCTGTCTTTTTTTTTTCTCCAAGAGGTCTTAATTTAGTTGTTCTGCATTGGGGGATCCTACATGGATTCATCATCTGTGTAAAGGCTACAGCTGTTGTGAAATAGGAAATTTGGATGCAGTAAGTACTTTGAGCCCTTGAGATGAAAAGCCAGCATACAATCAGCTTGTCAGCCATCATGAAAAACCACCTAAGGGAAAATCTAGGGCTTGTTATTGTTTGGCCCCTCATTTCAGAGTGGACACCAAGAGACAGGGCTGAGGAAAATCTCCCAAGGAGTTTCTTATGTCTCACACTGGCAACCTGTGTGCTCTCTAAACTTTTATTCTTTTCACTGTCCAGCATCTATTACCAAAATACAAACCCCCCTTCATCAGTGCTGGTGGTTAAGACCCTGGAACGCATTGAATATATCTGCAAACCTGTTAAGATAGAGGTTTGTATCAAGCCTAGCAAACGTTTGACAATCTCATTTTGTTTATTTACTGTTTCTGAGGAAGGCATGGGCCACAGGAATGTCAGGACCTCAAAAATTCTAGATTTGAAATCATTTTTGTCACAGACAGTTGCTGGAGTGCTTTACCTGTCTATGCCCATCTGCGGTGCACGATTCAGTGCATCACATGCACCACTTTGTAAATAAAATAAAAACTTTATTTGAAGTATACAAAAATTTCACTGTACAAGCACACTAATAAAATGCAGCATGTCTGCATTTTAGCTTATAGTTCTGTACCTATGTCCCATTCACACTGCAACAGTCTGTGTTCTTGTGGTGACAGGTGTTTTATAATGCAGTGTGACCACAGCAACAGTCTGTTAACCATAGCAAGTGGATACTGACATGAAGTCCTGTGTGTAAAGGTGGAACTACAGGAAGAGCTATTCATCTCTGCTTCAACAGGCTGATGTCCACTTCCTGGCTGTCTTCATTGCCATGCACATACATGGGAGCCATTCATCTTGTAACCATGCCAGAAATGTAAACTGAGCTGCACAGCTCTGTTTACATTCGGCAGTAGATTGTCAACCAGCAGGTACGCAATCTTTTTTGCAATAAAGAACCTTCCTGTCTGTACGTTTTTAACTTTAATTCTGGTTTAAAGAAAATGTAAACCCAACATTTCATATTCCTGAAATGTGCCTGCTGTACCATGAACGAAAAAGTATTGTTTTCTCTTTGTATTGCTTGCAAGGTGTGAAATCCCTGGTTTTCCTGCCAGTCCCTTGGCTTTCCTATCAAAAACTGATCACACTAGGCATGAGAGCAGTATGGTCAGTTCTGTAGCTGTGCTCAGAACTCAACCTGCTCCAATAATCAGATTTGCCTCTACTGGGAAGACCAGTGTGCTGCTTGCTCATCAACCCCAACCCCTGGCTTTCCCTGAGTTACTTATGCCTTTTAGGACAGAGGGTATGTAATCACTATTTATAATGTTTTGCCTTTTTATCTTGAGTTTAAACTGATAACTTACTTGTAAATCAAACCATTCAATTTCTAACAGATTTATTCTTCTGTATGTTTGACAGGACATAGAAAGTGGAAGCTGTGACATTTTCTGGAAATATATGGACATGGTCAGAGATTTCATAATATTTATGGTGTATAATTTTATCCTACATAAAATGCTGTATATTCACAGCAAGAAGGAAATGACACTTTCCAAGTCAGAATTTATTTACGGTTTCTTTTTTCCTTGTACATAATATAATAAACTCCATAAAAACCATATGTATTTTGCAATTCAGTTATTGATTGATATATGATGGGTTGGAACAAAATACAGACTCAAGTTAAACTGAAGCTTGCTTTTGACCATCTTACTTGCAATTTGTTAATGCCAAGTAGGAGACCATTGGTATCCAAAATACTTGTTACACCATCTCCAGCCAAAATGTTTGGACACAATGGGCTGGACATTCAGACTTATTTTTTTATTGAAGTCTAACATTTCTCCATTGTTAAAACCTGACACCAGCCTATGTTTCCTTTTTGGATACAAAGACCTGGATTATTTTTAAGGCAAATGCAAGTATAGTTTTATTTGCCTGAACTGGCAGGAAGTAATAATTGTATAAAAACATAAGTCAGAGGGGAAAAGTGTATATTAGTTACCGGGTTAATTTCTAAAAAGTAATTACAATACTTGCAGGGGTTATCTCTTATTTATAAGACTTGACGTGGGTCCCAGCAAGGGTCAGGCTTTATAAAATTTAACAAAAATTACACTTATAAAACAGTCACTATAAAATGAAACTCTTCGATATTCTCTAGCAATGATACAAATTTGTATTACTTGGCACCACTTCTTTAAGAAGTCTGTTCAAAGTTTACATGCAAAATCTTCTACTGTCACATCCAGAATGGTTTTGATTAGAGTTGCTTCTTCCATCATTTGGCTGATAAATTAGGCATAGAGTTCCTGGATTTGGCAGTGACTAGAACGGACCTCACTGGATACAGGAGACGACAAATCCTTTTAGGATGAGGTATTAGACAGGTTTAAAAAGCTGGTGTGGTCATAAATCTGCAAAAACAAAAGGAGAATCCATAAAGGTGAAAAATGACTTTGCAATGTGAAGGAAACCCATACTGAGGAAATAGGCTAGAAATATGAAACATTTCCTTAAAATGTCTACTCCCGTTTACTTGCCGCATGCTTCTTCTGTGACTCAGAAAATACTGAAACCAGAAGCAACTTGTATATACCTGCAGGAGCTTTAAATCAGAATCCTGGGCCTTTCTACCAGTCACACCTCCAGCGCTTCATAATGGTGCTGAAGCATGCCCGATTCCTCCCACACATTTCTACTGTCCCAACACTAAGATGGTCTGTCTAGGATTCTACAGGAGGGGGGGTCAGGTATGCATCAATACTTCAGGAAAAGCTGGAACTTGTCCTCCTCTGCATGGCTTGGCATTAGAACATAATGGCAATACTTTAGGAGGATTTGCATTTTATACATAATAGTTTTGGTACTCTCTATACTTGTGATGGATATGCTGTGCTTTGCTTTACAAGAAGTCAGAAACAGTGACGTTTTGGGCATACAGTGTACCTGGCCACCCCGTACACAAGACACCACTAGCAGCATTCCAGGTACTAAAAAATGCACCACTGCCTCCCTGAGCATCGCTCCAAGCCTGCTGCATCTACTCACAAGGAAGTCCCCAGCAACAGAGACAGACAACAGTGCCACATCTCTGGCCCTGACAAACTGCAAGGAATCCCCAAGAAAAAAAAAACTAACCTGACCTTAATTTGCTGGAAAAGCATTATATATATATATTCCTTAAAATGTTCTCTTCCACCTCAAACTCCAGCATAACCTGGATTAAAAATATCTGTATACTTATCTATTTTTTAATCCACTCCAGTCACGTGATCCCGCAGCTTTGGCTCTCCCCAACAACTGAGCTACCAGTGATGTTACAGCTTCTGGAATTCAGAGCCGTAGTTAAGCACTCCCTTAAAGAGAGCTAAAGGATCATTTGACCAGACCGAAGCAGATTAAAAATGAACTGCACTCTGCTCCTATAATTTGTAATAAAAGCAAAATTTCCATTCTAAAGCTTCCCTTCAAATCACTGGCTGCATCCATTTTAACTGTGGGCAGCTGAAGCTGCTGACTGTTCACTTCTTGGATTTACACAGACACACATATATAAAGACAAACTCACGCCACTGCTTTCTTAAATATTTCTCCTCTCTTAATGAATACTCATGGATCTCTACAGTCTTCTGTTCTCTCTGCCCTCACCCAGCCCCCTCCAGCTTCCCTTGGCTTTCCTATGACTAATCCTCCCTCCCTTGCAGGCAAACTCTCACGAGAATTCGAGCGAGAGCTGTGCATGATGTCATTAGCCTAGGCAAATGACCAGACAAGAAATAGGAAGTGGGCTGTATAAGGTATTAACTGAAGTGGGCTGTATAAGGTATTAACTGAAAAGGATAAAACTGAATTTTTGTAAAATCTTACCGTAAAATTCCGTTCTGAGTCCTCAGACAGTCGCCACCCACTCATACAGTCTTCACCAATGGGGTATTGACTTCCTCTCCTTAGGAGTAGCTAGGCATAAGACTTGAATATTAAAACAAAAGCATTTACATAGACACACCCATGGGGGCTGTCCCACTGGTCCAATACCCCCCTGCAATAGCCATCCCAACTCCGTTTGGTAGCAAGCAGTTAAGTGTATAAGAACCGCAAAAGAGGGGCGGGGGCGGCGACTGTCTGAGGACTCAGAAAGGAATTTTACAAAAATTCAGTTTTCTCTTACATCCTCCGACAGTCGCCGCCCACTCATACATTCTTCACCAATGGGGATGTCCCAAAGCAGTGTAGACATGAGGTGTGGGAAACACAACCGTCAGAAAAGGCAACGCAGTACCCACATCAGAGAAAGGAACCTTACGTGAACAGCAAGGGAACCTTCTGGGCAACAAAAAAGCTCAACAGGAGCAATAACCAAGGGGGGTAATCAACCCCAACAGCCAGGGACCCACACAAAACCTGGGTCCCCCTACGGCAGTGGTCCTCAACTCTGGCCTACAGGGCCCACTAACAGGCCAGATTTTAGGTATTACCTTGGGGAGATGCAGACTAGAGTACTGCAATCACTGAGCAGCAAATGATATCACCTGGGATGTATTTCAGTTATCTTGGAAATCTGGCCTGTTAGTGGGCCCTGTAAGCCAGGGTTGAGGACCACTGCCCTACGGGACTGCCGCACAGAGAACTTTGCGGCCAAAGGAGGCATCAGCTGATGCCAGAACATCAATTTTGTAGAATTTGGAAAAGGTGTGCACTGACGACCAAGTCGCAGCCTTGCACACCTGGGCCACCAAGGCCTGATGCCGGAAAGCCCAGGATGCACTCACCGATCTGGTAGAGCGCGCCTTGACAGGGAAGGGTGGAACCCCGTTCCTTCAACGAATAGGCCTGAACAATTTTCTGTCTGATCCATTTTGCAATGGTCGCCGCAGACGCAGCCATACCCTTCCCAGGTCCTTCAGGAAGGACAAAGAATCCGATTTTCGAAAGGATTCAGTCGACGACGGGTAAACCCTGATCGCCCTGACAACATCCAAAGAATGCAAGGCAATCTCCTTAGGATGCTTAGAAGGTAAAACAATGTCCTCATTGAGGTGAAAATCTGAAACCACCTTTGGAAGAAAGAACGGGTTAGGTCGCAAGACCACCTTATCCCTATGAACCACCAGGTAAGGGGAGCGGCAAGACAACGCCGCCAACTCTGACACTCTGTGAGCAGAAGTGATCGCTACCAGTAAGGCAACCTTTTTAGACAGCAGAGGTAACTAAATCTCCCTGATGTTTTCAAATGGGGAACGTTGTAACACGGACAGAACCAAGTTCAAGTCCCATGGAGGTAAGGGCTCCCTTCGAGGAGGGGCCAAGTGACGCACACCTTGAATAAAGGTGCGAATCAAGGAATGAGACGCCACAGGGCGCTGGAAAAGAACATCCAGTGCAGATACCTGGCCCTTAATCGTGGCTAACGCAAGGCGCTGGTCCACACCAGACTGGAGGAAAGCCAACACTCTCGCCACCGAGTATGAACAAGGAGAGAAACCCCTGGACTCACACCAGGCAAAATAAGCTTTCCATGTACGGTAATAAATCTTACCAGACGAGGCTTTTCTAGCCTTGATTAAAGTAGGAAGGACCTCTGAGGAGAGACCCCTGTCTCTCTGGACCTGGCTTTCAACAGCCATGCCGTTAAAGCCAGCGACTGTAAAGCAGGATGGAAGATCGGTCCCTGAGACAGCAGATCTTCCCGCATTGGCAGCCGCCATGGAGGTTCGACGGCCAGGTGAATGATTTCCGCGTACCAGGACCGGCGTGGCCAGTCAGGCGCCACTAGAATCACCAATGTTTGTTCCGAGGCCAACCTGCGAAGGAACCTGGACAACAACTGAATTGGAGGAAAGGCATAGATCAGACGATACTGATGCCAAGGCACCACCAGCACATCCGAGGCGTCTGCCAGAGGATCGTGCGTTCTTGCCACGAACCTTTCCACCTTGTGGTTTAGCCAAGACGCGAACAGATCCACATCCGGGGATCCCCACTTCGCACACAGCATTTGAAATACCTCCGGGTGCAGGGACCATTCCCCCCTGGTCCAGGGTCTGGCGGCTCAGATAATCGGCCTGCCAATTCTCCACGCCCGGAATGTGAACTGCCGATATTGCCGGGACATGAGTCTCAGCCCAAGACAGAATACTGGTCACTTCCTGGGCCGCCCGGGTACTCCTGGTGCCCCCTTGGTGGTTGATTTACGCCACCGCAGTGGCATTGTCCGTCTGCACACGTACAGGGCGGCCTTGAAGACGATCCGACCAGTGGAGCAGGCACAGCCTGATCGCTGTCAATTCCAATACGTTTATCGGAAGGGAGGATTCCTCCTCCGACCAAGTACCCTGGGCAGATAGGTTGCCAAGGACGCCACCCCAGCCCGACAGGCTGGTATCCGTGGTAATCACCATCCATAGTAATGGCCGGCAGGATTTTCCTTCCGAAACAGCCGGGGACTGAAGCCACCACAAGAGATTCATTCTGGTTTGGCGACTCAGAGACACTCTCCGGTCCAAGGACTGAGGTAGTCTGTCCCACCTGGCCAGGATCTCCGCTTGGAGAGATTGCGTGTGAAACTGAGCAAATGGTATCGCCTCGAAGGCCGATACCATCAACCCCAGGGACCGCATACAGGTCCTGAGTGACGAGGATTCGTTGTCCCTGAGGGACCTGACCTCGGACTGCAGGGTCTGGAGCTTGTCCTCCGGTAAGAACACCTTTGCCTGAGCAGAGTCCAGAACCATTCCCAAATATGGGAGACGAACCGAAGGAGACAAGGTCGACTTCTGAACGTTGATTGTCCAACCAAACTCCTGGAGCGTCTGGACCATAGTGGGCAGATCGTGCAACAGGCTCTGGCTGGCACTCGACCTTAACAGGCGATCGTCCAGATATCCCAAGACCGCAATGCCCTGTGCCTGCAACAGGCCCAGAACAGGCACCAACACTTTGGTAAAGACCCTTGGAGCCAAAGCGAGACCAAAAGGTAACTCCACAAACTGATAATAATCCTCCGCGATAGCAAACCGGAGGTACCGCTGATGACCCTCGAAAATGGGGATGTGTAGATACGCATCCTTCAGGTCGATAGAGGCCAGGAATTCTCCCGGACTCAGGGAGGCCACCACCGAGCGGAGCGATTCCATGCGGGACTTTCGAATGCGCACAAAGCAGTTCAGGGCTTTTAAGTCCAGAATAGGACGCACTTTGCCCTCCTTTCTGGGCACAGTGAACAGATTCGAGTAAAACCCCCAAAACCTGTCCCAATGAGGCACCGGGACGATTACCCCCTGAGCGAGGAGATCCTGTACCGCTTGATGCAGGTCTTGTAACCGCCCTGGGGTCAAATGAAGATTTGAGGGAAAGAATCTGTCTGCCGGCCGTGAAAGAAATTCAATCTTGTACCCTGATCTAATGATTTCCTGAACCCACCTGTCCGGAACTCGGAGCAGCCAAGGTTGGAGGAAACCGCGCAAACGTCCCCCCACCCCTGAAAAGGGTGAGGGCGCCCCTTCAGGCAGAGGCGGACTGAGCCGCCGCACCAGCTTGGCCGGATTTTTGTTTGCCGGCCCAGGGCTTTCTCTGGCCACCCTGGCCCTTGAAGGGTTTCCCCTTGTACTGTGCCTTGAAGGCACGAAAGGACCCCTGATTAGGTTTAAAGGCGGGACCCCACTTACCACGGAAAAACTTGCCCTTAGGATTCTGGGGCAGCAGAGTGCTCTTGCCCCCAGTGACTCCTTTAACCAATTCATCCAGGGAGTCTCCAAAAAGGCGAGACCCCGCATAGAGAATATCAGCCACCATCTTTCTGGATTTCTGGTCAGCCAACCAGCTTTTCAACCATATCAGTCGACGGTTAAGCACCGCGACACTGGACAGGCGCGCAGCCAATGGGGCCTCATTTAAGGCCGCATCGCACAAATACATGACCCCTTAATAAATCTGGTCCACCATCTACACGGTAGTGGGGGGGGGGGCAGAATCAGCCACGAGAGTTCGTCTTAACACCTTGGTCCAATCCGCCACAGCCTGAGCCGCCATGACAGAGGCGGAAATAGGCTTTAGCATGGAACCCGCCACCACGTAGGTATGGCGGGCAAGAGATTCCAGCCTCCTATCCGTAGGATCCCTAAATACCGGAGAATCTTCGGTGGGAACCAGAGTAGCCTTGTTCAATCTGGCTACAGTGTGATCCACTCGAGGAGCCACACACCAGCGTGCAACCGTAGTAGACGCAAAAGGGTAAAGAAGTTGAAACCTTTTCGGCACCGTGAAGGTGTGTTTTAAAATTTCGCCATTGCTCATTCACTGTGTGATGAAACTCAGCGGGGCAAGGAAAAACCTGCGGGTCCTGTGTGTACCAAAAGAGGACACAATGCCCGGAGGATTGGGCTCATCCTCTAAATGTAGTGTTTCTTTAATGGCAAAAATCAGCGCATCCACAGCTGCGCGTTCCTCGGGCGTCCCAGGGGGAGATTCGTCCACCCCTGTAACCTCCGCCTCCCCCTCAGACTCTTGCGGGTCCTGAGAAGAGCGAGACCCTGAAAGGGGCACGCTACCTGCAGCAACCATGTCACATTCGGAATCAGAAGAAAAAGAAATCCTAGGCCTTTTTCTAGCAGCACGTTCAGTCATCAGCACATCCATTTTGGACACCAAAGTCGCCACTACAGCAGCCAAATTAGTCAGGGTAGAGGATTCAGAGGAACTTGAATCCCTCACCAAGGCTGGAGGGAATTTGCTGTCCTGTGATTGCTTTGCAAAAAAGTTTTTTTTTTTTTTTTTAAGGTACCGGCCCTTTAAGTGCGCCGCGGACCCCGCAGCACACCGCTACAATGACTGTGGAACACAGACCCCCCCGCAGGGACAAACTGAAAGCCAGGAAGATTGCACAAGGGAGGAAAAGGACAGCAAAACAGAGCCCCACAAGTGTGTTACCACCGCAGTCGGTCGCTCCTGATTGAAGGAAGGAAGTGATGTCACCGCCAGACACTGAACTGAGGCTGCAGGCTAAGGAAACATGGATGCCTATGTAAAGTAATGGGAGGCTTCAGTAAAATGGCCGCCGACATGTGCTCGGAACGATCGTTTGCCATACACAAGATGGCGCCGCAAGGCACCAAAATACACTAGATACAATGCTGTATAAGCGCCCATAGTGAAGCTAGACATGCTGCCCACACCTAAAATGGCGGACCGGCGGTTTTTAACCCCGCAGCGGTCGCCGCACGTGTCTGTACCTCCAAGCACCCTAACGTGACACAGGAGAGGGATCCCCCAAAACCTCACACAGCGCTGGCTGTGAGAGAAAAACCCCCCGCAGGGATCGGGATAAGGGAGCCCAAAACGCACAGACATAGGGGACACCACAGACACACAGGACTGCCGACCCCAGACAGAGGCCCCACACAGAGTGTAGTTACCTGTACCCGATGGCGTGGGGTGCCTCATATCAAACGGGAAACCACCCGCCCTCAGATGGCAGGGGAGTGCCGTCAGCCAGAAAACGCAGGACACCAGCAGTACACGGACGAACCGTGAATGTGTCCGGTGAGGTAGCCGCCTCACAGGCTGCATCCCTGAGGACAGGGATGGGTCGTTTGCGAGGCCAGGGCGAACACATAGCCTGCTAAACGCTCGATGGCGGGCTGGGATTCCATCTGATCTGCTGTCCCGGAGCACCAGGACAACCAGTCCGATTCCCAGCTCCGCAAACGCTGCCTTCATCCGAAGATCTGACTAACGCTGACAAAATAAAACAGCTAGTAATGCAAAGAAAAAAAGACATTTGCAGAAAATAAAATAGGAGGCTGAGACTGTAGCCCCAGCACAGGGAAGCCTATCTACACCTGAACTAGGCAGAAGACAAACTGAGTTGGGATGGCTATTGCAGGGGGATATTGGACCAGTGGGACAGCTCCCATGGGTGTGTCTATGTAAATGCTTTTGTTTTAACAAGTCTTATGCCTAGCTACTCCTAAGGAGAGGAAGTCAATACCCCATTGCTGAAGACTGTATGAGTGAGCGGCAACTGTCGGAGGACGTAAGAGAAAAAATGTTTTACTATAAAAAGTTAAAACAACAAGAGCAGAAGATTTCATAGACGGAAAGATGACAAACTGACTGAAGGCCCACTTTAAGTACACAGATCTTTTTTTAATACAGGTTAGCTAGGATAGGTAGGGGTGGGAAAGGAACATTTTCAGGAATAGATATAGTTGCTTTTTTCCCCCACTTTCACCACAGAATCCTGTGCTAACTGGAACACACACAGGGGTTGCCAATGTTAGTAAAGCAGGGCTATCAGAGAACATCCAGTATACTTGGTAAACAGGTTAAAAACCTGCACTGGTTGGCTAACTGGAGAAACTTTTCAATATCTGGGAAGGATCAGCAAAAGATGATAGTAGAATAAACAGGTGTGGTGTGGGGAGGGGTTATAGCTTCCAGGGGGGGTTGGCCTTTAGTTTTACTATATGCCTAGTATCCATTTCTTCTGTAGGTGGAAGTATGTTCCTTTGTTTTTTACAATTAAGTTGTGTGCTCCAGATGAACTTCTGAGGTAGATATCTGTTCACTGTAAATTTAAGCACCTGGCTCTCAAGCTTGGATGAGAGAAAGAATGTACCTTATCTAAAGTTCTTTGGGAGGCAAGCAAAATTGTTCCATGTATTACCATAACTGGTCATGACTGCACGCACCCTTCATAAGGGTTCTTCGATTAATATTGTTTCACACACTGCAGACTTGTTTTAGTTTACTTTTTTCCCTTTGAGCTGAAGGTCTAAAACTGAATGAGTTTTATGCTCTCTGAGTCGGGACAAAAACAATTCAAGAGTTTTTACTTTACTTGCTGGTTACATATTCTGGGGCAAGTTTCCTTCAGTCTGGCCTAAACTACTTTGTTATTCATTTTATCAAAGACATATTTTTTTAAATAGGACATGGTAGTTTCAATGGAAGGAATGTCCAAGAAATCACAAACAGGGTTGGGCTTTAAACTGTACTGTATGCAGGGAAGATCTGCTATTACCAAGGAACAGATATAAAACACATGACCAACCAGGGTTGCCATCCTAACCCGTGGTTTTACTAGGGAGTCATTGATGTGGAACACACACACAATAAATGAGGTATAAGGTCTGAATTCCCAACCTGTATGCTGGGGGTTCTCTATAGACCTAGGTCTAGGCCCACAAAGCAGACCTGCAATATTACATAGCGGTGGGCACAGGAGTACATCAAACCCAAAGAAAACAAGCAGAGAAACACAAATCTGAAATTATATCGGAGGACCAAAAGATGGTGGCGCTTTGGTTATCATGTAATGCCAGGTAATAAAAGCTTGTGCATAAACATATCTTGTTATTTTACAGAAAATGTCAAAATCGTTTTACCTCACTTCCTATATCAGACGAGGGGATGGGGCTGAGAGGTGAGGAAAGAGAATCCTCTGACTGAGAGCTGCAGGAGCTTCGCTTTACTAAAAAGAAAGAACATACGAAGATTCAAACAAACAATGAAATTGCAACTGGGGCCATATAAATGCAAACTACTGTATGAAAAAAAAAAAAATATATATATATATATATATATATATATATATATATATATATATATATATATATATATATATATATATATATATATTACACACACAAAAGTGAGTACACCCCTCACATTTTTGTAAATATTTTATTCTATCTTTTCATGTGACAACACTGAAGAAATGACACTTTGCTACAATGTAAAGTAGTGAGTGTACAGCTTGTATAACAGTGTAAATTTGCTGTCCCCTCAAAATAACTCAACACACAGCCATTAATGTCTAAACCGCTGGCAACAAAAGTGAGTACACCCATAAGTTATAATGTCCAAATTGGGCCCAAAGTGTCAATACTTTGTGTGGCCACCATTATTTTCCAGCACTGCCTTAACCTTCTTGGGCATGGAGCTCACCAGAGGTTCACAGATTGCCACTGGAGCCCTCTTCCACAACTGCATGACATCACGGAAATGGTGGATGTTAGAGACCGTGAGCTCCTCCACCTTCCGTTTGAGGATGTCCCACAGATGCTCAATAGGGTTTAGGTCTAGAGACATGGTTGGCCAGTCAATCACCTTTACCCTCAGCTTCTTTAGCAAGGCAGTGGTCATTTTGGAGTGATGTTTGGGACCGTTATGTTGAAATACTGCCCTGCGGCCCAGTCTCCGAAGAGAGGGGAGTCATGCACTGCTTCAGTATGTTACAGTACATGTTGGCATTTACGGTTCCCTCAATGAACTGTAGCTCCCCAGTTTCGGCAGCACTCATACAGCCCCAGACAATGACACTCCCACCACCATGCTTGACTGTAGGAAAGACACGCTTGTCTTTGTACTCCTCACCTGGTTGCCGCCACACACAAGCTTGACACCTTCTGAACCAAATACATTTATCTTAGTCTCATTAGACCACAGGACACAGTTCCAGTAATCCATGTCCTTAGTCTGCTTGTCTTCAGCAAACTGCGGGCTTTCTTGTGCATCATCTTTACAAGAGGCTTCCTTCTGGGACGACAGCCATGCAGACCAATTTGATGCAATGTGCGGCCTATGGTTTGAGCACTGACAGGCTGACCCACCACCCCCTTCAACCTCTGCAGCAATGCTGGCAGCAATCATACGTCTATTTCCCAAAGACAACCTCTGGATATGATGCTGAGCACGTGCACTCAACTTGTTTGGTCGACCATGGCGAGGCCTATTCTGAGTGTAACCTGTCCTGATAAACCGCTGTATGGTCTTGACCACCATACTGCAGCTCAGTTTCAGGGTCTTGGCAATCTTCTTATAGCCTAGGCCATCTTTCTTTATGTACCACAACAATTCTTTTTTTCAGGTCCTCAGAGCTCTTTGCCATGAGGTGCTATGTTGAACTTCCAGTGACCAGTATGAGAGAGAGCGAGAGCGATAACACCAAATTTAACGCACCTGCTCCCCATTCACACTTGAGACCTTGTAACACTAACGAGTCACATGACACCAGGGAGGGAAAATGCTGCTAGTGCAGCAACATGCAAGCCCTGGGTCTGGCGACGTAGACCTACGTCACCAGATTCCCCCTTCTCTCAGCGCCGCATGCGCGCCGCCGGAGGCTCGCTCCTGCTGTGTTTAGACACAGCGGGAGTCAGGCCAGGGGAGGAGATGCGGTGATCACCGTCTCTCCTCCCCGATCGACGGGGAAAGACTGAAGAAATCCACCCGTTTGTGTAAACGAAGCAGGCAGATCTCCTCTGACAGGCAGGGACAGATGACAGGATTCAGCATAGCTGAACCTGCGATCTGTGTCGGTGTCACACAACCCCCTCCCCCCCACACATGTCAGTAAGCATGAGGCACACATTTAACCCCTTGATCACCAACAGTGTTAACCCCTTCCCTGCCAGTGTCATTATTGCAGTAACAGTGCATATTTTTAGCACCGATTACTGTAGTAATGTCACTGGTCCCCCCAAAAGTGTCAAAAATGTCAGTTAGAGGTGCGATCTGTCCGCCGCAATCCCACAAAAAAAAAAATCCCAGATCGCTGCCATTACTAGTAAAAAAAATATAAATAAAAATGACAAATCTTTCCCGTAGTTAGGAAACGCGATAACTTTTGCGCAAACCAATCAAAATACGCTTATTGTGATTTTTTTTATCAAAAATATGTAGCAGAAAACAGATTGGCCTAAAAAAAAATGTTAAAAAATTTTGATTTGTAAATTTTTTTGTGGGAATGTTATATATCAGAATGTGAAAAATATTTTATTTTTTTTTTCAAAATTGTCGCTTTTTTTCAAAAATTTGGGTACGTTTGGGTACAGCGTTGCATGACCGCGCAATTGTCAGTTAAAGTCGCCCAGTGCCAAGTTGAAAAAAGTGGCCTGGACGTTAAGCAGGAAAATCCTCCGGTCTTAAAGTGGTTAATAGCTGTGTACAAAAATACAAAAGTAACCAGCCAGTAGAAACTGCTTGTCCCTTCCTCCCAGCACTTACGAAAACACAGTGCAAGGAATCAAATTTATGTAATTAAACATTCATCCCCTGCACATAAATTGTTCAAGGCAATAAAATCAGATGCTGCATCAAATCTGAAATTCAATTATCATGCTTCCATCATCTCGAAAATAATAAACAATGTCCACATTAGCAGGCCTAAAGTGGGAGAAAATAACTCTACTGTACCTTAAACAGTCCTCCAGATCCAAGAGATAAGGACACGCGGCATCATTCCAGCTAGCACCCCTATCTTTAACTTCTCTGCAGACTGGATTGCGGACTTGCGCTTGGTGTTAGATTTCCCCTTTTCGGGGGGATAACGGCCAGGTCTCTCTGGACCTAACTGGGGTACTAGTAACCTCGCAAGTACATCCTCTTCCAGGCCACTATGATGGACATTATTGACTCTTTTTGACATTTCTGTGGCTGTTGCATGGAGGTCTTTTCTAAAAATAGCTTGTCAACAAATTTTGGTAATATCGGAGGTGGAGAGGTGTGCTAGCGGAGACGAGGCTGCTTGCCGTTCTGGATGATTATCTAAGCCCCTCTTTATGTGATCTCTGGTGAGTGTTCAATCAGTAGGGGAGAGGTCTCATGCAGTGTGGTGATGGGCCAGTGGTCGTGCAGTTTGGACTTCACGCTTGAGAGTTTGTCCCCCCGGACACCTCCTGGGAATTTTAAAAGAACCTTTCAGGACTTTTTGTAAAAGGACTGTTTAAGGCACAGGAGAGTTATTTTCTCCCTCTTTAAGCGCTGCTAATGCGGACATTGTTTATTATTTTATGGATGATGGAGGCATGATAATTTAATTAATGGCTGTGTGTTGAGTTATTTTGAGGGGACAGCAAATTTACACTGTTATACAAGCTGTACACTCACTACTTTACATTGTAGCAAAGTGTCATTTCTTCAGTGTTGGCACATGAAAAGATATAATAAAATATTTACAAAAATGGGAGGGGGGTGTACTCACTTTGATACTGTAAATATATTTATATTTTCAGATAGATAGAAGATAGTGGTGACATGAGGTGGACTTACCAGTATCACTACTGGAAGATAGAGGCCTTTCTGTTCTAACTGCATCATGTCCAGTACTGTTTCTTTTCTCTTCTTGTGCCTAATAGGGATAGAGCAAAATTACAATTTCACTTACTATTAGTGCACTGTGTAATATTACTTATTGTTGTAATCATTTAAGGTAATTACAAGTATGGGAAGTTACGCAGGCCAGTTATGAAAAAACGGAAGTCTTCAACTATATAGAACAAACATTTAGTGGCCAACTAGTACATTGTGGTTTATGTAAAGAGTTGGAAGCCTGTTACAATCACTTTGTTTGGTATACAAAACTGAAAATTGCAGCCTTTCTGCGCAGCCAATTTTAATATTTAAAATGACATGATCATTAATGTCAATAACAAAGCAGGCAGGATATTCGGTTTTTACTCTCACACATATGATCTAATTTTTGCAATATGTAAGGCTGCTAATGCATGTACAGATTACCAGTTCTGCTAGTGCTTGTATGGAATGCCACGCTTTTAGGACTTTTGTCCATCACTTGATATTTGTGCAAAATGCTGAAAGATTACTCAGCATGTGTGGCATTTAATTTCTGTGCAAAAGAACTGGAAATTATTTAGGAGTCAGGCAGTAGCTCTTATGGAGGTACGATAGTTAGATCAGTGACAGTTTGCAAAAAATAAGATGTGAATGGCCAGCCTTAGAAAATTGCTAGGGCCCCCCCCAATGCACACACTTATAAATGCCACCCACTCTGTTAGACTCGTATTTTGTTAGCATTCGTAGGTGATGATGACCTCTTCTCCTGTGGAGAAGTTTTTCCTCCTAAAACATTCTTTTTTTCTTATTACACTTCTATCAGGATCTGACTGCTTATTGCTCTGGGCTATGTAGCAGTTCCTAGATCGGTACCCCTTGGTATTATAGCTTGGAGACTGTACCCAGACCCCACTGTGTGGGGCTGGCCTATATTGTTGGATAATTTAACTCTCCCTCACATTATCACCTTTTATTTACTGTCTGTGACCCCAATTGAGAGATTTCCTCCACATTTGCGGTGTGGAAAACAGCCCTTCCTGTCCAGGTGGCCAATCTAGGAAAAGAATCCTCCCTGGGGACAGAGAGAATCTAAAATCTACCAGAGATTCCCCACTATTAAAAAAAAAAAAAAGGCTTGTCTAGAGCTGGGCTTTAACATTTGTTGAGATACAAGAAAATTGCATAATGTATGGTCGGCCTATACCTAAATTTGCTCCCACCCCCATTCTTAGACTACTGTATCAACCCTGTAAAAGAAAAGATATCTATAATCACTTATCCTGAAGCCGCTCCAGTCCGGTCACATGATTGGGTCCCAGCGCTGGATTCAATGTAGAGGAGAGGCAGCGACAACGGCTGCAGAGCCTGGATCCATGATGCCACCCATAGGCTTACTATGGGGCATCTGTTGTCTGCTGTCCCTCCTCTACATTGAAGTCAGCGTTGCGACCGGTGCAGCTTCAGACTAGGTATGTAAAAGCATCTTTTCTTTTACAGGATAGATAGAATAGACTTAGAATGAAGCTGGGAGTAGATTTAGGCTTAAAAATTGACTGGAATTCCACTAAGTGCAAAAGTGTAGTGAAGCACATCCATTGTGTAGCACTTCACAGCATTAAGCGGAGCCTGTGTAGGCAATGAGGAAAATATGGAGGTCTCCACATACATATATCACATAGAAAATAAAAAAAATGTACAAAAAAAAATATATATATATATATATATATATATATATATATATATATATATATATATATATATATATATATATATATATATATATATGTATAGAGAGATAGAGAGAGATATAGAGAGAGAGCAAAAAAATTAAAGCAACACTTTCTAATCAGAGTGTAGCATCAAGTCAAGTAAACTCCTGGTATATTGATCTGTTCAGTTAAGTAGCAGAGGGGGGTTTTTAATCAGTTTCAGCTGCTTTGGTGTTAATTAACAGGTGCACTAGATGGGCAACAATGAGACAACCTCCAAAACAGGAATGGTTTTACAGATTAAGGCCACAATCATTTTTTTACATAGTTACATAGTTAGTGAGGTTGAAAAAAGACATCAGTCCATCCAGTTCAACCTATGATTTGTGTGTGTGTTTGCTTTTAACCGTACATTGTATACCCCTGTATGTTGTGTTTCCCCACTATTAAAGACTGTACCCTACTCATCTTCTCCGGCTGTTTTTCACTAGTTTTGCATTTGGCGGTCCAACTCCTCGAGAATGGCACATCAATATGTGCCATTGCCGGAAGGTTTGCTATGTCTCCCAGCACAGTCTCAAGAGCATGGAGGAGATTCCAGGAGACTGGCAGTTACTCTAGGAGAACTGGACAGGGCCATGAAGGTCCTTAATCCATCAGCAGTATCTGCTCCTTTGTGCAAGGAGGAACAGGATGAGCACTGCCAGAGCCCTTCAAAATGACCTCCAGCAGGCTACTGGAGTGAATGTCTCTGACCAAATAATCAGAAACTGACTTCATGAGGGTGGCCTGAGGGCCCGACGTCCTCTAGTGGGCTCTGTGGAGCTTGATTGGCATTTGCAAATGAACACCAGAATTGGCAGGTCCGCCACTGGCGCCCTTTGCTTTTGATGAGAGCAGGTTGACTCTGAGCACATGTGACAGACCTGAAAGGGTCTGGAGAAGCCATGGAGAACGTTATGCTGCCTGTAACATTGATCAGCATGACCAGTTTGGTGGTGAGTCAGTGATGGTCAGGGGAGACATATCCATAGAGGGATGCACAGACCTCTACAGGCTAGTCAATGGCACCCTGACTGCCATTAGGTATCAGGATGAACTCCTTGGACCCATTGTCAGACCCTACGCTGGTGCAGTGGGTCCTGGGTTCCTCCTGGTGCACGTTAATGCCCAGCCTCATATGGATAGAGTATGCAGCCAGTTCCTGCAGGAACTGAAGAAGGAATAGATATCAATGTATAGAATAACGTGCAGCACTAAAATTGGATTTTTGACTTACCGTAAAATCCTTTGCTCTTAAGCTCATTGACAGACGCAGTCCTCTTTGATTAATATCAGTAGGGTTATACTGCCCCCTACAGGAGTAGGACACTAGGCAGGAAAAACGTTCTGGCCACACCTTAGGGGCAGTCCCAGAGGGTATATCCTCTCTCTCCCTGCTACAGGATGTCAGTTATGTAACAAAGCAGTGTCAGAGAATTTAACCCAACCCAACTCAAAAATAGAGGGGTGGGTACTACGTCTGTCAATGAGCTTAAGAGAAAACGGAATTTTTGTAAAATCTTACCTGTAAAATTCCTTTCTCTGAGTCCTCCGACAGTCGCCGCCTCTTCATATTCGTCACATATGGGGTATTAGACTTTGCTCCGAAGGAGTAGCTAGGCAACAGAATATGTTAACATTAAAGCTTTTAACATATCCCACCCTCAAGGGGTGGTCCCCTCAGTCAATACCCTCCTACTTCCTGCAACCATATCTCAGTTTCAGTGGAATAGCAGTAGAGTACACAACCAAACCCCAAAAGAGGGGCGGGGGCGGCGACTGTCGGAGGACTCAGAGAAAGGAATTTTACAGGTAAGATTTTACAAAAATTCCATTTTCTCTTACGTCCTCCGACAGTCGCCGCCTCTTCATATTCGTCACATATGGGGACGTCCCAAAGCAGTGCAAACATGAGGGGTGGGAAACGCATCCGCGCCGAAAGGCAACGCAGTCTCCGCATCAAAGAAAGGAACCTTACCAAAGGAAGGAAACCAGCTGGGCTACAGGAAAAATAATTGCTCAACAGGAGCAACAACCCAGGAAAAGACAAATAACCAGGGGATAAAAAACTTATCCCAACAGCCAGAGGTCCCCAACAAGGGACCCTAGGGAATTGCCGCACTAAGAACCTTGCGGCCAAAGGAAGCATCCGCCGATGCCTGAACATCTACTTTGTAGAATTTTGTGAAAGTGTGCACGGTCGACCAAGTCGCCGCCTTACACACCTGGGCTACAGAAGCCCCATGACGACAGGCCCAAGACGTACTCAGAGATCTAGTAGAGTGCGCCTTCACAGGCACAGGGGGAACCTTCCCCTGCAAGGCATAGGCCTGTTCAATGGTCTGCCTGATCCATTTGGCGATGGTAGAGGCCGACGCCGCCATGCCCTTCCGAGGACCCTCTGGAAGAACAAACAAGGAGTCCGTCTTTCGAAAAGACTCAGTCGATTTAAGGTAAACCCTTATCGCCCGAACAACATCCAAAGAATGTAATCTCACCTCCTTTGGATGTTTAGGCTTCACGCACAGCGAAGGCAAGACAATATCCTCATTAAGATGGAATTCCGAAATTCGCTTCGGAAGAAAAGGATTAGGTCGCAAGACCACCTTATCCAAATGAACAACCAGATACGGAGACTTGCAGGACAAAGCCGCCAGCTCCGACACTCTGCGAGCCGAAGTGATCGCAACCAAAAAGGCGACCTTTTTGGACAACATAGACAACGAGATCTCCCTGATCTGTTCAAAAGGAGCACGTTGTAACACAGATAGAACGAGATTCAAGTCCCAAGGGGGCAGAGGATCCCTCCTAGGAGGAACCAGATGCCGCACTCCCTGAACAAAAGTGCCAACCAAGGAGTTGGAAGCCACGGGACGTTGAAACAGAACGGCCAGCGCAGACACCTGACCCTTTATCGTAGCCAGCGCCAAACGCTGATCGACACCCGTTTGAAGGAAGGACAGCACTCGGGAAACCGAGTACGTGCGGGGTGAAAACCCCCTGGACTCACACCAGGCAAAATAGGCCTTCCAAGTACGGTAATAAACCTTCCCCGAGGAAGACTTCCTCGCGTTGATCAAAGTATGAACGACCTCTGGGGAGAGACCCTTCTCCTTCAGGACCTCGGTCTCAACAGCCAGGCCGTCAAAGCCAGCGACTGTAAAGCAGGATGGTATATCGGTCCTTGAGACAGGAGATCGTCTCGAAGAGGCAGACGCCACGGGGCGTCGACCGCCAGATTCACGAGGTCTGCGTACCAGGACCGGCGAGGCCAGTCCGGTGCCACCAGAATCACTGTGCTGCGTTCCGAGTGTAACCTGCGAAGGAACCTGGACAGCAACTGAATCGGTGGAAACGCGTACATCAGCTTGTACCGATGCCACGGGGCCACTAACGCGTCCGACGCGTCTGCCCGAGGGTCGCGCGTCCTTGCCACGAACCATCCCACCTTGTTGTTGAGACGAGACGCGAACAGGTCCACATCTGGAAGACCCCACTTCGCGCACAACATCTGGAAGACAGCCGGGTGGAGAGACCATTCCCCCTGATCCAGGGTCTGGCGACTCAGATAGTCCGCCTGCCAGTTCTCCACCCCCGGAATGTGAACCGCCGTTATTGCCGGGACATGAGTCTCGGCCCAAGACAGAATGTCGGCCACTTCTCGAGCCGCTCGGGCACTCCTGGTGCCCCCTTGGTGGTTGATGTAGGCCACCGCCGTGGCATTGTCCGTCTGCACCCGAACCGGGCAGCCCTGCAGCCGGTCCGTCCAGCGATGAAGACAGAGATTTATCGCACGCAATTCCAGAATGTTGATCGGAAGGGAAGACTCCCCCTCCGACCAAGTTCCCTGGGCAGACAGAACACCCAGAACACCACCCCAGCCCGACAGGCTGGCATCCGTGGTGATCACCGTCCACGAGATAGGACGAAACGACTTGCCCCCGGACACCATCGGGGACTGGAGCCACCACAGAAGGTCTCTTCTGGTGCGATGACTCAACGAGATTTGAAGATCCAGAGATTGAGGTCGCCCGTCCCACATGGACAGGATCTCCGCTTGGAGACCCCGCGTGTGAAACTGGGCAAAGGGAATCGCCTCGAAGGCCGAGACCATCAATCCCAGACATCTCATGCACGTCCGCAGAGACGAGTGCGGAACGTCCCTGAGGGACCTGACTTCCTCCTGAAGAGTTCTGAGTTTGTCTTCCGGCAGGAAGACCTTTGCCTGCACCAAGTCCAGAATCATTCCCAGGTAGGGAAGACGAACCGACGGACTCAGTGTCGACTTTGGAAAATTTATCGTCCAACCAAACTCCTGCAGAGTTTGCATCGTGACAGACAGGTCCTTCTCCAGACCCTGGCTGGTCGCAGACCGAACCAGAATGTCGTCCAGATACCCCAGGACAGAAATGCCCTGGGCCCTCAATAATGCCAGAACCGGTGCAAGCACCTTGGTGAAGACCCGCGGAGCCGAGGCGAGACCAAAGGGCAACGCCACGAACTGGTAGTGATCCTCCGCAATGGCAAATCAAAGGTACCTCTGGTGACCCTCGAAAATGGGGATGTGAAGATACGCATCCTTCAAATCGATGGAGGCCATGAATTCCCCCGGAACCAGGGCAGCCACCACCGACCGCAGGGATTCCATGCGGAACTTGCGAACCCGCACAGAGCGGTTCAGAGCCTTCAAGTCCAGAATTGGACGAACCTTGCCCTCCTTTCTGGGCACGGTGAACAGATTGGAATAAAACCCCCGAAATCTGTCCCGATGAGGCACCGGAACTACCACTCCCTGAGCCCGCAGGTCCCGCACCGCCAGGTGCAGGTCCCGTAAACGCTCTGGAGACAGTTGAAGATTTGAGGGAAAAAATCTGCTCTCCGGCCGAGAGAGAAACTCGATCTTGTAACCAGATCGAACGATCTCCTGAACCCATCTGTCCCGCACGCGGGCCAACCAGGGCTGAAGAAAACCGAGCAAGCGTCCCCCCACCCCAAAACTGGGTGAGGGCGCCCCTTCAGGCCGCACTGTTATGGGCTGCGGATCCGGATTGACCGGACTTCTGTTTTCCAGACCGGGGCTTCTTCTGAGAGCCTTGACCTTTGAACGGTTTGCCCTTGTAGTGCGACCGAAAGGCACGAAAGGACCCCTGAGGGGGCCGAAAATTAGCATGCTTCTTCCCAGAAGCCCCCTTAGCCTTGGGGAAATGGGGCAAGAGAGTGCTCTTACCTCCGGTGATCCCCTTAATCAACACATCCAAGGACTCCCCAAAAAGGCGAGACCCATCATAAGGCAGATTAGCTAAGGTCTTACGTGAAGACTGGTCCACCGACCAACATTTCAACCAAACCAGGCGGCGAGACAACACCGCCACGCTGTGCACACGTGCAGCCAACGGGACTAGGTCCAAGTCCGCATCACACAGATACATGACACCCTGGTGGATTTGATCCACCATATCCAGGGTCGCCGGCGAGGCCGAATCGGCCACTAGGACGCGCCTAAGCATCTGCGTCCAACTTGCGACCGCCTGGGCCGCCATGAGAGAGGCAAACAGAGCCTTAAGCATAGAACCCGTAACAGAATAAGTATGACGGGCAAGAGACTCCAATCTCCTATCCGTGGCATCACGGAACACAGGGGAATCCTCTGCAGGAATCGCAGTGGATTTGTTTAAAACCGCAATTGCGTGATCCACTGGGGGTGGTACACACCACCTTTCATCAGTGGAAGGCGAGAAAGGATAACGCAGCTTGAACCTACTTGGTACAGCAAAAGGTTTGCGCAAATTGCGCCATTGTTCCTTAACAGCGCGCTGAAAATCATCATTGCAGGGAAAAACCTGCGGCGTCCTGCGTTTTCTCTGCGTCCCATAAGCCGCCAAGGCAGCGGGGGGACACACTTCATCCTGCAAACGCAGCGTTTGTTTTATGGAAGCAATCAATTCATCCATGATTGCAAGCTCTTCAGGCGAGCCAGGGGGAGAATTATCAACCCCTTCAACTTCAGCCTCCACCTCGGACCCCACTAGATCCAGGGAGGAGCGGGACCCCGATAAGGAGGCCCCCGCCATAACAGCCCCATCACCTTCACCCTCAGAATCAGAGGAAAGAGAAACTCTGGGTCTTTTAGTAGATTGAGCAGCCACCAGCATCTGCACCTGAGCAGCAAGGCCAGCCACAATAGTGGCTAAATCCCCCCCTGGGGGGGAAACAGCGGTCCCCTGGCTTTCCACCAAGGCGGTAGGAAATTTGCCCTCCTGAGAATCCATTGCCCCTATTACAAATGCCGGATAATAAAGGGTTAACTGCCCCTTTAACAAGCGCGGCGAGCGCAGCCCACCGCACCACACACAAGCACAATGAGACCCCCACAGGGACAATAAAACTGACACAGGCAATGGGTAGGAAGGATATAACCTGAGGAGACCCTCGCCACTGCTGCTGCCTCGATCGGTGTTCCTGGAGAAGAGGAAGTGATGCTGCCAGGGCGCACTATGAAAGCCTATGGGAGGCTACAAGAAAATGGCCGCCATGCATGTAGAACATGCGGCCGGAGCGAATGTAGGCAAAATGGCGCCGTTTGGCGCCGAAACCGCCACTCCACAGTACAGTCATGCACACGTGTCATTATATAAAAAAACATGTCAGATCGCCGCAGCGATCGATGTATAGTGCCCAAACATGCCTAAAAACATGCCCCACAGCACACAGCTTCTCACACTGACAAGGCTGACACACACAGTGTCACACAGCTCCCCCCCCCCCCCATGCAGCCCACAGCATGCAGCCGAGTGATAGGGAGACAAACAGTGTGAAACAGAGGCAGGTTACACAGTCCCAGACTGACACCCCCCCAGACAGACAGGTCCCTACATAGATACACTTACCTCACAATGGCGTGGGGGACCCGCACAGGCGAACAAGCCGCTGCACATGAGGCAGGGAGAGTCGCATACAAGACGCACAGAATGAGGGTTAAGAAACCGCACAGCGTCCAGTGAGGTAGCCACCTCACCAATCATCCCTGCACCGAACAGGGATGGGTCGTTCACTGTGACAGGAGCGTTACCTGGCTGAACGCTCGATGGCAGGCTGGGAAGCCACTGACCCACGACCTGCGACCAGGGGGATCAGCCCGAGACCCAGCCCGCATGATCCTCTTCATCCGAAGAACTAACTAACGCTGACAAAAAGAACAGCTAAGTAAAGGTAGAGAGAAAACTCAAACAAAAAATCAAAAAAGAAGAAAGAGTCTGGGGCACAAAGCCCCAGCACAGAGAGAGCCAGCCACTCCTGACAAGCTAGACATTGAAACTGAGATATGGTTGCAGGAAGTAGGAGGGTATTGACTGAGGGGACCACCCCTTGAGGGTGGGATATGTTAAAAGCTTTAATGTTAACATATTCTGTTGCCTAGCTACTCCTTCGGAGCAAAGTCTAATACCCCATATGTGACGAATATGAAGAGGCGGCGACTTGTCGGAGGACGTAAGAGAAAAGGATTTTACGGTAAGTCAAAAATCCAATTTTCTCTGTCGCTCATTGACAGACGCAGTCCTCTTTGATTAATATCAGTAGGGACGTCCCAAAGCAGTGCCACAAATGAGGGGTGGGATAACGGAAATCAAAATCCAATCCAGAAGTCCCAACCGGTGCCAACCAGAAGTCTTAAAGGCTCATCGGACAAAAGGATGAGACTCAACTGAAAACCCAACAGAAAAAAACCCTCGAGGTAGACCACCGGTCTCCTCAAACAGGGCCTGCAGAACCTTGCGGCCAAAAGAGGCATCCGCCGATGCCAGCACATCAACTTTATAAAATTTTGTAAAGGTATGAACTGACGACCAGGTAGCCGCCTTGCAAACCTGAACCACTGACGCCTGATGGCGGAAGGCCCAGGAAGCACTAAGCGCCCGAGTGGAGTGCGCCTTAACAGGGAACGGAGGAACCCGACCCTTAATAGAATAAGCCTGCACCACCGTCTGTCTGATCCATCTAGAGATAGTCGCGGCAGATGCAGGCAACCCCTTTCTAGGGCCATCTGTGATCACAAAAAGTGAATCCGTCTTACGGAAAGATTCCGTAGTAGTCAAGTACACCCTGATCGCCCAAACCACATCCAAGGAGTGTAACGCAAACTCCCGAGGATGACTGGGCTTAGGACACAGGGAAGGTAGCACAATATCCTCATTTAGATGAAAATCTGAAACCACCTTAGGAAGGAAGGATGGATTCGGACGAAGAACCACCTTATCCCTATGAACCACCAGATATGGGGAACGACCGGACAATGCGGCCAGTTCTGACACCCTGCGTGCAGAAGTGATAGCCACCAAAAAGGCCACCTTCTGGGATAAAGTAAGCAAGGGAATCTCCCTAATATTTTCAAAGGGAGGTTTCTGAAGAACCAACAACACCAAATTAAGATCCCAGGGTGGCAAGGGCCCGCGCACCGGTGGAGCCAGGTGCCGCACTCCCTGGATGAAATTCCGCACCAAGGAATGAGTAGCCAGAGGCCTCTGAAAGAAGATTGCAAATGCTGAAACCTGACCCTTGATAGTGCTCAAGGACAGTTTCTGCTCAACCCCCTGTTGCAGAAAAGCCAATATTCGGGCCACCGAGTAAGAACGTGGAGGAAACCCAAGGGATTCACACCACGCGATATAAGACTTCCATGTGCGATGATAGACTTTTCTGGAAGTCGCTTTCCTCGCTTTAATTAGAGTAGGAATAACTGAAGCTGACAACCCCTTGTGCTTCAGCACCTGGGTCTCAACAGCCAGGCTGTTAAAGCCAGCGATCGTAAAGCAGGATGGAAGATCGGTCCCTGAGACAGCAGATCCTCCCTGAGAGGAAGTCGCCAAGGAACATCCGCGACCAGCCTGACCAGGTCGGCGTACCAGGCCCGATGGGGCCAGTCCGGAGCTACCAGGATAACTGGAATTCCCTCCACCTCTATCCTGTGAAGAAGACTTGGCAGCAATTTGAGAGGAGGAAAGGCATACAGTAGCTGATACTGCCCCCACGGGGCGACCAGCGCGTCTGCTAGAGGATCGCGGGAGTGTGCTACAAACCTCCGCACCTTCCTGTTGAGCCGAGATGCCAACAGATCCACATTCGGGGTGCCCCAACGAAGGCACAATTGGTGAAATACCTCTGGATGAAGAGACCATTCCCTTACTCACCAACTCACACTAGCAAGGGGGAGATATGTGAAGTGTGTCACAGGATAGAGGGGAACCCGGGATCATGAGGGTCCGACCATCCACAGAGGGGCCCGCATCTATTCCCAAAACCCGACAGGGGGAGAGGGGGGAACATTCTACTCACCATACCGGAACAGGCGGGCACCCACTCCTAACAGAACCCCTCTCCACCGAGGTGGGGGGGCTGTCGACCAATACGGACGCCGTATTCAGTTTCTGACTGGTCGTAGGCGACCTGGCGAGACAATTAACTCGCGGGGCCAGTTCCCGTCCAGTGGGACTATGTCGCGGCCGACCCAGCGCGGAGCTAGGGCCTGCACGCGCTCGTAGGCCGGCTGGGGTGACCACTGGATCTCAACATCCAGCCCGTCGCCCAGCTCCAGCATAATTGCTTGAAGATCTCACAGGAACAAAAACTGGAGAGAAAAAGCTAACTAAAAAAGATCTAAAAAAGCTTGCCAGGACCAGAGATCCCAGCAAGGGACTTAGGTCCTTACTCCTGACTAGGCAGAAAAAAAACTGACATCCTGTAGCAGGGAGAGAGAGGATATACCCTCTGGGACTGCCCCTAAGGTGTGGCCAGAAAGTTTTTCCTGCCTAGTGTCCTACTCCTGTAGGGGGCAGTATAACCCTACTGATATTAATCAAAGAGGACTGCGTCTGTCAATGAGCGACAGAGAAAAAAATATACAATAAAGAAGTACAATGATTAAAGTGAACAATGTGACTAAAATATCATAAAAGTCCCAAGTGCAAAAACATAAAAATAAATTCCAGGGTGATGTGCGTGATCCACGTAGGACAACAGATCCCAACACCAAGAGGAAAGACATATGATTACGCTCACCGGAACAAATGGACCCAACTTGTAATATGACAAAAATGGTCATATAGGCTCATAAGATATCCTGAGGGTCTTCAAACTGCAGTAGAGGATGTTCACGTTTGCAGTCAAAGGGCCAGATGTAGTAAATCTCCTCTCTCCCCAGATTACATGGAAAGGATAATCCCAGACAAAAGCAAACCTAGGTGTAATTCCACTTAAAATAAATGTATTAAAAGTATAAAATACACTTACAAACATCCAGGAATATTAGGCAGTGAATGACAGACATGAATCCAGCAGTCTTTGGCATAATCCTGGCTGCATGAGGCAAAGTCTGACGCATTTCATCAAAAATGATTTTATCAAAGGTAAATGCCTGACCTACCCACAATCTCCCACTTTGAAATGGCATTGCCTGCGCTTCCATCCTCGGCGCCCGCAGCGGTTCTTCTGCTGGGGGTGTGGGGAGCCCTAAAAAAAGCTTATGAAATTACCAGGCTACTTTGAATTTACCCCTTTATGGAACAACCTGACCTAACCAGAATTGGCTAAATTAGAAGACTTCCATGGTTGGAAATATAAGGGATTGCTATCAATCAAATATTTTCTGGTAGTGTATTTAAATCTTATGATCAGATATGCTCTGCTTTCCAGTTATCTCAAAAACACTATCAATACTTACAGCTAACGCATGCAATCCAAGCCCAAAAGTGGAGCAGTGCACTACATATATCAGAGTCCTTGATGTTGACCAAAGTGGTAATGGCTATGGAGTGGAAAGGGTTAATCTCTAGCACATACCAATGGCTGCTTACCAGCATACCAAATCCAGCATTATTTAGAAGCAGGGAGTTATGGGCGGAGGACATAGGTGAAATCGATAACGAGTAAAGGGAACTGGCATTGGAATTGGTGCCCTCTATATCCCTGTCCTCCTCGCACAGGCTTTCCCACCTTTTCATATTGCATCAAACCTATAGAACTCCAACCCAATTATTTCGCTGGGGTAGAAGGGATTCGCCTCTATGCCCGAAATGCAATTCTCACAGGGGCAACTTTATCCATATGACGTGGAGGTGCCCAAAACTTAAAGCAAAGTTCTGGCCTCAAATACCTTTTTTAACTATAACTAAAAATACCCCTATAATACTAACTCATCGCCCTTTACAGAACCGCTATTCTCATACTTACAAGGTGTATAGTATTGGATTTTAGTCAAAATAGTACTTTTAAAAACGCTGAGCGCGGCCATCTTGGATGTGGGCATCTGAAGCCGCAGTGTAATCTGCTGTGTTGTCCTTCCTGATTCCAGGGAGTGTTCTGGGAGTTCTTCCTGATTCCAGCCTCCTGGGAGTGATGACAAACAGCTCCCAGGATGCAATGCAAAGGCGGAAGTGATGTCGGTGGCCATGGCTACAGAGGGGGGAGAAGGAGGAAGTACAATCAAAAATGCCCTGAAAATAAGGTAAGGGACCCCCGAAAAAAATTGGAAATGCCCAATTGTTGATCAGCATAGCGAGCACTCCAGGAATCACTAAAGTTGCAAAATAGGCCGGCACTCCGCTTTAAGGTATTGGATGCAAGTGGTACAAACTGTTTCATTAGTTTCTCAAATTCTTATAACTACTGATCCCTTAATATGCCTACTAGGCATCCTGGATCCTGAGATATGTCAATCAGGAACATATTTAAATGATCCATCGCCTCCTATACTTGGCTAGAAAGAAGATAGCCAGATATTGAGCACCTCCACAACTACTGTTAAACAATGGATTGACCATGTTAACTCTATATTATAGAGAGAAAAACTGGCAGACAGACATCGCAATGCCAAGCGTAAGTTTCACCTGGTCTGGCAGGGTTGGCTGGACTCACCAGGACCAGCTCCCCCACAACTAGTAGTGGATAGATTACTGCAGATATAAATAGATGACCACAACTTGTCTAGTTTTCAAGGACCCCACCTTAATAAGAACAATGGTTAGTTTTTTTTTTGCCTTTTTCTGTTTCTCTATAAAGTTTAACAAAAAAAGTTATTACCTATGTCACGACCCTGTTATATCTATATATATCTATCTATCTCTACGTCTATGTGTAGTTTACTTATTACTTCTCTAGTCTTGAGGACTCCTCTAGAGAATTGGTCTATGCTATGGAATGGGTTGTAGTGACTGAATTCCCCTCTGATTTCACTGTACTCATTTACATATGCTTATGTATCTTATACATGTGGTAAACTATGCTGATATTCTATTCTTGTATTGATTTTTTACGATCAATAAAAAAAGCATTCACAGTCATCCAGGTAGCAGCCTCAAAAATGTAAGACAGACACCTGATGTCAGAATGCCCAAGAAGCACTAAGCGCTTAGACAAGTGTGCCATAACCAGGAAAGTAGAGGCCCAACCCTTAATCGCATAAGCCTGAACCACCGTTTGCCAAATCCATCCAAAGTAGACAGAGAAGGCGCCAGGCCTCTGGAGAAAGCCGTAGTGGAAAGGTAGACACAAACCGCCAGGACCACAACCAAAGTGTGCAGCAAGACATTGTCAGGGTGCGAAGGATGTGGACACAGTGAAGGTAGTACAATGTTCTTTATAAGAGAAGTGGATACTAACCTCAGAGGGAGGCTCCTGAAGGAACAAAGGAACCAAGTTGAGGTCCCACGGTGGCAACTGAGAACACACGGGGGGGGTCACATGACGAACCCCTCAGAGAGAATTGAAGACCAAGGAGTGCGTGGCCAAGGAATTTTGAAACAAGCCCACAATGGCAGACACCTGCCCCTAATAGTACTAGAAGTAAGCTTGTGCTCAACTGTTGCGTTGGAGAATGCCAACATCTGAGCCACTCAAAAGGTTTAAGCCAAGCCCAAAGTCTGTCAAATGTGATAACTCTCAGGATGTACATGTATAGACGTTAAAGTGGAGTTCCACCCATTTTAACAAGTTGAGATGTATGTAATCCCCTTTAAATAAATGGATTTTTTGTAAGATCTTACCGTAAAATCCTTTTCTCTTAAGCTCATTGACAGACGTAGTCTTCTTGATTCTCAAGAGCTGGGTTATGTTGTCTCCGCAGGAGTAGGACTAGGCAGAAAGACAAAACGTTCTGGCTCCACCTTAGGGGCAGTCCCTGAGGGTATATCCTCCCTCTCTCTGCTACAGGGAATCAGTTCTGTTCTAAAGCAGTAACAGAGAATTTAACCCAACCCAACTCAATGATAGAGGGGCGGGTACTACGTCTGTCAATGAGCTTAAGAGAAAAGGATTTTACGGTAAGATCTTACAAAAAATCCATTTTTCTCTATCGCTCATTGACAGACGTAGTCTTCTTGATTCTCAAGAGCTGGGACATCCAGAAGCAGTGCCACAAATGAGGGGTGGGATTGACAAAATCAAATCCAATCTAGAAGGCCCAACCGGTGCCAAACTAGAAGTTTTAAAGGCTCATTATAAACAAAGAATGAGACTAAAAGAAAAATTTTCCAACGGAAAAAACCCTCGAGGTAGACCACTGGTCTCCTCAAATTGCGGCCTGCAAAACCTTGCGGCCAAACGAGGCATCAGACGATGCCATTACATCAACTTTATAATGTTTAGTAAAGGTATGCACCGACGACCAGGTAGCCGCCTTGCACACCTGGACCACTGACGCCTGATGGCGAAAGGCCCATGACGCACTAAGTGCCCGAGTGGAGTGCGCCTTAACAGGGAACGGGGGCTCCCGACCCTTAATAGAATAAGCCTGTACTACCGTCTGTCTGATCCATCTGGAAATGGTCGCGGCAGATGCAGGCAACCCCTTTTTGGGTCCATCTGGGATCACAAAAAGTGAATCCGTCTTGCGAAACGAGTCTGTCGTTTTCAAGTATACCCTGATCGCCCGGACCACATCCAAGGAGTGTAAAGCAAACTCTCGCGGATGACTGGGCTTAGGACACAGGGAAGGTAACACAATTTCTTCATTCAGATGAAATTCTGAAACCACTTTTGGTAGGAAGGATGGATTCGGACGAAGAACCACCTTATCTCTATGAACCACCAGATATGGTGAACGACAAGATAATGCGGCCAGTTCTGACACCCTGCGTGCAGAAGCAATAGCCACCAAGAAGGCCACCTTCTGGGACAACGTAGGTAGAGGAATCTCCCTAATATCTTCAAAGGGAGGTTTCTGAAGAACCGACAACACTAAATTAAGATCCCAGGGGGGTAACGGCGCGTTCACTGGCGGAGCCAGATGTCGCACCCCCTGGATGAAATTCCGCACCAAGGAATGAGTAGCCAAAGGCTTCTGAAAGAAGATAGCTAATGCTGAGACCTGACCCTTGATAGTACTCAAGGCCAGTTTCTGCTCAACCCCTTGTTGCAGAAAAGCCAATATTCGACTAATCGAATAAGACCGAGGAAGGAACCCCAAAGGTTCACACCATGCAATGTAGGACTTCCATGTGCGATGATAAATCTTTCTGGAAGTCGCTTTCCTTGCTTCAACTAGAGTAGGAATAACTGAAGCTGACAAACCTTTGTCCTTCAGCACCTGGGTCTCAATAGCCAGGCCGTTAAAGCCAGCGATCGTAAAGCAGGATGGAAGATCGGTCCCTGAGACAGTAGATCCTCCCTGAGAGGAAGTCTCCACGGGACGTCCGCCACCAGTCTGACCATGTCGGCGTACCAAGCTCGACGAGGCCAGTCCGGAGCTACCAGAATTACTGGAATTCCTTCCTCCTCTATCCTGCGAAGAAGTCTTGGCAGTAACGCGAGAGGAGGGAAGGCATACATTAGCTGGTATTGTCCCCACGGGGCGATCAGTGCGTCTGCGGTTTCTGCTAGAGGATCGCGGGAGCGAGCCACGAATCTCTGAACTTTCCTGTTGAATCGTGATGCCAACAGATCCACATCCGGGGTGCCCCACCGTAGGCACAACTGGTGGAAAACGTCTGGATGGAGGGACCATTCCCCCTGATCCAGAGTCTGACGGCTGAGATAATCTGCCTGCCAATTCTCCACCCCCGGAATGAACACCGCAGAGATTGCTGGAACAAATCGTTCCGCCCAGCGAAGAATGCAAGCCACTTCTTTGGCCGCTCGGACACTCTTGGTGCCCCCCTGGTGATTGACATAAGCCACGGCCGTGGCATTGTCCGACTGGATCCGAACCGGGCTGCCCTGGAGCTGCTCGGTCCAGTGAATCAGACAAAGTCTGATCGCTCTCAGTTCCAATACATTTATCGGTAACCTGGATTCTTCCGGGGACCAAAGTCCCTGGACAGATAACTGACCGAGAATTCCTCCCCATCCGGATAGACTGGCATCCGTGGTCACTATCGTCCAATATATTGGCAGAAATGACTTTCCCTGGCTGAGCATCGGCGACCGAAGCCACCAGACCAGAGACTCTCTGGTCTGTTTGCTCAATCGGATCTGATTGTCCAGGGATTCCGGATTCAGATTCCATCTGAGAAGAATCTCTTGCTGAAGAATTCGGGTATGGGACTGGGCAAACGGGACTGCTTCGAACGAAGCCACCATCAACCCCAGAACCCTCATGCAAGTCCGAAGGGAAGACCAGCTGTTGGACAGTAACAACTGGACTGCTGATTGAATCTTTCGGAGTTTCCCTACCGGAAGAAAAACTCTTGTCCTGACTGTGTCTAGAATTAGACCCAGATATTCGAGCCTCTGGGTGGGAACCAGAAATGACTTTTGCTGGTTCACCAGCCACCCGAATTCCTGTAAAGAAATCATAGTAATTTCTATGTTTTGTAGCAAGGTCTGAGGAGACTCTGCATGAAGCAGAAGATCGTCTAGGTAACCAAGGATCGATATGCCTCTTTGGCGCAGAAGTGCCAACATTGGGGCCAACACCTTTGTGAAGACCCGCGGAGCCGTGGCGAGACCGAAAGGTAACGCCACAAACTGATAGTGGTTCTCTTCTACGGAAAAGCGTAGAAACCGCTGATGTCCTGCGAAAATGGGAATGTGAAGATAGGCGTCCTTGATGTCTATGGACGCTAGGACATCCCCTGGATGCAGGAAGGCTGCTACTGTGCGAATGGACTCCATTCTGAATCTTCTTATGTTGACAAAAAAATTGAGTGCTCTTAAGTCCAGAATTGGACGCACTTTGCCCTCTTTCCTGGGTATTGTAAATAGGTTTGAATAAAACCCTTGAAACCGTTCTGTCCAAGGAACGTGGACTACCACTCCTTGTTGTAGTAAATCTGTGACTGCTCTCCGCAGATCTTCTAAACGATCTGAGGATAGTCGGATATTGGAAGGGAAGAATCGCGCCGGTGGGAGAGATCGAAACTCGATCTTGTACCCTGACCTTATGACTTCGCAAACCCATTTGTCCGGGATTCTGGAAAGCCATGGATCCGGGAACCGGCGAAGACGTCCCCCCACCCCAGTTATGGGTGGGGGCGCACCTTCAGGCTTTGGATGGTTTATCTTCAGGTCTGGAGGGGGCGGGCTTTTGCTTGCCCGACCAACGACCCCTGACGCCTCCTGCAGGAGCTTTGGAGGACTTAGTTTTTTTCACCCGCGGGACGAAAAAACCTCTTGTGAGCAGAAAAAGAAGGCCCTCGTCTTTGACGAGTTCCTCTACCTTTAAAATTTTGCGGTAAAAAGGTGCTCTTTCCACCCATGAGATCCTTAATGATCTCATCTAAGTTGGCTCCAAATAGACGCTCTCCTGAAAAGGGGATATTAGCCAATGCTTTTTTGGAACCTTGGTCGGCTAACCAACCTTTTAGCCACAGTGTACGCCTGAGAACCACTGCTGAGACTGATGCTCGCGCCAATAATGGAGTGGCGTCTAACGCCGCATCACACACAAACTGTAACCCCTGTATCATTTGTTCCAACAAATCTGATACCGCCTGAGGGACCTCTTCTAAGTCCCGGCGTAACCACTTGGTCCATTCAGTTACAGCCTGTGAAACCAGACCAATAGCTATTATAGGTCTGAAAGCTGATCCAATCAAGGAAAACATGGTGCGAGACATAGCTTCTATCTTGCGATCCACTGGATCTTTAAAGGACGGAGCGTCTTCTAAGGGAATAACCGTGGCTTTATTCAATCTAGCAATTGGTGAATCCACCACAGGTGGTTCTGTCCATTTCTTAATGAGGGTTTCCTCAAACGGATAACGCCTGTCAATGCGTTTAGAAATAGTAAAAGTGCGTTTTGGCAGACGCCATTCTTCTTCGATTGGATTGCCAAAACATTTGGGCAATGGAAAAACCTTCGCCACTTTGATGCGTTTTTTAGTCCCAAAAGGGATTTCAGTTTCAGCTATTTCCGATGGAATACCCTGTAACCTTAAGGTTTCTTGAACAGATACAATGAGTGCGTTTACCAACGCTTCCTCTCGGGCTATGGCGGATGCCGAAACATCCTCCTCACTGTCTGAAGAGACAGGACCTGAGACACCAATCCCAGATGAGGTACCTGCAACTGCAGAAATAGGCTCAGAGTCTGAATCCGAGGTTTCAGATAATAAGGGGTTAGGCGGGGGTCGCTTTCTTGCGCCCTGTCCCTGACAAGCCACTTCCACCCGGGACACAAAAGTTTCCATAATAGCTGACAATGATTCAATTGTCAATGGGGTGCTGGAGGATCCCGCAGACCCCTCGAGGGGATCCGGAGGAGATACATGAGTGGCAGGGTCCATGTTAATTCAGGACACCTTTGCCAGCAAAACAAAAAAACTTTTTTTTTTTTTTTTTTTTTTGTGTGTCTCCCCCTAGCGCAATAGCGCCCCTCAGAGTACCTGCTTCTCGATCCCACAGAGAGAGAGAGGGACCCCCAAGGCTCACCAACCGATGCAGTGCAGTTTCCAACCAACTGCAGTCAGCGTCTGTCTTACACAGACTGGAAGGAGCGGTTTGCTTTTTCCCGGGTAGAAGGACGTGGCTCCGCCCCCTGTGTACGCCTTCCGGCGTTCCCAGCTCTCCACGAGGTAGCTGGGCTCACAAAACATGGCCGCCCCCATAGAAGAGACATAAGACTCCAAAAACATGGCGGCCGGCGTGACCTGAGGACATACATGCATTTGGTCTACGGCAAAATGGCGGCGGACCGCCGAAATCGTTTTCCCAGCACATCCACCTGCATCTCTGCTAAGAGGCGATATATGGATCTACAGGAGATACACTACACATAAGGTAGGATTATACCTCCTATGTCTGCTGTAATGTTACAGTCTGCTGGGTAGAGTGTTAGCTCTTAAACCAAGTCCACTTCCCACAAACACATGCTGTATTACAAGGGGGACTTGTAAGTATCAGATATATACTGACCATATATGGAGGGGCCCATAATACATACTGCCTCATAACGAGGAAAAAAGGGAACGTTTACTCACCATACCGAACCGACAGGCACCCTCTCTTCACAATACCCTCTCCACCGGGGTGGGGGTTTGTGGACCACTCCGGACGCCTCGACTCTCTGGTTCCTGGCGTCCAAGCGAGACGTTTAACTCGCAAGGTCAGTCCCTCCACTGGGACTCCGTCGCGGCCGACCCAGTGCGGAGCTCTGGTCTGCACGCGCTCGTAGGCAGAAACCGGGGTGACCACTGGATCTCAACATCCAGCCCGTCGCCCCGGCCCCGCATACTTACTTGAATGTGTCGCGGCCGACCAAGCGCAATGCCATGATCTGCGCGCGCTCGTAGGCCGGCTGGGGTGACCACAAGTGTCGCCCAGTCCGGCATTTTTGCTTGAAGATCTCACAGGAAAAAACACTGGAGAAAAACTACCTAAAAAATGTCTTTTTCTTAAAGAAAAAAGTCTTGCCAGGACCAAAAGATCCCAGCAAGGAACTTAGGTCCTTACTCCTGACTAGACAGAAAAAAACTGATTCCCTGTAGCAGAGAGAGGGAGGATATACCCTCAGGGACTGCCCCTAAGGTGGAGCCAGAACGTTTTGTCTTTCTGCCTAGTCCTACTCCTGCAGAGACAACATAACCCAGCTCTTGAGAATCAAGAAGACTACGTCTGTCAATGAGCGATAGAGAAATGCTTTTACCAATGCAAACTATTTTATTTTATTTTTTGTAAGGAAATACCGTACTTCCGGGTCCTGCTGCCTATAAGCGATTACGTCATTCAGCGATTCACAAGGGCTTCTGGGATAGCTGCGTCGTGTATCCCAGCAGCCCTTGCGAATCACCTGACGAAATCTTGTGTTGTTTCCAGTTCTCAGGGATGTATTGCATTAAGTCCGTGCTCCGCCCCGCCTCATCTCAGTGACTGAAAGCATTACATCCCGTAGAGCTCACTGAGAGGAGGCAGGGCGGAGCGCGGACTTAATGCAATGCATCCCTGAGAACTGTAAATAACACAAGATTTAGTCATTAGGCGATTCGCAAGGGCTGCTGGGATGCACGACGCCACTGTCCCAGGAGCCCTTGCGAATCGCCGAGTGACGTAATCGCCGAAAGGCAGCAGGACCCGGAAGTGCAGATGAATAAAGAAGAAAAGCGGTATTTCCTTACAAAAAAATAAATAGTTTGTATTGGTAAAAGCATATTTAAAAGGGGATTACGTACATCTCAACTTGTTAAAATGGGTGGAACTCCACTTTAACTATGGCAGTAATCACTGACCCTGACAACACCATCTCCTGGAACTTCGATTAAAAAAAAAAAAACAAGTTGGCAAAGCTGGTGATGTTAAAGCAGGGTGGACCAAAACACCTTTGGCCTTTATCCTGGGGAAGCTAAAAAGGAGATGCCTAAATGAGACGATAATGGCTCCATGCCATCACCAGTGTTCATTGCATCCGCCAGATGCTCCCTCGCTTTCACCACATACTATGGCACTTTCCTGTTGAAACAGCACCTCATCAGATCCACGGCCAGCGAGCTCCATCATAGACAGAGCTGTCAAAACACTTCCAGGTGTGAAGACCACTCTCCCAGAACCAGCGCCTGACGACTCAGGTAATCCGCGTGCCTGTTGTTCACACCCAGAATGTACACCGCGGAGAGAGCTTGTACCTGGAACCCTGGCCACCAAAAAATTCCAGGAGTTTCAAGGGCCAATGCCACACTCCCAATGCCCCCTGATGGTCAACATAGGCCACTGATATGGCATTGGGCAAGCACAAAGAAGTTCTGGCCCCCTGGACCAGCCGAATCTAATTGTCCAAAAACATGGAGAGACTCCTACCACTTGAAAAGAATTTCCCCCTGAAGACCCCTCATGTGGGACTGCACATCCAGGACCACCTCGAGGATGGATACCACGAGACCCAGAACCCACATGCAGGATCGCCGGTAAACCCGTCTGCAGGACAGCAGCAGCTCAATTGTTGACTGAAGCTTCCAGAGCTTACCCAGTGGAGGGAACACTTTGGGTCTGATGATTGACTCGGTCTGCCAGAGGAACACGTAATCTCGCCACGAACTTCAGTATTCTCTTATGGAGACGAACCCTCTAACGTTGCTGCATGTAAGATTGTGCAAATAGAACGGTCTTGAAGGTGGATACCATCAGACTCAGAACCTGTATGCAAATCGGGAGAGAACTATCTGTGTGACAGCAGCCGGTGGGCCCTTCCTCCTGGGCCTTTGCCCACACACCACTTCCACCTGGGACACTAAGGACTGCAGGACCGCCGTCAGTGCAAACATGGGAAGCTGGGGTTCCTAGGGACCTGCCATCTCCATGAGTTGGGTCAGTGAGGGAGATGTGACCCTGAGGCTCAATAAGGAAAAGACCTTGCAGTACAAAAACAATCTTTTGGCACTACTATAAGGATCCTCTTAAGGCTCAGGGTACCCATCAGCAGAGAGAGAGATAACCCAGACCCCAAAGGGCTCACCCTACCGACCGGAGGAGTGCAGAGAATTCAAACCTAGCATCATCATGGGCGCTATCCCTGTTCATATGTCCCAGGCACAGGAAACTTTGGAGGAAGAGGAGCAGCTTCGGCATCCCCACGAGGCTTCGGTCGTCTCCAGTATCTCATGGACTAAGGGAAAACGCCCCCCGTGACATTGGGCTACACAAACATGGCCACCAACCAGAGACCAGCCAGACTAAGGGAAAATGGGCACCATCAGCTACAAACGAATGCTGCCAGGATCTTCCCTGCGCCCTCTGCAAGAGGACCCCCCCTGAAGGTAGGACACACGTTAGGAGAGACTCTTCTGCGCACTCTACACTGGTGTCTGAAGTAGCACCCCCTACACTATACCCACACTGCAAACAATAGGGCATGCACCTAGGGCTCTCCTACACTGGGACCCCTCCAGGCTACCAGGGCAGGACACACACTATCCCAGGACCCCAGGTGTCTCCGTTGCATTTTCTGCCCTGGGACCCCCACCAGACTCCAGGTCCAGACAGGGGGGGAGAGGGAGTGGGGGAAGCCCAGCTCACTGAAGGATTTAGAGATGGGAGGAGGGAACCTGCAGTCCCCTGGAGGTTACCTGCGCCCACCCCAAAAACCGCCAAAAGGGGAGAGGGGAGACTGTACTTACCCTTCCATGGTTCGAGTAATGCTCCAGACCGAATCCTCGCCACTGAAGAAAAGGGAGCTGTCAGCCAAGGGACCGCTGCGACTCAGACCCAAGCCGGGTCTTATGCGACCCTGTGAGGCGTTTAACTCGCGGGCCAGCCTATGTCCATGAGGCAGTGTATCGCGGCCAACCTAGCGCTTAGCTGCAGTCTGAACACGCTCGCTGGCTGAGCTGGGGGGAGCACTGGATCTAGATTATCCAGCCCGTCGCCCAGCCCGGTAGTTATTTGTGGATCTTCCAAGAGAAAAAATTGCTAGAACCAGAGATCCCAGCTGGGAACCTAGGTCCTTAACTCCTAAATAGACAGATTAAAACCTAGAGCAGAGAGGGGGTTAAAAACTAAGCTGGAGATGGCCAATTGGCGTAGCCAGGTGTCTTTGTTCTGCCTAGTCCTGCTCCTGGGAGAGGCAATAGAACCCAGTAGTTATTTATGGAGCGCTGTGTCAGTCGATGAACGAAAGAGAAATTGATTTTGACGACTTTGTGAATTAGCGGTCATATACAACTTTTAATTTGTACATGGACTACTTAATCATTACAAACATGTTTGTTATATTGATAAAAGAATCATATTCATATTATATATCAGAAATCAACAGCATTTAAAGACACTATGGCTGTAAAACCACTTTAAGCCCAGCATCACACAGTCTTTTGATTGCTCTCTCTTTCCCGTATATAAACTGTAATATTACTGTTGTGGCAGAGGACCGGGAGAAAATTAGTCTCTCCCACATTCTGCTGGATAATTTAATGAGATTCTAGCCCACTGTCAGCTAAAATGAGTACTTACTATTGGCAAGTCTTTCAACTGATGTTTTCCATCTCCAGGACCAACATGTACCAAATGACTAAAGTTCTTAGGATTAGAGATTAACTTTGATCTCATTTCAGGATCTTTCATCATAACCCTGCATGACACCAGAAGAAAACCATTATATTTACAATTCGACATCTTAGCAGCAACATTTTGTAGAAAAACATTTTTTAGCATCACTATTCCAAAATAAACTTTTCTAAAGATAACCTTTTCACAGAACAACTGCTACACATGCACAAATAATTGAGCAAAACCACAATTGTTTTGTAGCTTGATTTTATGATAAAAGGTTGGTGATGTCAGATTGGCCAAAGCTCTATGTCAAACACAAGAAAAGGGTCTATTGTATGAAAAAAAAAAAAAAAAAAATGACAACAGTGAGAAGTAACTGCATGTCTATAATATGTGACCACCACCTACTTCGTCGTTCAATTTAGTATGTTTGGGGAACAAGATGGCAGCCAGAAGAGAGTAGTCCCAGTAAAGAAACAAAACTAGGTATAAAATAACTTTATGGTCAATGATATAGTTGGGCTCATAAGTTTACATACCCTGGCAGAATTTAGGACTTCTTGGCCATTTTTCAGAGAATATGACTGATAATACAAAAACTTTTCTTTCACTCATGGTTAGTGTTTGGCTGAAGCCATTTATTATCAATCAACTGTGTTTACTCTCTTTAAATCATAAGGACAACAGAAACTACCCAAAATGACCCTGATCAAAAGTTTACATACCCCAGTTCTTAATACTGTGTATTGCCCCCTTTAACATCAATGACATCTTGAAGTCTTTTGTGGTATTTTTGGATGAGGCTTTTTATCTTCTCAGATGGTTAAGCTGCCCATTCTTCCTGGCAAAAAGCCTCCAGTTCCTGTAAATTCTTGGGCTGTCTTGCATGAACTGCACATTTGAGATCTCCCCAGAGTGGCTCAATGATAGAGGTCAGGAGACTGAGATGGCCACTCCAGAACCTTCACTTTTTTCTGCTGTAGCCAATGACAGGTCAACTTGGCCTTGTGTTTAGGATCATTGTCATGTTGGAATGTCCAAGTACGTCCCATGCGCAGATTCCGGGCTGATGAATGCAAATTTTCCTCCAGTATTTTTTGATAACACACTGCATTCATCTTGCCATCAATTCTGACCAAATTTCCTGTGCCTTTGTAGCTCACACATCCCCAAAACATCAGCAATCCACCTCTGTGTTTCACAGTAGGAATGGTGTACCTTTCATCAAAGGCCTTGTTGACTCCTCTCCAAATGTAGCGTTTATGGTTGTGGCCAAAAAGAGCAATTTTGGTCCCATCACTCCAAATGACTTTGTGCCAGAAGGTTTAAGGCTTGTATCTGTGCTTTTTGGTGTATTGTAAGCAGGATACTTTGTGGCATTTGCATAGTAATGCTTTCTTCTGGCGACTCGACCATGCAGCCCATCTTTCTTCAAGTGCCTCCTTGTGCATCTTGAAACAGCCACACCACATGTTTTCAGGGAGTCCTGTATTTTACCTGAAGTTATTTGTGGGTTTTTCTTTGCATCCCAAACAATTTTCCTGGCAGTTGTGGCTAAAATTTTAGTTGGTCTACCTGACCGTGGTTTGGTTACAACAGAACCCCTCATTTTCCACTTCTTGATTAGAGTTTGAACACTACTGATTGGCATTCTCAATTCCTTGGATATCTTTTTATATCCCTTTCTTGTTTTATACACTTCAACTACCTTTTCCCGCAGATCGTTAGACAATTCTTTTACTTTCCCCATGACTTAGAATCCAGAAAAGTCAGTGCAGCACTGGATGAAAGATGCAAGGGTCTTTCAGGAGTCCAGACACTCATTGATCTTTTATACACACACACTAATTACAAGCAAACAGATCACAGGTGAGGATGGTTACCTTTAATAGCCATTCAAACCCCTTTGTGTCAACTTGTGTGCATGTTATCAGGCCAAAATCACCAGAGTATATAAACTTTTGCTCAGGGTCATTTGGGTAGTTTTTGTTGTCATTATGATTTAAAAAGAGTAAAACACAGTTGATTAATAATACATGGCTTCAGCCAAACCCTAACAATGAGTGAAAGAAAAGTTTGTTTTTTTTATCATTCAAATTCTCTGAAAAATGGCCCAGAAATCAAATTCTGCCAGGGTATGTAAACTTATAAGCACAACTTTAAGTTCAACTGGAGCCAAAAAGGTTTTCATGTTTTCTAGGACTTAGGAAAAGGTTAGAAGCACTGCAATTGGTTCCTGTGTCACCACTGGAGGTATTTATCTGCACATCCTTTGGAAGATCTCCCATCAGTTTCTGCTCTAATGACAAACAAGGAAACTATATCAAAAACACTTTCTTCTTCAGATGAAATCTAGAATCTTAATCTACTTTTTTTATTGACATTCCTACACCTTTTTCACCAACCGGTACACACAGCAATTAAAAGCAAAGAGAATAGGGAAAAAAATAATAAAGCTTTAGCTACATTTCAAGGATGTACTGCTTATTCTTCAGCAGTTGAAAGGTGTGCTCTTAAGGGCCAGTATATGGTAGTTAGCTTTCCAGCCAGCTCAAACGCCCCTTACCACAGCCAATGAGAGTCAGTAACCCTTCACAGGCTAAAGAATCCTTGGTGACCAATCAAATATTTTCATTGTTTTCCAAAGTCTCTGAATTTCTGCGATGCCATTTCAGTCTTTGCATATTTTATTTCATCACTCTATCCGAAGAATAAAAAGTTTACTTTGAAGCTGAAGTTTACTGTGCTTATATTTTGCCTTCCCTATTTTATCCCAGGTCATCGTTACCGATCACTGGGTCGGTCTATTCATTAACTGAGGCATAGCAAATCGTGTTTACTAGGTTTCAGTTTGTGAATCAACAGAACTATTCTTGTCCATTCATTCTGTGCAGCTAAGGCTGCAGAGATGGAGATTGAGAGCTGTGTCTTGAATCTCCCTTCTCTGTCTCAAAGTTGAAACATCAGAGGACTGTTTAGACTACTGATAAATTTGACCAAAGACCCCCAAGGGGGTTTCTGAAACAAAAAAAAAAAAAAAATGGAAAAAATTATTAAGAAAAAAAAAAAAAAACACAAGACCCTTCCATTTACAGCAGAGTGGCTACAGCGTATTAGGAAATTTGCCAAAATGGAGAACCCAATTCATCAGACTAGAGAGGCCCTCGACAAATTCTGTAAAACCTGGGTCTGCTGGCTAAATTTTGCTGAATCAGCGGAGTTCTCCAGGATAATAGTCAATCGCAATGGTAATCGCCAATGAGAACTTGATCCATCGGAACAGGGGAAAAGGGTAGGGAAAGTTGGAATTGCAAATGCAAAAGAAAATTGGAACTTCTCTAACTCCATATCTTTCTTTCTCTTTTCCTTCTCTCTTATTCAGCCCTGGCCCCATCACGTTTATCCTTAGAAAACCCGCACATTACCCACCAACTCAAGAAACCAGACACGCTACCTACCAGGCCCTATCCAATTGTCCTTCTCTGACATATTTCCTATACTTCTTTCTTTCTCCCCCCCCCCCCCCCAATATAGGGATCTAGTAGGTTTCAAATGACCTACTACATACTCTAACTCTATATTGTTAAGGTTACATATGAATTATTAATTCTTAACTTACAACTCACGACTAGTTTGCTAACGCAATTACCAAAAAGTTCCTGTTTTAAATTGATTGATAGGTTTCTTTCTTGGGTATTATTTGTAATGAATGTAACCATGTCCAGTTAACCAGTATTTGTTGATGCAAATTGTACTGTTTCTATATCTTGCCTTTAAGACTGTATTTCTTAAAACCTCAATAAAACTCTTTGAAACAAAAAATCTCGAGGAAACCACTGACACTATTGGCAGAACTTCCAAGGTTGCAAAGACCGTACTTGCCCTGGTGTTTCACCGCTGGGCTTGGGGGGGGGGGGGGGCCCTTGCTGGATTTCTTGCACTGGAGCCCTAAAGGCTCTATTTAGGCCTCTGGATTTGCATGTTCTCCTTTGGTAAGGAACTTCTATTGTTTAACAGTACACGTTATAAATATCTATGAACACAACCTTCTCTGGTGCTGCCGCTCCTCATCTGTAGTCCGGAAGGAGAAATGTCTTTTGCTTTTTGTCTTCAGAAGCTGCCGCCGACTGTTGTCCGATGTCTCAGGCACTTCAAACTCATCTTGATCTGCAGGAAAAAGGTAAAACATGAGACAATTTTACATTTACAGAAGTAGTACATAATAATTGTAATCACATTAGTGTGCTAACAAACTTACCCTGGGCATTGGTATGTATGCTAATAAAATACCTATAAAAATACAATAAGCAGCAAGGCACCTTTCACATGAGCAATGCTGCTAACTCACTATTCGCGGTAGATCACTTTGTCAGCAGCGGCTGACCCATGACCAGGCCAAGTGTCTTGAATATTTGAGTCACACATATACAGTATTTTTTTCTTGAATAGAGTGTGGCTTTCTTCATTCTCTAAACGTCATACGATATGCCACATATTTTTTCCTAAAGATACCACAACATTTACGTGTTAAGAAAATAAAAAGCAAATACAGAAAAGGAAAATGTCCATACTAACCTGCTAATTTATTACGTAGATACACCAAGCGGACTTTCTCTGTTCCAAAAACACAGAGCGATCCCTCCTGATTTAAGGGTCGAACCTATTGGTAAAGGGAACATTACATATAAAACAAAGAAAAACAATGAATCCCATTTAATCTACATTAAACTGATCAGTTGCTAGATTACGGAGTTGTACGTTTCCTGTGGACTCATTGATAACTGTGCTTTTAAATCCTCATACAACTGTCTATAATTTTTTTTTTTACAATAATCACATTTTTCCAGCAGTATTTTATTATTACCTATACCAAAAGTGTATAATAAGGGTGTATCTCATAAAATTAGAATATCCTCAAAAAGTTAATTTATTTCAGTAATTCAGTTCAAAGTGAAACTCCTATTTTATTGCGTTACACACAGAGTGATATATTTCAAGCATTTCTTTTTTTTTTTAAATTGAGGATTATGACTTACAGCTAGTGCAAACAAAATTTAGCATCTCAGAATATTATATAATCTATGGGGTATTGTCAAGAGGAATCTTTTTTTTTTGGTCTTCTCTATGGGGTTTAGGTCAGGCGAGTTTGCTGGCCAATCAAGCACAGTGATACCATGATTAATAAACCAGTTATTGGTACTTTTGGCAGTGTGGGCAGGTGCCAAGTCCTGCCAAAAAATTTAATCAGCATCTCTATAAAGCTGGTCAGCAGAGGGATGCATGAAGTGCTCTAGAATTTCCTGGTAGAGGGCTGCACTTTGGACTTGATAAAACACAATGGATCAACACCAGCAGATGACAGTCTCCAAATCATCATTGACTGGAAACTTCCCACTGGACCTCATGCAACTTGGACTCTGTGCCTCTCCACTCTTCCTCTAGACTCTGGGACATTGATTTCCAAAAAAAATTCTAAATTTCTTTAAGTCCATGATGATGATTTGGCGAGCCATGTCATCTGCTGGTGTTGGTCCTCTTTGTTTTATCAAGTTCAAAGTCAGTGTAGCCCTCTACCAGGAAATTCTAGAGCACTCTTATGCTTCCCTCTGCTGACCAGCTTTATGGAGATGCATATTTAATTTTCCAACAGGACTTGGCACGTGCCCACACTGCTAAAAGTACCAATACCTGGTTTAATGATCATGGTATCACTGTGCTTGATTAGCCAGCAAACTCGCCTGACCTAAACGCCATAAAGAATCTGTGGGGTATTGTCAAGAGGAAGATGAGAGACAACAGACCCAACAATGCAGATGATCTGTAGGCCGCTATCAAAAGCAACCTGGGCTTCCATAACACCTCAGCAGTGCCACAGGCTGATCGCCTCCTTGCCACGCCGCATTGATGCAGTCATTCATGCAAAAGGAGCCCTGACCAAGTATTGAGTGCTTACTGAAAAGTATGTCTATGTACAGTATAGTATGCAAACATTTCTGTATTGAAAATTCTTTATTTTTTATTTTTTGCTGTAAGCCATAATCATCAAAATGAAAAGAAAAAAAAATGCCTGAAATATATCACTCTGTGTGTAATACATCTATATAAAATAGGAGTTTCACGTTTTGACTTTTATAACTGTAATAAATTACCTTTTTGATGATATTCTAAATTTATGAGATGCCCCTGTATATAAATTGTTGTCTCCAACACGCCAGGCAGGGATTACAGTGAAGTTAAAATAACAGCAAGTTTAGGGATGTAGCATGGAAGTCATATAATAAGGATATAGTAGCAAGGCTATAAATCACGTACCATTGAATGTGGGCACATCAGAGTTACCCCATTAAGGATGTGACTTTAGCATTTAGGTAGGCTAAACTATGTCCTAGTGCCTGCAATGAATGTTATTGTGTCCAGTATGTCAATGCAAAAAAAAAAACAACACCTTTGCCAGTACAGAAAAATACCGATCTGCCAAAATTGCACTCAAATTTGAAAGTAGAACAGCAAACTTTTTATTCTCATAAAAATCCTTGACCGCATTGGAGGATTTCCCCTCTATTCCTGTTCTGGTGACCACTCAAAATTGTGATTTTCTTTCCATTTTGGTGATAAGTCACCGGGACAAATATGGTAACTCTTCCGAACAAGGACACAGACTGCAATAAAAACCTGACCGATGTTCTAATTCCTCTCCAAAAAAAAAAGTTTTGCCTTTTGTTTAAGCCCTGTTTTTTGGTGATAAAGCATTTATGTAGACTATGTGGTGTCAGCCATGCCCAAGGTCTTTTGCTAAGCAACTCAACCACTCCTACTCTCATATCTCTACAGCATAAAGAATAATTATTCCATTGTCCAAGATAAAAACTATGAAGGCTCTTTAAGATAACACAGGGTGTGTGCAGAAGTCACAGAACAGCTTTGAATTTCTGACAAGATAAACACGTTTTTGCACTTAATACATAACAAGATGCTTCCAATAAACAATCTCTTAAATATATCAGCAAAGAGCAAACATGAGATATTTTAGGGTTTACATACACTTTAATGACTATCAAAAGCTGGCTACATTTATGTGGGTGTGTTGATATGGAAATTGTAAGAAAAAAAATGGTTAAAAGTAGTAGAGGGAAGGCAAAGAAAGGCAATGAAAGTTGGGGAAGGCAAAGGAAGAGGGGGAGGGGGCTGCATATCTGTGGGCAGATGTTGATTGATGAGATATCTCCAATGGCAATGAAAGAAGGGGTTTTAATTATGGGTGACTTCAACATGCCGACATTAACTGAAATGCTCAAAATGCAATTACAATCTGAATCAGGATGTAATGGAGGCACCAACTAACCGTTCGTAAAAACCCCAACCAGAGGACATCATATTTTAGACCCAGTACTGAGAAACAGTAATTGATTGTCTGATGTTGAGGTGGGATAAAATTTGAGTTCTAGTGATCAACAATGTATTTGGTTTAATAATAAATCAAGAACTAAAAAATCATATTCAAAAGCTAAAGAACACATTTTTCTGAATTGGGTGAATTTCTAAAAAAAGAATTACAGATGTCAGTAATCAATAGACATTGTTAAAAAGTCTACCATCCTGGAGGCAACCTAGTAAAAGTAAACTGAAGAAAACACAATATGGTTCACTAAAGAGGCATGTAGGATAGAAAAAAAATGAAATAAAAAATTAAAATCAGCATAATCGAGAATTCAAGGAAACAAAGTGAAGCTGGCAGAGTTGTGTATAAAAATAGACAAAACAAAGGGAATAGCTAAATCTATTAAAGTGGAACTTCACCCAAAAGGTATCCTATCCTAAAGGCAATCCTATACCCACAGCTGATCAAGAGGAGGGCAAAAAAAACAACCTTATGAAGCATAGTCCAATTTGCTCCAGCAGGGAAAAAACATCTTTCCAAATCCCCAGGAGGCACTGGGGCTTGGTCACCTCTTTGACCAAGCCCTGGTGAGCGGGGCAGGGGCGTGGGGGCAGGGGCGTGGTTGGAGCAAAGCTGGCTAAAGGCCAGATCATTTACATACTAATGCACTGGTTGGTGAGCATTAGTATTCTTTTTGATAATGCTGTTTGAGGTCTATTTGCGACAAGCGCATCAGTTTCTATTTTGGAGTGCGGTAGAAACTTGTGCAGTTTCTGCACCCAATTAACCAAGAGATTGTGGCAGTCTTCGGTATAGAAACTGCTGCAGATCCCCACCATATCCCTCAGATAGCTCATATCGCTCTCTCTGCTTGTGCAGTGATTATACTGCATGAGCAGAGCCTGCACAGATTCTCATGTGAGTGGGGGGTGGGGACAGGTAGACAGATCAGAGCATGCTTGTACAATAAAGACACAATGATGAAATACATATATGGGAGAGATTTTACCTGCCAAAAAATTTGTATTTTTTTGTCTAGCCCAAAGATTTACACAGCTCTGCCACACAGCATAGCCACCTGTAGGACATCACTTACATAAAAGATATACTGGTCCTCTCTTTACCCTAAACCTTCTGACTGTACAGTAAGAGCACCAGACTGTAAGATGACTCCCCTGATCACTCTGTTCTCTCCTCCTTTCAGCATGTTTCTTGTCAACTATATCTGCTAATGTCTGTGTTGTTGCACCTGAACTAACAGTAATAGCGTGCAGTGCTCTGGTTTCTTGTAGCTGGCTAGAAAAAAAAACTGTGCACTTAAAGGACCAAAATAATGAAAAGGACAGTTCTCACATATTGATTACTCCAGACATATGTACATGCTGACCAAGCTTACCTTCTTAAGATGAACAGTTTGGATCCACTCACTTTTTCGTACATCAAATATATCAACTGCATTTTCACTGAAAACGGTCAGGTGAGGAGATGTGTACGCTGCAGGGAGAAGTAATCTGTTAATGTCACCATCAGTCATCCTGACTTCCCGCTTACCAGTGAAGCATCCCCAAAGAAATTTAAATTTTAGTTTTTCTAAAGTGTTTTTATAATCAATTTCTTTTTTTCTGTAGTATTGGATTAAATAAGGAAGAAGAAGAAACGTTATCCATTTTTTTTATTGCCATCTATGCTCTGAGTAGGAATTTCCCTATTTGCCCATTTTCCCCAGTACAGGCGGTCCCCGGGTTACAAACAAAATAGGGACTGTAGGCTTGTTCTTAAGTCAAATTTGTTTGTATGTCAGAACAGGTACATTTTTTAAGTGTAGCTCCAGCCAAAATAATTTTTAAGTTTTTTAGATAGCATAGGGAAGGGTTAACACCCCTGTATCATTTTTTGCTGTCTGTGCCCCTGTTCATAAGATTTCACCTCACTTTCGTTCCCCATGACAACTGGATTTTGAAAATTGTGGGTTGTTGTGGAAACAAGGATTAGTGGTAAAGCTTCAATGGAGACACCTTTTTCCCATGAAATCTCAGGAGTGAATTTCCCTTCCTAGGGGTAGATTTCTCCTCACTTCCTGTTGTCTCCCCCTGTTTATAAGGAGGAGTTTGTAACCAAGAGACCACCTGTACTGAAAATAAATCCAACATTTTAAGGGGTCACTGAAAAGAAATACAGGGTAATTCTTCCAAATAGGACACAAGCTTCAGTGACTTGTCAAAATTATCTGCAAAGGGGGAATGCCTCTTACATTGCAGAATGTGCCTTTCAGTTTCTGTTGTATCTCTGAAACAAGGGACATTTTCCCAATAGGATTCACAAAAATAAGGGTTTAAACCCCTTTACTACCCATTCAAAAAAACTGAAAGAAAAAAGCAGATTGAATAATTAAAACTAGTAAACTTCACGCACTAGAAAGTAGTTAATGGTGGAAAGGTCAGGCTGGTAAAAGTAGTACGAGCTGTGGGTCAACTAAAACCTTTTTAACCTACCAAGATAATACTTAAAACTAAAAAAGCTGGCCAGCTTATTATTATTAGGCTTTTTTTCCATGCTACAGCCAATGACAGCAGCTAATCCCACTTAAATAAAGGTTAGAGCCATATTAAACTTTACTAGGATTAATAAAAGTGTTAACCAAACTTTTTTTTTCAATTTTGACTTTTTTTTTTAAATAAAAGCACAAAACTACTATCTAACACACACACACACACACACACACACACACACACACACACACACACACACGTGAAAAACTGATGGCTCTCCAACACTGTAAATTGCTGTTTACCATCCATTTAGATACATTTTCAAACTACATGCATTCAAGCATTACAAAGAGTGTAATAAGAAATGTAAAGACAAAATCAGGGCAGATAAAATTGAACACGAGAGACATATAGCGGAAGAGAGTAAAAAGAACCCCAAGAAATTCTTTAAGTATATAAACAGTAAGAAAGCGAGGCCAGAGCACATTGGCCCCATAAAAGATGATAAAGGGAGTTTTGGCCACAGAGGACAGGGAAAAGGCGGTGTTAAATCATTTCTTCTCTTCAGTCTTCACAAAAGAATCGGGGGGCTACACTAACCCAGCTTGTAAGGCCAAACTAAACAACACACCTCAGAAAATACCGCCATGGCTAACAGAAGATAGACTTAGAACTAAACTAGAGAAACTTAACATAAATAAATCACCGGGACCGGATGGCTTGCACTCGAGGGTTCTTAAACAGCTCAGCCAGGTGATTGCCAGACCATTATTCTTGATCTTTAAGGATAGTTTACAGACGGGTATGGTGCCAGCTGATTGGAAAAAAGCCAACATGGTACCAATATTTAAAAAAGGGGCCGAGATATATCCCGGGTAACTATAGGCCGGTCAGCCTAACATCAGTAGTCTGCAAGATATTGGAGGGGATGTTAAGGGACCACATACAAGACTTTAGTAATGAAAACGGTATTAGTAGCAATCAGCATGGATTCATGAAAAATCGTTCTTGCCAGACCAATCTATTAACCTTCTATGATAAAGTGAGCTGCCACCTAAATAAAGGTAAGTCTGTGGATGTGGTGTACCTGGACTTCGCAAAGGCCTTTGACACTGTTCCCCACAAACGCTTACTGTTCAAACTAAGGAAGGTAGGTATGGACCATAGGGTGAGTACCTGGATAGAGAGCTGGCTCCAGGGGAGGTTGCAAAGGGTGGTGATTAATGGGGAGTACTCAGATTGGGCGGGTGTGGAAAGCGGGGTCCCCCAGGGTTCTGTCCTGGGGCCAATCCTGTTTAAGTTATTCATAAATGATCTAGAGGAGGGGATATCGAGTAAAATCTGAGTATTTGCGGATGATACTAAACTAAGCAGGCCAATATCTTCTGGGCAGGATGTGGAAACCTTACAAGCGGACCTGAACAAAATTATGGGGTGGGCAACTACATGGCAGATGAGGTTTAATGTTGAAAAATGTAAAGTAATGCGCCTGGGTGCCAGAAACCAAGCTACTCACTAGGGGGGGGACCTCTGGGTGAGTCTAGGATGGAAAAGGACCTAGGGGTACAGGTAGACAACAGGCTTGGCAGTGGCATGCAATGCCAAGCCGCTGCAAGCAAAGCCAACAGAATACTGGGATGTATAAAAAAGGGGATTCACTCCAGAAATAAAGAGATTATTCTCCCACTCTACAAGACTCTGGTCTGGCCACATCTGGAGTATGCTGTCCAGTTCTGGGCACCGGTCCTCAGGAAGGATGTGCTGGAACTGGAGAAAGTCCAGAGAAGGGTAACAAAAATAATTAGGGGAATGGAGGGCATCAGCTATGAGGAAAGAACCTATTCTCTCTGGAGAAGAGACGATTAAGGGGGGATATGATATCAATGTACAAATATTGTACTGGCAACCCTAGCATATGGAAAAACCTATTCAGAGAAAGGGAATACAATAAGACACGTGGCCACTCACTAAAACTAGAGGAAAGGCAGTTTATCCTTAAAATACGCAGGGGGTTCTTCACTGTGAGAGCAGTAAGGATGTGGAATTCTCTTCCGCAAACAGTGGTATCAGCAGGGAGCATCGATAGTTTCAAAAAACTATTAGATGGGCACCTTAAAGACCACAACATAGAGGGGTATACAATGTACAGTTAACAGCAAACACACACATCATAGGTTGAACTGGATGGACTGGTGTCTTTTTTCAACCTCACTAACTATGTAACTATGTAACATGTGATATCCATTCATGAGATGCAGATACTTTGTTCAGTGTTCACATTCGGTACTGCAACACCTATAGAATGCACACAAAAGTTTGTTTACCCAGAACAAGTTCTATGTCCAAGACTATATTTAAACAGCTGTTAAAATAAAAAAAATTATGATGTGTTATTCAGGGCTGGATTACATCAATGGTCCCAGCAGACACACAACCTTTGGCACCCAAAGCAACAACCTTCTGCCAGGGCCAACTGTTTTGGGCCAGTTGATTATTCGATTTGGAAGACCAGAATGTTTTTCATTTGGGCATTTTTAACATCTTAATGAAAGGCAAGAGCCATAATAAACACTATGTAAACACAAAATTAGATAACAGTCACAGGCAGCAGTACCACAGCTAACACCACACCAATATAATACTCACAGCATGCCAGTGGGGGTGCAGGCCACATTATCTCCTGAGATCGAGACTTTTTACCATCGGCATTCACATAGACTCCAAATGTGGAAAAGCACAGTAAGTATTCACTAAGGGTAAGCCTTGCCGCACAAAGAGCATCATGGCCAGTCTGTGCCAGGAAAGATAGTTTAGGTTCATCTGGGTGGGGTAAGTTAAATGGAGCTCCTTCATTTAGGAGAGGGTAAAGGGAAAATCCAGAGGAATAGCCAACACAAAGTCGTTCCCCCAAGATGTCCATGTACTGCACCACTCCAGGTGCCTGGAACTCTTTAATCTTCCGTGGAGGACCCTTGCGGTTTGTCAACTGGAAGCACATGACTTGACGCTTGGAAGCAGCACACAGAACAGCTGTGGAGCCTTGGCAAACCATACCAGATGTAATAGCCTGGCATCCCTTTGCCTCAGGGATCTTCACTCCAGTCGAGTCTGGTATCTGGTCCCAAAAGAAGAGGCGAACACTGTGACTCTTTCCACCAAGCACAACCAGCTGCTGGACTTCTGAGACCGAGCGCAAGGAAAGTACTCTCTTACAGTCTCCTAGCTGAGTAATATCTAAAGAAAACAATTTTAGAGAAAGTAAAAGCAGCATTCTAATTATCAGGAGGTTTCAGTTCAGATATTAGTTATAACATGCATGTCAATCTCAATATGTACATTTCCTCCCCCAACCCATAACCAATACCATAACTAGGTGGAGGATGAGGTGGAGCCAATAGGGGCACATACAAGCCAAAATGTATGCAGTGTTTGTGGTATGCGCTGAAATCCTGCCAATGTTTGTGGTACAATGAATTTAACTGAAGAATTTAAAATCAGTGTACAAATATAGGGCTAACCGTGGTTAAAAAAAAAAAAAAAAAAAAGTGTCCCATGTGGCACTGGAAGGAAAAAAATTCCCAATGTCTGTGGTGTCATTGGACAGAAAAATAAATGTTGCTGCATTGCCTTGTCCCTTGAAGAAATAAGGATGTGTCTGCTAAAGCTAAAGCATCCTTTATTTTACACAACAAATGCCCACATGTATTTTTATTTCTAAACTGTCTCCTGAGAAGTTAAACATTCCAGATCAGGATTTATCTTTTAGCTTGCCTGCTTAGACATGCCATAAATTGGATCTTTAATTTCTCCAACCATGAGCATCACTAGAGCCAGGCACTAGGGTCATGTACCCTGGATCTCCCCCTCAGTACTTCTGGTCAGATATGCCCCAAAGTTTTCTACTGCTTTGGACAATTCATTCCCCCGCTATGCAGAGACTTCTGCATAGAAGCAAAGTACCCTGCTCCCCATCAGACTCAAATTTCAGCTGCAGTTTAAAGCCAAGGAAAGCCTAGGTTCCTTCTTGGCTCGGACTTGTCATATGACACTGTCAAATGCAACCCGATTTTTGGGGAATATTTTATTTATTTACCAGTGCAAATAATTTCATGTACAAGGCCACTTTTTAACTAAATTCAAAGCTTCCACCCCACAGGCATTAAATACTTCTGTAAACAGGCATTTTCACAAATTACAACATTTCTGTAATGTAATTGCTTTGCAGTAAAATCAGATTAGGAAGGGAGTATGGGTGTTTTTGGGTGTGTCAAAAATGACGACATGCAAGCCTCACTTATCAAAGACCAAGAGGACATAAATGGGCATATTGACATAGCTGTAAGGGTGACTTTCACCAAACATTCACCAGTAGTGAATCAATCACTAATTTAAAGTATAGGCTCACTTTTCGACAAAAAAAATGTACTTTTTTTGCAGGTAAAAAAAAAAAGTGCATTATTTTTTATTTCTAGGACCCTGTAAAAATGGATTTTTGTAAAATCCTTTTCTCTTAAGCTCATTGACAGACGCAGTCCTCTTGATTAATATCAAATCGGGTTATACTGCCCTCTACAGGAGTAGGACACTAGGCAGAAGGAAAACGTTCTGGCCACACCTTAGGGGCAGTCCCAGAGGGTATATCCTCTCACTTCCTGCTACAGGATGTCAGTTATGTCACAAAGCAGTGTCAGAGAATTTAACCCAACCCAACTCAAAAGTAGAGGGGCGGGTACTGCGCTGTCAATGAGCTTAAGAGAAAAGGATTTTACCGTAAGATTTTACAAAAATCCATTTTTCTCTGTCGCTCATTGACAGACGCAGTCCTCTTGATTAATATCAAATCGGGACGTCCCAAAGCAGTGCCACAAATGAGGGGTGGGATAACAGAAATCAAAATCCAGAAGGCCCAACCGGAGCCAACTAGAAGCATCAAGGACTCATCGAGCAAAAAGATGAGACCTAAGTGAAAAACCCAACAAACCCTCGAGGTAGACCAACAGTCTCCTCACACAGCAGCCTGTAGGAACCTTGCGGCCAAAAGAGGCATTCGACGATGCCAGCACATCAACCTTACACAATTTTTGTAAAGGTATGAACCGACGACCAAGTAGTCGCCTTGAAAACCTGGACCACTGACGCCTGATGGCCCAGGAAGCACTAAGCGCCCGAGTGGAGTGCACCTTAACAGGGAACGGAGGATTCCGACCCTTAATAGAATAAGCCTGTACCACCGTCTGTCTGATCCATCTGGAGATAGTCGCGGCAGATGCAGGCAACCCCTTTTTGGGGCCATCCGTGATCACAAAAAGTGAATTTGTTTTACGAAACAAGTTCGTAGTTTTCAGGTATACCCTGATTGCACGAACCACATCCAAGGAATGTAACGCACACTCCCGAGGATGACTGGGCTTAGGACATAGGGAAGGCAATACAATGTCCTCATTCAGATGAAACTCTGAAACCACCTTAGGAAGGAAGGATGGATTCGGACGAAGAACCACCAGATATGGGGAACGACAAGATAATGCGGCCAGTTCTGACACCCTGCGTGCAGAAGTAATGGCCACCAAGAAGGCCACCTTCTGGGATAACGTAAGCAAGGGAATCTCCCTGATATTTTCAAAGGGAGGTTTCTGAAGAACCGACAACACTAAATTAAGATCCCAGGTCGGTAAGGGCACGCGCACTGGCGGAGCCAGGTGCCGCACCCCCTGGATGAAATTCTGCACCAAGGAACGAGTAGCCAAAGGTTTCTGAAAGAAAATTGCTAATGCTGAAACCTGACCCTTGATAGTACTCAAGGCCAGCTTCTGCTCACTCCTTGTTGCAGAAAATCCAAAATTCGGGTCACCGAATAGGCCCGTGGAGGAAATCCAAAGGATTCGCACCACGCAATATAAGACCTCCATGTGCGATGATAGACTTTTCTAGAAGTCGCTTTCCTTGCTTTAATTAAAGTAGGAATAACTGAAGTTGACAATCCCTTGTCCTTCAGCACCTGAGTCTCAATAGCCAGGCCGTTAAAGCCAGCAATTGTAAAGCAAGATGGAAGATCGGTCTCTGAGACAGCAGAACCTCCCTGAGATGAAGTCTCCAAGGAGCGTCCGCGACCAGTCTGACCAAGTCAGCGTACCAGGCTCGACGAGGTCAGTCCGGAGTTACCAGGATAACTGGAATTCCCTCCACCTTTATCCTGCGAAGAAGTTTCGGCAGTAACTTAGAGGATGGAAGGCATACAGTAGCTGATACTGCCCCCACGGGGCGATCAGCACGTCTGCTGCATCCGCTAGAGGATCGCGGGCGTGAGCTACAAACCTCCGCACCTTCCTGTTGAGCCGAGATGCCAACAGATCCCCATCCGGGGTGCCCCAATGGAGGCACAGCTGGTGAAATACCTCTGGATGAAGAGACTATTCCTCTTGATCCAGAATCTGACGGCTGAGATAATCTGCCTGCCAATTTTCCACCCCCGGAATGAATACTGCGGAGAGAGTTGGAACAACTGTTCTGCCCAATGAAGAATGCTGACCGTGGCATTGTCCGATTGGATCCGAACCGGGCTGCCCTGGAGCTGCTCGGTCCAGTAAATCAGACAAAGTCTGATCGCTCTCAGTTCCAACACATTTATCGGTAACCTGGAGTTTATCAGAAGAAATGACTTCCTCTGGCTGAGCATCGGAGACCGAAGCCACCAGACCAGAGACTCCCTGGTCCGCTCGCTTAACTGGATCCGATTGTCCAGGGAATCGGAATTCCGATTCCATTTGAGAAGAATCTCCTCTTGGAGAATTCGGGTATGAGACTGGGCGAACGGTACTGCCTCTAAGGAGGCCACCATCAGTCCCAGCCAGTTGACGGACAGCAACATCCGAATCGTTGACTGAATCTTCTGGAGTTTCTCCGCAAGGAGAAACACTCTTGCCAAGGATGTATCCAAATTTAGGCCCAGATAGTTCAGTCTCCTGGTGGGAACCAGGGATGATCTTTGGGAAAAGCGAAGAAAACGCTGATGTCCTGCGAAGATGGGGATATGAAGATAGGCATCCTAGATGTCTATGGACGCCAGGAAATCCCCCTGATGCAGGGAGGCCACCACTGTTCGGATGGACTCCATCTCTCCCAAGACCAGAATTGGACGCACCTTGCCCTCTTTCCTGGGCATTGTGAACAGGTTCGAATAGAACCCCTGAAACAGTCCAAGGAACGGGAACTACCACTCCTTGTTGCATCAAGTTCATTACTGCCCCCCCGCAAAGCTTTTAAGCGATCCGGGGGTAGTCGAATATTGGAAGGGAAGAATCGCACCGGAGGAAGTGATCGAAACTCGATGTTGTATCCCGACCGTATGACCTCGCGAACCCCTTTGTCCGGGATTCTGGAAAGCCATGGATCCGGAAACCGGTGAAGACGTCCCCCCCACCCCAGAGATGGGTGGGGGCGCACCTCAAGGCTGTTTTGGACTTATCTTCAGGTTTGGCTGCCCTTAGCAGTCTGTGGCAAGAAAGTGCTCTTGCCCCCAGTGAGATCCTTATAATCTCACCCAAACCGGCGATCCCCTTGAAAAAGGAAGATTAGCCAACCCATTCTGTCAATGTTTGTGAAAGTAAACCAATGGCAACCACTGGCCTAAGGGTTGACACTATCAAGGAAAAAAATGGAGCGGGATTCCGCTTCCACTTTTCGATCCACCGGATCCCTAAAAGACGGAGCGTCCTCCAACGGGATAACAGTGGCTTTATTTAGTCTGGAAATCGGTGAATCCACCACTGGTGGTACCGTCCATTTCTTAAGGAGGGATTCCTCAAACGGATAACGTCTAGCAATGCGTTTGGAAATAGCAGGGGTTCGTTTTGGATGATCCCATTCCTCCTTAACTAGGTTACCAAAACATTTGGGCAAGGGAAAAACCTTCGCCATTTTGGTAGGCTTGCTGGTACCAAAGGGAATCTCAGTGTCATCTACCTCTGCCGGTGTAACCTCAAGACTTAAGGTTTCCCGGACAGACATGACTAGTGCTTTCACTAACGCTTCTTCTTGCGCTATGGCGGAGGCAGAAACGTCCTCCTCACTATCTGAGGAGACCGTACCCGAGACAGCAGCCCCAGCAGAGGGACCTGCAGCTGCAGTGACCAGCTCAGAATCCGTATCTGAAGTATCAGATGAAATAGGGGTAGGCGGGGGTCACTTCCTTGACCCCCGTCCCTGACAGGCTACCTCCACCCGGGATACCAAAGACTCCAAAACTGCTGATAATGCATCAATCACAAGCGGGGTACTGGAGGGTCCTGCGGACACCTCGAGGGGATCAGGTGGGGATACATGTGTGGCAGGGTCCATGATTATACAAGACACTTGCCAGCAAACAAAAAAATAATTGCAAAGAAAAAAATTTTTTTTTTCTTAGTCCCCCAGCGCAATAGTGCCCCTTAGTGTTACCTGCTTGGACCCCAGAGAGAGAGAGAGAGACCCCAGGGCTCACCACCTGATGCACAGAAGTTTCTATCAACCTGCTCCCAGCACTGTCTGTTACAGACAGGAAGTCTTTGGCTTGCTTTCCCGGGTAAAGGAGGCGGCTCCGCCCCTTTACACGCCTTCCTGCGCCTCCCAATTACTCCTCGAGGTGTTTGGTCATCTCAAACATGGTCGCCCCCATGCTGGAGACACGAGGCTACGCCAAGATGGCGGCCCCGCGCGACCTGCGGGAAAATGGCGGCGGCCTGTGGAGGATGGCAGCGGTCTGTGCAAAATAGCAGCGGCCTGCGGGAGGTAGTCATCGGCCTGTGCGGCCTGCGGGAGGTGTACGGCCTGTGGGAGGATGGCGGCCTGCGGATGGCGGTAGTCCAGGCACAGGCATCGGCCTGTATTGCACCTTATGTATCAGGTAAGCCCTGTTACATGGCCATCCTAATAGTAATGCCAGCCATTGACTACAGTCATGATCCCTTACAGTGCCCCACAAACCCGGCAGGGGGGAGAGGGGGAACATTTTACTCACCATACCAGAACAGGCGGGCGCCAACTCCTGACAGAACCCCTCTCCACCGAGGTGGGGGGGCTGTCGACCAATACGGACGCCGTGACTCAGTTTCCAACTGGTCGTCGGCGTCCAGGCGAGACGTTTAACTTGCAGGGTCAGTCCCCGTCCAGTGGGACTATGTCGTGGCCGACCCAGCGCGGAGCTAGGGCCTGCACGCGCTCGTAGGCTGACTGGGGTGACCACTGGATCCTAACATCCAGCCAGTCGCCCAGTTTCAGCATACTTGCTTGAAGATCTCACAGGAACAACTGGAGAAAAAAAGCTGCCTTAAAAAAAAAAAATTTTCTAAAAAATCTTGCCAGGACCAAAGATCCCAGCAAGGAACTTAGGTCCTTACTCCTAACTAGACAGAAAAAAACTGGCATCCTGTAGCAGGAAGTGAGAGGATATACCCTCTGGGACTGCCCCTAAGGTGTGGCCAGAACGTTTTCCTTCTGCCTAGTGTCCTACTCCTGTAGAGGGCAGTATAACCCGATTTGATATTAATCAAGAGGACTGCGTCTGTCAATGAGCGACAGAGAAAGTATTGCACCAGAGATCAGCAGATTTCTGATGCCATGCAGGTCTCTGGCAGACCTGTCTGTGTATCTATTCGTACGAGCAAGCCAAAACACTCTTACAGGAAGAATCAATGAACTTCCCCAGCACCGTGGTAGTTCATTGAGAACTACAAACCAACAGCCACTAAGGCTGTCGGGACTTTTAGTTCTCCATTCACAGAGCACTGTGAATAAGTGATGCGGCCGGGCAGGGGAAGATCCCCAGCTAGCTGTCAAAGCAGGGGAGCTGGGGCTAGTCCTTTCATAACATGTTATGAAACATCAACTTATCCTTGTAGGCCACTTTTACACAAGTGGACCGATGAGGTCCGCTTGTTTTTTTTTTTTTTTTTTTAGACAGACCTGATCAGACCACCCATTGTTCTCTATGGACACCCGCCAGCATCCAATCCGCTAAAAACAGTCCCTTTCCATCTGACCGCCCCATAGTAACAGCGGGCCGCTATAGTTCATACCCGAACTATACTCTGGTACAATAAAGTCTGTACGGCAGATAAGGCCTGTCATTACATATTCTTTGTTTTATACTACATGAGCCTACACAAGTATCCTACTTTTAATTCTGTGCTGTTTTAATCTACAATTCAATTTGCAAGCAGCCTTAAAGGAAAATTCCATGGAATTAATATTTTATGCATAATTCTCTGCATACACCATAGCTGGCCTAATCCCCCTCTGAAACTGAAAATCACTGAAGTAGACACCCTTACTCCAGTGATCTCCACTTGCTTTCAGAAGGTCAGGAGATCACAGGAAGTCAGCCGCTCAGCATGACCATCATTCAGAAAACGCTTTCTTCTAAATGCAAAGCGGTCTTTGATTGGATGAGCTGGGGAGTATGAGGTCACAAATATCTGTGAGATACTAAACCATGCAAAAGTATCTAGGTTAGTTTCTGATAAATAAATAGGTGAAAGTAAACTACCTAAACTTACTTCCAGAAAAATAAATTTGAAGTATCAGCAAAGAATATAGTTGTGTGCATAAGCCCCGGTTCACACTACTGCGAGTGCGGGGTTCGCATGTAATGTCGGAGCACACTGCTCCTTCATTACATGCGATCGGCTGTGCGGTGCGAGTTTAGCCATACACTTTGTATGGCTAAATTCGCACCCGCAGCAAACTCGCACAGGACCCTTTTCTGGAAGCCGCATCAGGATCGGATCGCACAGCGGTTCACACTTGTGCGATCCGATCCTGTGCGAACTCCACGATCGCACTGCGATATGCGATCAAACTGGGGGTGTCGTTAAGGTTACATTGACACCCCCAGCGTATCGCATATGGCAGTGTGAACTGCCGGGGGTGCGTGTGTGATGCGGGAACAGGCTGCGGATTCGCAGCCTTCCCGCACTCGCATAAGTGTGAACCGGACCTCAAGGTCACAACTATAGTGTTAACTTTTATCCGCAAACATCCCTACCATTATTATTCATATGCAGTAAGAAAAGTCCTTCTTCTGTTCCCAAAGCAATTCGTTCTTGGTCTAAAAAAAAAAAAAAAAGAAGAAAACAAAAAAACTGTAAATTGCAAACAGATAACAATATATTTTTTTTTTTTATCACTATGCAAAGGTTGATAAATGGAATACCCTCTGCGAAATCTACGACAAAAAAAAAAAACATATTATAACTTTCAATAAGCTGCCGCCTGTGTTCCCACATTCGCACAAAATATTTTTACTATTTAAGTGCTGCGCAGCTGTAGATAACAATTTTGCACCCAAAACCTACTTAACACAAATTTACAAAAAATAAGCAGCGTGTTGGAATTTTTTTTTACAAATGTACAATATGCAAACAATATAAACAATAAATGCAAACAGATAAATCAGCATTCCTACAATAGAAGTCCAACGTGTTTGTCAATCATCCGTGCCAAATTTTTAAAAACTGACCAGCGTGCTGGTAATTTACATAATTAAAAAAAAAAGAAGAAATGAGTGGAATAAATCAACAGAAAAAAATCTAAAAATGTGAATCCCATGTGCTCTGCCACCTGTCGCCTTATGCCCTCTCCTGGAGATAATGACCTATATGGAAAAATAAGTCTTAATGCACCTTCTTCTTTAGGCTTTGTTCACACTATGTCACCTATAGTGACCTGTCTCTGCAAGGATACAGAAAACCATTGTTTTTTATGTGCTCTGCTCTCACCAAAACACTGGTATCATGCATATTTTTTCTTTGCAAAGAAAATTTACATGATATCAACATTATGATGTGAACAGGGTACATATAATTAATTGTTTTCTTTGTATCTTTGCAGTGAATGTTTGTTGCAAATTCATGTGCAGGAGAAAAAAAATAAAATCATAAAAAAAAAAACAAAAAAAAAACAAAAAAAAAAAAAACATTTTTTGACAGCAGTGTTATGGTGCAAATAGGGCACATAGAAAACAATGGTTTTCTTTGTGTCCTTGCAGAGACCTACTGTATGTGAGAAAAATGCACATCTCTGCAAATGGTGTGCACAACACCATAACATTTCTATGCAAGTCAAATCTTTGTGGTTTTTCCATCAGTTTTTCTGCAAAAATTGTGGGACTGAGGCCATGGAATGGCCACTGTACCTTCTTCTGAATGGTTCCTAATAAAGACAACCAACATGCTTTGCGCTATAGTAAAACCAGTGGGCATGTACTTGTAATTGGGCGTAGCTCAAGTAGCTGAATACTGGAGACTGCTAAACTGAAATTCTTTTAAGGGGGTACTTGCTTTTAAATGGTCCATGGCTGCGGGTAAGCATTGTTGTATCACCTGACTTCTCAATAGATGAAGTGTGATCCCTCTCCGTTGGTGTTCTCTGGTCGGGAATTCCCAGTTGACGTCTGCCAGAGGGGGAAACGCGTCAGCCAGAGTAGCCAGCGCCTGTCACTTTCACGTGATCCGCACTACAGGCGACCGTGTCAGCTTTAATAGCCACTACGTTTTTATTCTCTATCTGATGTAAGTGCAATTCTTTTTTAATAAACTTCTGTTGAAAATGCTAATGCACTATGAGTCTCTCTCCTTCCCCTGTATGCCATCTGTCCATTGAGTTGCCAGCTGATTAGCTGATGATAATTTGCTAATGATCTCAGCTGCAAACAGTGAGTTAAGGAAGATCGAGACTGCACTCAGAGGAGCCGAATGGTTTGTGTTCATGTCAGCTGTCTCTACAAACAAGATAAAAACAAGATACCGGCCAGAGAACACATACTTCATCTATTGAGTAGTCAGGTGACAACGTTGCTTACCTGCAGCCAGCTGGTAAGCGGCTATTACCTTATTCATTCATCGTACTGGATTTTTCACTTGACAGTTGTTCTTTGCCCAATATTTGGACTTGTCCAGGATTTTTATTATAATTTTTTAACAATCAGAAGGACTTTTTTGAGTCACAGTAAATAGAGCATAGAGTGCGTCATGACTTCTTCTGGGGAACGCGTAGGGCAGGAGCGTACCTGGAAGTGACGCAAACAGGAAGAAAAACACACACACCGAGACAGACGCCGATTTCCACTTACCTGATATGTGAGTTACTATTTTTTAATAAAATTATACTCAAAACTACTACACTATGAGAGGTCTCTACTTGCACCCCTTACCCTGAGAACGAGAGAAAGAGCAGAGAGGAGGAACAAGTCGGTATACCTCACGAAGGCCCCATTAATCAGGACCCACTGGTTTACCCGTAAGGCTCTTTGCAAGAAAGTGAGAGATGAGAGGCCAGGCACACAGTTTGCAGGCACCAGCATGGAAGATCACCCTCACTTTCTGCAACAATTACAACACTTAGATGTTTTTTCACCTTATGCACCATTTTCTGTTTGGACATGTATGATCCAACCTGCACGATTGCTAGAACTCATTATGGATTTAATCACATTTTTCTTGGAGTACCACTTTGGAGACTTCAGATATATATGAAGTGACCATCAGAGGTGACATAAAAATAGACTTTGGACGTTCTACACTATTGATCTTTTTTCACTTTATAGATTTATCTTCAATTTTTAAGTCATGGTTTATGTTTACAATCAGTGGAGTTGATTTGCTCCAACAGTCACTCTCACCATCACCAATTTTGCACCTTAGTATGAAATATTAGCACTTATACATTACTTGCTGTTTTATGATTTACACCCATTTATAATATGTTTATATGAACTTGTATGCGATATATATATATATATATATATATATTATATATTTTTTTTTTTTACGTTATTTATTAGCATTTTTGCACATAAGGTCATCCAGCCATTCACCTACTTAATGAATTCATCACCTTGCATTTTATAAAAGGTAGTGCAGCACTGTCACATTACACCATACGCCTATGGGCAGTCCCAGGGGGTATACACCCACTCTCAGCTATAGGCACTCAATTTTATTACAAGCAGTGTCAAAAGAAAGCCAACTCCACAGAGGGGTTGCTGTGTCCGTCAATGAACATCAGATAAAATCGATTTTACGGTAAGCCAAAAATACCATTTTCTCTTTTGTTCATTGACAGACCGCTCCTAATTCTTAACCATTGGGATGTCCTAAAGCAGTGGCAAAACATGAGGGGTGGGAAAACATCAGAAAAAGACTCCCAAGGCTAACCATAGCCAACAAGGTAACAGAGCTCAACCATAAACAACTGGAGTTCCCCTGAAAAACAATACGCCCTCAAAGAGGACCAGGTCCTCTAAACAGCCAGCAAAACCTTGCATCCAAAAGAAGCATCCACAGATGCCAACACAACCACTTTACAAAAACCTTTGTAAAAGTGTGAACCGACGACCAGGTGGCCGCCTTGCAAACCTGCGTCACTGAAGCTTGAAGACGGAAAGCCCACAAGACACTAAGCACCCTAGTAAAGTGTGCATAAACAGAGAAAGGAGGAACCTGACCCCTGACGCAATAGGCCTGAGCCACCGTCTGATCCACCTGGAAATGGACGCACAAGAAGCAGACAACCCTTTGTGAGGTTTGTCAGTGAAAACAAAAAGAGTCTGACTTCCTAACAGACTCCGTAGCTGCCAGGTACACCCTTATTGCCCAGACCACATCCAAGACACGCAAGGCAATTTCCTTCAGATGTTTAGACCTGGGGCACAGGGAAGGCAACACAATGTCTGGGGCAGCGTAAGCAGGGAACCTCCCGAATATTTTCAAAGATAAGCTTCAGTAGAGCTGAAAGCACCACATTAGGATTCCAGGATGGCAACGGAGCCCGCACCGAAGGAACCAAATGTAGGACACCCTGAAGAAAGGTACGCACCAGGGAGTGTGTGGCCAAAGGTCGTTGGAAAAAGACCACCAAAACCAGATACCTGGTCCTTGATGGTACTCAAGGCCAATTTCTGTTCAACTCCCCATTGAAGGTTAAGATCCGATCCACGAGAAGGAGCGAGGATGAACCCCAAGAGACTCACACAACGCAATGTACGTCTTCCACATACGATGGTAGATCTTCCTAGAGGCAGATCTCCTAGCTTTTACCAGCGTAGGAATCACCTCCATCCGTCAGCACCTGGCGTTCAACAGCCAAGCCATTAAAGCCAGCGACTGTAAAGCAGGATGGAAGATTGGTCCTTGGGACAGCACATCCTCCCTGAGAGGAAGTCCCCAAGGAGCATCAGCGACCAGCTGTACCAGAGCGACATACCAAGACCGGCGAGGCCAGTCTGGAGCCACTAGAATGACTTGAATCCCTTCTGTTTGAATCCTGTACAGTAGTCGTGGCAGAAGTTTAAGAGAGCTGGAACGAATCAGTCAGCCCACCTTAGAATGCCGGCTACTTACCGAGCTGCCAGGAAACTTCTTGTGCCCCCTTGGTGATTGACAAAGATCCACGGCTGTGGCATTGTCTGAAAGAATTTGTACCGGACACCCCTGAAGACGATTGTCCAATGAGCCAAAGTCTGATCACTCGGAGTTCCAGTACACTAATCGGCAGTTTGGGCTCTGCCAGACTCCAGAGCCCCTGAGCACGTCTGTGATGAGGACACCTCCCCACCCGGACAGGCTGGCATCCGTTGAGACAACCGTCCAGTAAGGGGGAGAAGGATTTTCCCTTTTAAAGTGCCTGAGAGCATGCCACCGCTAGAGACCGTGGACCCTTGACCCATTTCAGAGTAATAGGCTGCAAAGCCGCGGCTTACATTTTCGGCCAGACCTGGCCGTGTGAGACCCGCAAGTGCTAAACTATTCGCTCCCCCAGCCCACTCCCCTAGCCCAACAACTGCTGCAGAGTGCCCAGAGGACATCCCTGCCCTCGTCTCCAATCCCCAGGATGGCAGGGAACCCTGCTCTATCCCCCGTTGCACACCAGGAAAGCCCGGTCAGCAGCAAATCCAACCAGCCCCCCTTAGGAGCATATGGCAACAGCATACTCATAACCTTATCCCGGGACGGCAGGGGGGGGGGGGGAGGAGAGGGGGGCGAAAGACCCAAAGTGACCAAAATTTTAGAGGGGCTAGGGGGAAGGGAGGGTTCCACGTCTACCCCAAAACCCTCCAGCGTTAGTGGGGGTGACAGCTACTTACCACACAAGGAACAGGATGGGAACCGCTCCGGATAGGACACCACTCCATTGTAATGTGGGTGCTGTCGGCCAGGAGGAAACGCTGCGACTCAGGCCGAAGCCAGTTCATATGTGTCCTCGCGAGACATTTAACTCCTAGGCCAGCCCCTGTCCAATGGGGCTATGTGGTGGCCGACCTAGCGCGCAGCTGCGATCTATACGCGCTCATATACAGTTCGCCGCCCAGTCAGGCACTTGATTGTAGTTCTCACAGGAACAAAAGAAAATGAAAAAAAATGAAAAAATTGCAGGGACCAGAGATCCGAGCAAGGAACTAGGCCCTTACACCTGACTATGCAGAAAACAAAAACAGTGCCTATAGCTGAGAGTGAGTGTATATCCCCTGGGACTGCCCATAGGCATAGTCAAGCTTTTTCCTGCCCAGTGTCCTACTCCTGTAGGGGCTGTATAACCCAATGGTTAAGAAGAATCAGGAGCTGTGTTAGTCAATGAACGAATAAGAAATCGGATTTTCTCCCCTGCCAGGTAGAGCTGTGCTGTGTGACAGAGCTGTGTAAATATCAGAATGGTATGGACTGGCAGGTAAAACCATTTTCTTGTATGCATTTCATCTGTGTATTTAGCCATTTGCCTGGTGAACAGAAACAAACTCAATTCAATTGTGATCACATTACCTAAGATGGCTGCACACTGCGCTGTTCTTATTAGTGGCAATGCACTATCATAAGCTTCCTTCAGCAAACGGACAGAGCGGTCTTGTGGCTTCTGTTCACCCAGAAGTGACTTTAGCTCTTTCAGTACCTGAACCCATTTCTGCATGTCCTCTTCAGTGTCTGCCAGCAGGAGCTGAGTGGATGTGGTGGGTGGGGATGAGAGCTGAAAGAACGTTACCTGCAATGCATGTAAATGAACATGTGAGTGTCACCGATGTCTGGAGTATTCAGAATCCTCAATATATAACAGTGATTCAGAATCCTCAATATATAACAGTGATTATGTGCTGATAGGAAAAAAAAAATCCTAAAAAAAAAAATACCCATAAACACAGTAAATGTTTGTCAAGTCAAAAGTTTAAATGTGATTTAGAATTAGGAGTGGGATGTACAAGTCTTACCCGGAATATACAAGGAATGTCTTTGGGGTTTGCATGAATCACATCCGACTCCAAGACTGAACTGACTGAAAAATGACGGTCCCTTTAAAGAAAGAATAAAAGGCAACTTAAAACTCATTGAGTGATGAATACCTTTGAGTGGCAATTAAAGTATTGTAAGTAATTACTTAGAGACTGAAGGACCCCAATTGTAATAATGGGTTTCTGAGGGATTTAGGCTGACTATACAATCTGATCATAATACTGCCTTTAGATTTACCATCAACTATGTACCGTGCATCCGGAAAGTATTAAAAGGCACACACCTGTCTATATAAGGTCCCACAGTTAGTCCAAGGAATTGTCTGTAGACCTCGGAGACAGGACTGTTTCCAGGCACAGATCTAGGGAAGGGTACAGAAAAATTTCTGCAGCATTGAAGGTCCGTAGAAGCACAGTGGCCTCCATCATCCGTAAATGGAAGAAGTTTGAACCACCAAGACTCTTCATAGAGTGGGCTGTCTGGCCAAACTGAGGGATGGGAGGAGAAGGGCCTTAGTCAGGGAGGTGACTAAGAACCTGATGGTTACTCTGTGGTAGAGTGGCCAGACGGAAGCCACTCCTCATTAAAAGGAACATGACAGCCCACCTGGAGTTTACCAAAAGGCGCCTGAAGGACTCTCAGACCATGGGAAACAAAGATTGAACTCTTTGGCCTAAATGGCAAACGTCATGTCTGGAGAAAACTAGGCATCGCTCGCCACCTGGCCAAAACCATCACTATAGTGCAGCATGGTGGTGGCATTATCATGTAGTGGGAATGTTTTTCAGCGGCAGGAACCTGGAGACTAGTCAGGATCGAGAGAAACATGAATGCAGCAATCCTTGATGAAAACCTGCCTCAGAGCGCTCTGGACCTCATACTGAAAGATAAGGCCTTCTGACTTTTCGCTCCAGTCAACCACTTACAGTGCTGATGCAAAAAGGTCAGCTTGAAAACGGTTGGTAGACTGTCTAGAGGCCGAAGTTGGTTACACTAACTATACCAGATTTTTCCAAAATTTAAACTTACCCCAAACTTTTTAAACTGAAAGGTAAAAGAAAAGGTTTTAATAACTGGTCTATGAAGGGTCTTGGGTTATAAAACCGGTCCTTTTTTCAGTACCTACAGCTCCACCATGCTATTCAGGTGCAAGCCAATTCGACTGGATACTAATTGTCTGGATACTCACCACACCCACTATTCTTAAAAAAACTATCTATAATATCTAAGCAGGGACAAACCTCAAATGTTTATAGCCTATTACTAAAAAAAAAAAAAAAAATTGAAATCTCTAATTACTCTAAAGTGTAGAGATCTCTGCCAAATCAATATCGGACTTTTAACTGACTGGACCGTTATCCTTAATAATGTATCACAGGTATTTTTTCCCACAACACAGAAATGTAAACTATTATACACCAAACCTACCACACCCTCTCAGAAACGTTTTAACTAGCACAGGAGGGACAATTCCCCCCTCCCCATGCTTGCAATGTGAAATTAAGAGAGCTCACCCTGATACACGTTGTGGAAATGTCCCAAGCTTTTTAGATATTGGATCTTGTTCTGGATACGAATACGATATTTCTTACCAACCTACCATCTGACTCCAAGATATGCATACTGGGATGGCTGGATGAGGAACTCTACACCCCACACACATTTATGCCTACCCTTCATTTACAGTTTTTAGCACGCAAGCCCATTGCCTAGAAGTGGATTTCCCCAATTAAAAAAAAAAAAAAACAACAGTCTTTATGCTTTGATGACAGCCATTCTTTAAGATGAACTCTAGCGCCCACTAATGCAGACACATCATAGTTTAACAATCCTCAAATAATGGACCATCTATTACACAGTTTTTTTCCCCTATTTTCAGTTTACAAAGTCATACAGCTATAGAAAACCCATTTAGGAAGCAGATAACGACTACTGAGTATTTATTACCCACGTGTGATTAGACCTGTTGGACCCTTATAGCAAACAATGAGAAAATCACGGTGTGTCGGTTTTATCTCTGTGGGAGTTGAGTGCTCATATAAAACAAATGGGTAGCTGCAGGCAAGAGCATTAAAAAACCAAACCACCCTGTCATACAAAGTGCTTAGGAGACAGGACATCTCTTATAAGCCATCATGTACAGTATAATGTAAAGCTGAAGCTTTTCTGGATTGGTTCTGGGGGGGAAGTTATGACTTGTGTTGCGGGAACATATTGCAAGGTAATAAAAGGTGGAATAACTTTTTAGACATTATGTACAAAGTTATTAGGTTGAGTTTTTTTTTTTTTGTTTTGTTTTTATTACATTCTTACATAATAAACTTGACATTTTGCAAATAGCAACAATCCCATTACCTATGATGATTTTATTTAGTAATGATAATTGAAGGAATTACTATGACATGGCACTTTCCTTTCTGATGAATACTAGTGAAAATGTCGCTCTGCTGGCAACATATCAAATGTTTGTGTCGTGAAGCTTTAGTAAAAAAAAAAAAAAAAAAATGTACAAAAATAAATATACCACTTGTGTATACCACAATGTTCGAAAGTATATCAAAGTACCACATACACGAATATATAAATAATATAGTTCATTCGGCATCAATCTTCTTATAATCTTTAAAAACTTCAGTAATGGAATATACCCCTTCCCAATGTGAAGGCTTATAGTGGCTTTATTTTACACCACATGTTCCTTCTAGTCTAACAGAACTCTCACCTCCAAAAAATGAAGTATGGCATATGATATTTGGACACTGCTGCATTTCCACTCATCAGGGTAGGACCACTTTATAGCCTAGGGGCTGTAGGTAGCAGCAGAGTTACGCAGAATAAGGGAACTTAAAGGAGCCACATCCCCTTCCTGTGGAGTGTGTAAAAGGGAGAATCCTGTGGATAGGAGGCTAAAGGGGTCCTAACCTGATGGGTCAAGTGTCCATATATTATATTACTATACTATTCTGGAAGTGAGAGTTTTGTGAGGATAAAATGAACATGTGGTGTATAATAAAGCCGCTATAAGTCATCACATTGGTGAAGGGTATATTCCATTACTGAAGTTTTTAAACAATTATAAGAAGATTGATGTTGAATGAACTATAGTCTACATATGTGGGACTTTATTTGTGACATACTTTGAATATTGTGGTATACATACGTGGTCTATTAGATTGTAATTTTGCCTATAGCTTCACAACACAAATGTTTGATATTGTTATCAAACAAAACGTTTACTAGCATTCACTATTATTGCATTTGTGGGAACACAAATAAGTGGTTGCAGCAGCTTTCATGATTTACTTTACTCTTTGAATTCACTGTATATATATATATATATATATATATATATATATATATATATATAAAATTTGTTTTATATGTTAGATATCACATAATTTAAGGGGCTCAGACTGCTTATCACTTTCCTTCCTAACATTTTAAAGCCAGATGTTCTTAGAGATTAGGGATCAACCAATTATCGGTGGGGCCGATATTCACTTTTCTTTTTTTGAAGTATAGGTATCAGCCACAAACTTGCCAATTACTTTAAGTGGTTGTACCGGAGTGATGCCTGCAGCTAGAGGCATCACTCCAGTACAGTTGATCAGAGCGGACAGTCGGTTTTCTTGTAATGAGCAGACACTCGATTTTCATTACAAGGAGTGGGAGGGGAGGGGACGCCCCATCCCCCCCCCCCTCCTGCCACAGCTCGTCGGGGTCTACCATCCCATTGGGAGACCCGAGCAACCAGCCAACAAGGCTGAAGACCCGAACAAAGCCGCATTCGGCTCTGAATGGGTCTCCAATGTAAAAACCTGGAAGTGGAAGTCGTGGAGTTGGCGGACTGGCGTGCCATGGCCCAGGAGGCCTCCAGGTCTCTAATCAACAAGTCAATCATAGAAGCGAATTACAAGGTACTCCTGCGTTGGCACATGGTGCCAGCCAGGATTTCATCCTTTGTGCCTGGGGCATCTCCCCTGTGTTTTCGCAGTTGTGGTCAGGAAGGTACGATGTTTCACATTTGGTGGCAATGCCCCAAGGTCAGACGCTTTTGGATTAGAGTGTATAATTTCATCTACACTCTTACGCAAGTAAACTTGACCAAGTCCCCTCAGCAGGTCCTCTTGGGCAGGAAGGTGGACGCGGCCACGAAGGCGGCTCATTATGTTTATATTTACTGCAGCTAAAATAACGATTGCAAGATCCTGGAGGTCTCCTACTCTACCGGTCGAGCAGCTTAGGCATAAATTGACCTGGATCATGGTGAATGAGCGCTTATCGGCTCAATTGGAACATAGAATGCGCAGGTTTGACAAGGTGTGGGAACCATGGCTTAGCTACCTAACGGGGGGGGGGGGGGCCTGAGGGATCCGGGTGGGTCTGGGGGCGGGGCGCGGGGTTGGGTCCATTTCCACTTCTTCCTTCTTCTCTTGTCTTTTCTTCCTTTCATCTCTAGGCCTTCTTTTCCATTTCACTCTTTATACTGTTTTCTTACCACCGCTTTCATAAAGGTTTTCAGTGGTAATATACTGCAGCATCATTGTAACTTCTGATCCCAGCTTGTGTCTCTGGCAGAAGTCTGTAGGGTTATTATTATTATTATTATTAATATTATTATTCTGCAGTTAGCCCTGGGGCTTGTATCGAAAGGTGCCAAATATCTGGGTTCGCAGTACCTGCCTACCCATTGGAACGGCAACTCTTGGCACCTTATGTTTAATGATTTTCCTGTTACATACAATATGGGCCTTTAATACATTCTTGTGTTGGCCTTTCTAGGGCTGTATTAGCTGTTGTTTGATACTGTTAACCACTGTTCGTTGTTATTCTTTACTGATTTCTATGTGCATTTTGTAAATTTTTCAATAAAAATCATTGAAAATGAAAACCTGGAAGCAATGTCATGACATCACTTCCGGGTACTGGAGCCCTAAAGACGCCAGATTAAAAAAGAGACAGAATTCAAAACAGCCAAACTTGTCGTTTTGAATCCTTTCAAGTGCTGAGGAGGGGTTTGGGATCTTTTAGACCTCAGATCCCTCCATAAAGAGTACCTGCCACTGCCTATTGCTGTCACAAGGGATGTTTACATTCCTTGTGACAGCAATAAAAGTGATCAAAAAATATATTTTTCAAAAGGACAGTGTAAAAATAAAAAAAATTTAAATGTGCAGAATATCGGCACCCAATATTGGCCATCGGCCTGAAGGATGCCCGGAAAATCTATCAGCCCTAAAAAAATGATATCGGTCGATCCCTATTACAGATCATATATTTTTGTAAGGTAAAAGAAAAACATATGTTACTCCCCATCCAGGGCCGGTGCTCCATCTAGGCGAACTAGGCAGCTGCCTAGGGTGCACTGCTGCCTAGCCTAGTCAGGAGGGTGCAGGCCGGCCCAGATGGATCACCATGTCAGTTTGCCTGGCCCAGCAGCAGCCGCAGCTTTGCCAGAATAGTGCTGTCACTGTGTCCTGTGTCTGTGCTGAGTCTTTGAGTGTAACTCACTGTGTGCTTTGCTGCTGAGCCTGTACAGTGTGTAGGCCTATGAAGAGAAAGTGGCCACACACCAAAACGATGACTTGATAGTAGCAAAGATTTATTTGTACAAATCTGGATACAAGGTACAACAGAATGGAAATGGTATAATGGACAGTGTGTAGGCCTCACGCTCCGCTTATCTGTGCACATAGTATTGGTGTTAGTGACGCCGCCGCCCGCTAATCCCTGCAGACTTGCTGGCACTGTGTGCCCAGGAGAGGCTCCGTGCCAGCCAATGAGGTGCTGAGCGTGCCGCCCACCTCAACATGACATTTCCTCCTCCAGTCCAGTCCCACCCACAGCAGCGCAGAGGAGCCCGTGCAGTCCCTGGCTGTCTGTCCCACTCGGTGTGGCTCAGACTAAGAAGAGATCGGAAGAGAAGGTACAGTGTGTCAGTCCGATAGTGTGGCCTGTAATAATTGCTGCCTGGCTCAAGCTGTAAAATAAGCTGTCAAATAGTCTAGCACCAGCCCTGTCCCCATCAAAACAGTAAACAGTGGGAAAACACACACAGAAAACAAAGATGACAGATTGGTAGTGTGTACATTTAACAGCAGGATTATACACTCCAGTACAAACCTCATGTCAATGGCCTGTAGAATTGCGTTTGCTTGACTGTTGGCATCATATATGAAGATCTTGAAGTCACTTATGATTACATAGGATTTTTGCCATCCCTTCTTTACTCCAGCTGGCCTGGGGATCTAAATACAGAATTTATTAGTTAATAGGCACTGACTATTTAACCACTTCAATATAGTGCACTTTCACCCCCTTCCTGCCCAGGCCAATTTTCAGCTTTCAGCGCTGTCACACTTTGAATGCCAATTGCGCGGTCATGCTACACTGTACCCATATGACATTTTTATAATTTTTTTCACACAAATAGAGCTTTCTTTTGGTGGTATTTAATCACCGCTGGGTTTTTTATTTCTTACAAATAAAAAAGAAAAGTTCTTATTTTCTGTGAATACATTTTGAAAATAATTTTTCTACTTCACTGATGTGCACTGCTAAGGCGGCACTGATAAGCTGCACTGATGAGGTAATAATATGCTGCACTGATGGGCACTGATAGGTAGCACTGATGGGCAGCACAGATGAGCAGGCACTGACTGGCAACACTATGGGCACAGATTGTGGGCAATGATGGTGGGCACTGTTTTTGAGCTTTTCTGTAATCAGGGCACTGATGATCAGTGCCCCGATTACCTTTTCTAGGTTCCCCTTTGAGAAGGAGCCGCAGATCGGCTCTCCTTGCCACACACTCTGACAGTGTGACTGTGAGGTGAGGAGAGCCGATAAACGGCACTTTCTCATTTATATGTGACCGGCTGTGATTGGACACAGCCGATCACATGGGTAAAGAGCCAAGTCATTGGCACTTTACCAAGATCGAGGTTGCGCCGTGTCCTAGCAACATGGCGCGGCCACGATGGCCGCACCGAGCGCCCCCGCGGGCACACGAGAGAGGCTGTTCTGGTGCGTCGTCATAAGATGGCATCCCAGAACAATAGCCGCACCACTCTGCTGTCATTTGACAGGCAGGCGGGAAGTGGTTAAAGTCTTTACAATATAATAAATTCTCTCACATCAACACTTTTGAAAAAGTTACAATAATAAAGTGGGACTATATACAGAGCATCCAGAAAGTATTCACAGCGCTTCACTTTTTTTACATTTTGTTATTTTACAGCCTTTTTCCAAAATGGAATGAATTATTTTACTCAAAATTCTACAAACAATACCCCATAATGACAATGTGAAACAAGTTTGTTTGAAATCTTTGCAAATGTAATAAAATAAAAGACACAAAAAAAAAAAAAAAATCACATGAACATAAGTATTCACAGCCTTTGCCATGACTCGAAATTGAGCTCAGGTGCATCCTATTCCCACTAATCATCCTTGAGATGTTTCTACAATTTGGAGTCCACCTGTGGTAAATTCAGTTGATTGGACATGATTTGGAAAGTCACACACCTGTTTATATAAAGTTCATCTTCCAACAGGACAATAACCCTAAGCACATAGCTAAGATAACAAAGAAGTGGCTACAGGACAATTCTGTGAATATCCTTGAGTGACCCAGCCAGAGCCCAGACTTGAACCTGATTGAACATCTCTGGAGAGATCTGAAAATGGATGTGCAATGACGCTCCCCATCCAACCTGATCTAGCTTGAGAGGTCCTGCAAAGAAGAATGGGAGAAACTGCCCAAAATAGGTGTACCAAGCTTGCGGCCTCATACTCAAAAAAAGACTTGAGGCTGTAATTGGTGCCAAAGGTGCTTTAACAAAGTATTGAGCAAAGGCTGTGAATACTTATGTACATGTGATTCTTTTTGCTTTTTAATTTTAAGAAATTTGCAAAGATTGCAAACAAACTTCTCCTATGGTGTCATTATGAGGTATTTGTAGAATTTTGAGGAAAAACTGGATTTTTGTCTTACCGCAAAATCTTTTTCTCTGATGTTCATTGATGGACACAGCTTCATATCTTCTTTGACAGATGGGTAATGCTGCTCTTCCTAGGAGTAGGACACTAGGCGGAAAAAGGGTTAACAAAAGTTAAAGTCTAACTACGCCTATGGGCAGTCCCAGGTTGTATACTCCCCCTTCCTGCTCTAGGATCTTAGTTTTGTAAGAAGCAGTGTCAGAAGAATACATAACCCAACTCCAGAGGTGTGGGTGCTGTGTCTGTCAATGAACATCAGAGAAAAGGATTTTACGGTAAGACAAAAATCTAGTTTTCTCTTTCCTTCATTGACTGACACAGCTTCATGTCTTCTTTGACAGATGGGAGGTCCCAAAGCAGTGTCAATACGAGGGGTGGGAAGAACAAAGCAACAAACATACTTCCCAAAGGCTAAATGTAGCCAACCAGGTAAAACAGGAGCTCAACAAGGAAACAACTTGAGCTCACCTGGCTCCAACAGCTGCCTGCAAAACCTTGCGGCCAAAGGCGGCATCAACAGATGCCAACATATCTATCCTATAAAATTTTGTTTAAGTGTACACTGACGCCAGATGATGGAAGGCCCAAGAGGCACTAAGTGTCCTCGTATAATGCACCTTTACAGAAAAACGGAGGATACTGATCTTTAATATAATTAGGCCTGCACCACCGTCTGACTGATCCATCGGAAATGGTCACAGCAGATGCAGCCAGCCCCTTACAGGAACCATCCATAAGGACAACCAGGAAATCCAATTTTTTGGAACGCCTCAGTCGCCGCCAGGTACACCCTGATTGCCCGAACCACACACAAAGAATGTAAGGCAATTTCTTCAGGATGCTTAGGCTTAGAACACAAGGAAAGCAACACAATGCTTTTATTTTAAAATGAGACGACCTTAGGAAGGAAACTGGCAGAGACGAAGAACCACAACATCTCCATAAATCACCAAGTAAGGTAAACAAGACAGCTGCCAGCTCCGACACCCTTGGTGCAGAGGAAAAATATACCACGAAGGCTACCTTCTGGGACAATATAAGCAGAGGAATCTTGCAAATATTTTCCAACGGCGGTTACGAAAACCGGAGTCATGGTTGCCTTGTTAAATCTGGAAAGAAGTGACTCCTCATAGCGTATCACATAGCAAAATCGCTTAGGGATCCCAAGGAGACACTTTGGTTGTCCCCACTATTTAGTGACAATTCTGTCAAAATTTGAGGGGAAAGGAAACACCATTACTGCTCTGCATGGCTTGTAAATGGCAAAGGGAACCTGCGCCTCCACCGCAGCTTCAGCTGCATCCTCCATCTTTAAGGTCTCATGCACAGCTACAATCAGTGTGTCCACCAGCGCCTTTTTGTAGGCGGTTGCAGAAGTGGAGAAATCCTCCTCACTATTTGCAGATTCAGGAAATTGCCACCATACTTTAGTTCTGTACTGATTAATTACTTTTCTATCACTTTAATGACCTATTTGATCAACTGTGTATATTTGTATTATTATATTTCAGTACTAACCTTTCTTTATATATTCTAGGCCTACTATACATTTGGATCCTCCCACATATCCCCCCCCCCCTCCCCGGAATCCGGAATGTCAGCTTCCTTCCCCATTTATATCTGTTTTAATCCACACAATGTCGCACACAGGGTTTCGGCCTTTGTGGCAGCCGGTGCACTGATCACCGCCAAGTGATCCGCCGACTCCCTCCTCTCTCTCTCTCCCCCAGGGGTGGACTGACCATTCAAGGCCAGTATAGGGTCCCACGACAGCTTTGACTTCGATCTACCCGTCAATCAAAGCTAGACGACGGGTAGATTGGGTCCCTTCTCCCTGCTAAGTGACTGTAGTGTAAATAGACCTCTCATGATGCGCTCCTCCCTGATGGCCCCTCCTTCCCTCCTGTCCACCCTAGGTGCTTGTATTTGTCATCACCTCGGAGGAACAAGAAGAGAGGAGGGTGCAGTGGGGAGGAGCGTGGCATGAGAAGTTTAATGACAGCCGCTTCCCACTCTACTCTGCATGGAAGAAAGTGCAGTCTGCCTGTATGCTGCTGTGTGCCCTGTGTCCCTCTGTCTGCCCAGTGACCTGTTATGTGCCCTGTGTGGCCCCATTGCCCTGCTGTGGCCCCATTGCCATGCTGTGTGCCCCAATCTCTGCTGTGAACCTCCATGCCATGCTATGTACTCCCATGCTCTGTTGTGTGCCCCATTGCCCTGCTGTGTGCCCTCATGTCCTGCTGTGTGACCCATGATGTGCCAAATGGTGTGCCCTGGGATGTGTCCCATGACCTACTGTGTGCGCTGTGATCTGCCCTACTGTGTGCTCCATGATGTGCCCTACTGTTTGCCCTATTGTGCGCCCCATTCCAGGCCGAGGATTCCCTGCTGTCAGTCAGGAGGGGCGTAGCTGCGGCCCACGGAGGAGAGGAGCCTGGAGGAGAGAGGCAGCGGGAGTCAGAACACACGTGAGCGACGGCGGTGAAGAGTAAGTCTAATTGATTGTCAGAAGATGTAGAACTAATGGCAATGGCACGAAAAGACACGGTCACTAACTCACATGTTGATTTGAAGGGAAGGATATTAATTCTAGGGAATGGGGTATTGGTGGGTTATGCACCAGACCAGAGGCAGCAGGAGGAGTACATTGCCTGCGCTTCAGGTGATGACTAAGCCCCTCCCCTTCATGATATTGTCAAAAAAGGCCCGAGCACGAGGGACCTTAAAATGATGCCCCCCCCCCCCCCCTTGAAAAAAAGTTCTGCGGACGCCCATGCATATACACACACACACACACAGTGTCTCACAAAAATGAGTACACCCCTCACGTTTGTAAATATTTTAATATATCTTTTCATGTGACAACACTGAAGAAATTACACCAATGTAAAGTAGTGAGTGTAAAAACAGTGTAAATTTGCTGTTCCCTCAAAATAACTTAACATACAGCAATTAATGTCTAAACCGTTGGCAACAAAAGTGAGCACACCTCTAAGTAAAAATATGTCCAAACTGGACCCAATTAGTCGTCTTCCCTCCCTGGTGTCATGTGACTCGTTAATGTTACAAGGTCTCAGGTGTGAATGGAGAGCAGGTGTGTTAAATTTGGCGTTCTCACTCTCTCATACTGGTCACTGAAGGTTCAACATGGCACCTCATGGCAAAGAACTCTCTGAGGATCTGAAAATTGTTGCTCTTCATAAAGATGGCCTAGGCTATAAGAAGATTGCCAAGACCCTGAAACCGTGCTGCAGCACAGTGGCCAAGACCATACAGTGGTTTACCAGGACAGGTTCCACTCAGAACAGACCTCGCCATGGTTGACCAAAGAAGTTGAGTGCACGTGCTCAGCATCATATCCAGGGGTTGTCTTTGGGAAATAGACGTATGAGTGCTGCCAGCATTGCTGCAGAGGTAGAAGGGGTGGGAGGGGTGAGCCTGTCAGTGCTCAGAACATACGCTGCACACCGCATAAAAATCGGTCTGCATGGCTGTCATCCCAGAAAGAAGCCTCTTCTAAAGACAATGAACAAGAAAGCATGCAAACAGTTTGCTGAAGACAAGCAGACTAAGGAGATACTGGAACCATGTCCTGTAGTCTGAGAAGACCAAGTTAAACTTATTTGGTTCAGATGGTGTCAAGCGTGTGTGTGGGGGGGGGGGGGAACCAGGTGAGCAGTACAAAGACAAGTGTGTCTTGCCTACAGTCAAGCATGGTGGTGGGAGTGTCATGGTCTGGGGCTGCATGAGTGCTGCTGGCACGGGGGAGCTGCAGTTCATTGAGGGAACCATGAATACCAAACATGTACTGTGACATACTAAAGCAGAGCATGATCCCCTTCCTTGGGAGACTGGACCACAGGGCAGTATTCCAACATAACCCCAAAAAAAAAAACCTTCAAGACGACCACTGCCTTGCTAAAGAAGCTGAGGGTAAAGATGGACTGGCCAAGTATGTCTCCAGACGAAACCCTATTGAGCATCTGTGGGGCATCCTCAAATGGAAGGTTAAAGAGCGCAAGGTCTCTAACATCCACCAGCCCTGTGATATTGTGATGGAGGAGTGAAAGAGGACTCCAGTGGCAGCCTGTGAAGCTCTTGTGAACTCCATACCCAAGAGAGGCTAAGGCAGTACTGGAAAATAATGGTGGCCACACAAAATATTGACACACGGGTCCCAATTAGGACATTTTCACTTAGGGGTGTACTCCCTTTTATTGCCAGCGGTTTAGACAGAAATGATGGCTGTGTTCAGTTATTTTGAAGGGACAGCTAATTTACACTCTTCTACAAGCTGTGCACTCACTACTTTACTCACCGCGTGTGTGTGTGTGTGTGTGTGTGTGTGTGTGTGTGTGTGTGTGTGTGTGTGTGTAATTAATATATATATTACACACACACACACCCCTCACATGTTTGTAAACATTTTATTATGACTTTTTATGTGACAACACTGAAGAAATGACACTTTGCTACAATGCAAAGTAGTAGTTACTTATGCTCTGGAGTTTTCGCCTGCTCAGTTCCTCCTGCACCATTCCCCCACTTCCCACGCATCGTACACAAAATACCTTGCGGTACACATGATAAATGCAGCTAGGCAATGCATCCCTGTCTTGTGGACTTCTACGCAACCACCCACGATTAAACAATGGTTGCGCCATATTGCTAAGATAGCTGAAATGGAAAAGCTCATTCATGTTGCACATGACACCCCCACTAATACCACAAGAAATGGGCCTGCTGGACCCATTTTACGACCACAGCAGAATTTTCCAATCTGTGTAGCTCATGGACGCGGATTCCACCATCCTTTGGATCCTTGGATCCTACCTATTTTTCCTCTACCCTTGTGCTCCCAAGTACACTTAATCCCCGATCTTCGGATTCACGACTTGATTGTCTAGGCTTAGACCCCATGTTACCTCTCACATCTGGATTGCCTGTCCTCCATTCATATCCGCTGCCCTCACCTCGGACATTGCGGGATATGTTTCCCCCCCCCCCTTTTTTTTCCCTCTCCTCTCCACTCTTTCTCTCTCTCTCCCTCTGGTCTAGCCTGTCCTTCTGCTTCTATTTTCTCATTTCCTGGTACTCGCCCCCCCTTTTTCTCCCTGGCATTATTGGGTGCTACCTGGCTGTTTGGCTGGTCCGAACAACTCGCACCTCTACTCTACACCTCCCGAGACCCCCCCGCACGGGTCTCCTTAACACGCTGACAACTATCCCTTCCCATGCCTGGGCTTTCAATGCCCGGTGTATGGGTTTCTCTACCACCTTGCCTCATCTGGGTAGTGTCCCCCCCCCCCTAGAGATTCCCATACCTCCGCAATACTTATACTCCCCCCCCCCCCGATGCTGGGGTCTCACATTGTACCAACTCCTCAGACCACAGATCTTGCCCTTAGTTAGGGTGCCTTTTGCATAGCAGTCTTACCCACATGAGCATTATGACCCAACTTGCCCTTTCCGAGTAGTTGCTTGGAATGTCTTGCCTTTTTTCGGACACTTGTTAATTTTGATCCTTTGTATGCTGGTTCAGTTGTCCTATGTTATGATGCTGTATTTACCTTGTTTAACAACTCATGCTTGTATTTCCATATGCATTCCTTGTTTTTGTATTGCATCTTTTACTCTCAAAAATGTTTTGACAAAAAAAAACAAAAAACAAAAAAAAAAAACAAATAAAGTAGTAGTGTGTACAGCTTGTAGAAGAGTGTAAATTTTCTGTCCCCTAAAAATAACTTACATACATACACATACGTAATACATACACACAAAAAACGTTTTTCCTCGTTTCTTTCCGCTTCAAATCATGTTCACCCCCCCCAAAACATTTTTTGTGGGAAATATATTTAAGTATTTGATACAAAAATCCCCATTAAAATTTAATTTCATATATATATATATATATATATACACACACACACACACATTATATATATATATATATACATACATACACACATACATACATACACACACGTACATACATACCGATTTTAACTTTGGTCTCATTAAAAACTCACTTCTTATAACCATCTACCCAGGAGGCAATATATATATATTACACACACACACACACACACACACACACACCAAACATATATCCTGTATACACATATACACACACACACAAACATACACACACTTATTTATTATTCATTATTATATACATATTGTTTTATTTCTACCAATTGTAATTTCATTCTCTATATGAATGTTTTTAGGTCTCGCTATTGTTATTTAATAATCTGCACATTCTGTACTGTGTTTCACATGTTATCTCACATTTCTAGCCCTTATATACCGATTTTATTTTTTACTTCGTCTGTGCGTTTGTGTCTTTTGATGACGAAACGTTGGCGACTCCAGACGCAAAGTCCACACGCCCCCTTACGGAGCCGGCTGCTTTACATTGCTTGATGCGGCTTTGGACAATTGCGGGACGCCGCTACCTGGTCCTGGGAACAGCACGTTCTATGTACCTGTTTTTTACCTTCTCATTGTGAGTAGTATTCTTTTAATAAATTGGATTTTATATGTTACGGAATTACGCTATGGGCTTTTATTCTTTTTATACACTCATGCATATATGATGGAGTGATTATGAAGCATTGGAGCTTGACAACCGCTGGTGACATTGGTATAACATCTTGCTGGGAGAGGCTGTCTCATTAAATTGAGTAGCCAAGGAGTTCTGGTAAGCTGCTTGTGATACTTGTGCACAGAGGTGTCCCCATCCTTCACTTTTCCCTGGGTGTCACTGAAAAGGATTGTTCTCCTCAACATCTTGCATGCGGATTCATTTTCATTTGCATTTTTGTTTTGGGACTTTATTCAGTATTTTGGACACTATTTTGCTTATATTGTATATGTTTTTTTTGTGGTTTTCCACTTGCCACATTATTATTCAAATTACTTTAGCGCTGCACTGTTTGTAAAGATTTTGGTTATTGATCACTGTTAGTTGATTTTGGTGCTAGCTGCTCACATAATTCATATCGAATACACTGTCATTTATTTATTTTAGCGCAGGGATTTTTTTCTCCCCTTTTATACCGATTTTATTGTAATAGTTGTTTTTAAATGTATAAATATAGCACAGGACTAGGCCCCCATATCAGGCTATGAAGGAGCGTGGCTGCCGTACAACTCGCAGCACGCATGCTCAGAAATGCAGCGCACCCCGGTGACGCCATCCAGCCACGCTGCCGCACCTCCTGCTTTCAAACCTCGCTTTGGATTTCCATCCAGCGTACAGCCGGCCCTACGGTGACCAGCAAGGAGCAGTTTAAACGGCGCTGACATCACAGCAGATGGCCACATACTGACCAGAGGATTCACTTTACGGTCCTTCACTTGTCATGCTCATCAAACACCTACTCCATGTGAGTCATTATTGTTCTATTGTGCATTAGGTATTACAGTCTACACTTAGAGGCGCCTACCCCTTAGTTTGTGTTACCAGGAGAATCTGCACTGCATGAACAGCGGATCAGGAAATGAAAAGATCCAGGAGTCAGAACCAGGGGATGAGAAGGGGCTCCCACTGCTGTAATGACCACCTAGAGGGCTCCACTGTCTTGGCCACCACTATTTCCAATGGCAAATCACCGAAAAAATGGCCACCAGACTACACAAACATGGCAGCTGTGCTATAAGCACACAGGCTACAAGAAAATGCACGGCACCACAAGGCTCCCAGGGACCCAGGAGAGATCCCTAGCCCTGAGAAAATGGCCCAGGCAGTCGGGGGGGGGGGACCCTGGCAGGAGCCCCCCCCTCCCACAGTCAATCGCCCATTCGCCGGTGGCACACACCCCCGCCACAATAGCTAGCACAACACCCTGCCCCCACCCTAGGCAGTGGAGCACGCCACCCCACAGCCCCAGTGTCAGGGGGGGCGTGAGATGGCCCACAGGGACCACCAGACCGATGAGGGGGTGGCTAAAGGGAAGGAGGGGAACCCAGGGGTCCGACCGTCCCATGGATCAGGCCAGGAGGAACGCTGCGACTCGGGCTGAGATCCGGTCGTATGCGACCTCGCAAGGCGATTAACCCGCAGGCCAGCCCCTATCAGGTGGGGCTATGTCGCGGCCGACCTAGCGCAGAGCTGAGGTCTAGGTGCGCTTGCTGGCCAGACTGGGGTGACCACTGGATCTAGATTATCCAGACAGGTCACCCAGTCCGGTAGTTGATTGTAGATCTCACAGGAAAAAATCCAGGAGAAAAAGTTTCTGAAAAGAAGAAATTGCCAGGACCAGAAATCCCAGCAAGGAACTAGGCCTTTGCTATAGGTACCCCATTTTTTTTCTCCCTAGTCAGGAGTAGAGAGAGGGAGTATACCCCCTCGGACTGCCCATAGGCATAGCCATACTTTTTCTGCCTAGTGTTCTACTCCTAAAAGGGGCAGTATAACCAAATGGTTAAGAAGATCAGGAGCTGTGTCCGTCAAATGAACGAAAGAGAAAATAATGTGTAATGTATAAGAATGAAGTGGAAAATACACACCGATAAGTATCCTTCCAGAGCTGTTCCACTTCCAGTCACTGGATCCACTCCATATATCTTCTTAGTCTGACTAGGTGGTGAAGGGCAGATATTGGCACCCTCTCGGCATGACACATGGCACATATAGCCACAAACTATACAAACAAAACAATCAATTAGACTGGTCTCTCTTTATATTGTTTTTATATTTCTTGCATTGTTTTATTCCTCACCTTCACAGCACAATCCTTGCCGTGCCAGACCAACCATAACAGATGTACAGCGCAGACACTTTGTTGGAGATGTAAAAGTTTTCACTTTAAAAGCATGCGACTTGGGCTGTAACAAAAATTTAACTCAAACATTACTAAAAATTTGTAGCTAAGCCTTCTGGTAGCAAAAGGGCCTAAACATGATGCCAAATATACTGAAAAAAGTGGATTTTTGTACTTACCGTAAAATCCATTTCTCCTGGTTCATCAACAGGCACAGTGCTCCATAAATCATACCTACTGGGCTATATTGCCTCCTCCAGAAGTAGGACTAGGAAGAACAAAAAACACCTGGCTACGCCCATGGGCCATCCCCACCTTAGTATATAACCCCCCCCCCCCCTCTCTGCTCTAGGTAATCAGTTTAGTAGCAACCAGTATTAGAAATATCCAAACTCCATAGAGGGGTGGGTGCTGTGTCCGTCGAACTCCGTGAAATGGATTTTACGGTAATTACAAAAATCCAATTTTCTCTTTCGTTCATCAACGGACACAGAGCTACATAAATCATAACTTCTGGGACGTCCAAAAGAGGTGCCAAAAGGAAAATGAGGGGTGGGGAAAATAACCCAAGGCTAAACATATGTGCCCTTAACAAGGGCACAGGGGCCCTAACCGGGTCACAGGAGCCCTATCTGAAAAAATAGAAGTTTAAAAGAAAAACACCCCTCAAGAGGGAACAGCCCCTCATAAACAGCAGCCTGCAAAACCTGCGGCCAAAAGAAGCATTCGCAGATGCTAATTTACCTTATAGAATTTTGGGAAGGTATGCACCAACGACCAAGTGGCCGCCTTGCAAACTTGCAATATTGATGCCTGATGATGGAAGGCCCAAGAAGCACTCAGCGCCTGAGTAGAATTTGCCGTGACAGGGAAAGGTGTACCTGACCTTTAATGAAATAGGCCTGAGACACCGTCTGTCTGATCCATCTGGAGATGGTAGCCAAAGAAGCAGCCGGCCCTTTTCTTGGTCCGTCTATAACCACAAAAAGAGAGTCTGACCTTTGAAAGGACTCAGTAGCTAGCTGCCAGATGCACCCAAATCGCATGAACCATATCCAAGGTACGCAAAGCAAATTCCTTGGGATGAGCCGGCTTGGGACACAAGGAAGGCACCACAATGTCCTCATTCAAATGGAAGTCAAAGACAACTTTGGGCAGGAATAATGGACAGGGATGAAGAACTACTTCATCCCTATGGACCACCAAATCAGGACTGGGACAGGATAATGCCGCTAATTCCGATACACTCTGGACCGAGGTAATAGCTACTAAGAATGTCACCTTCTGGAAAAACGTAGATAAGGGAATCTCCCGTATATTCTCACATGGAGGTTTCTGGAGAACCGAAAATGCCTAATTTAAATCCCATGGTGGCAAAAGAGCCTACAGGTAGAGCCAAATGTCGAACCCCCTGAATGAAGATAGGCAATAAAGAGTGCGTGGCTAGGGGGTCGCTGAAAGAAGATTGCCAAGGCAGACACCTGGCCCTTGATGGTATTCAAGACTAACTTTTGAACAACCCCCCCCCCCGTTGAAGAAAGGTTAGGATCCAAACCACAGAAAAGGATCGAGGATGAGCGCCAATCAACTCACACCAACAATTGTACGCTTTTCACGTACGATGGTATATTTTGCTGGAAGACAACTTCCTTGCCTTCACCATAGTAGGGATTACCGATCTAGACAAACCTCTATACCTCAGTACCTGGCTTTCAATAGCGAAGCCATTAAAACCAGCGACTGTAAAGCAGGATGGTAGATTAGCCCTTGGGACAAGTGGTCTTCTCTGAGAGGAAGCCTCCAAGGGACGTTTACAACCACCAGTATGATTGGAAGGTCCTTGCTCTTGATTCCACACAGAAACTGAGCCAAGGATGATACTGGCCTTACTGTGGCCCATGGATGCCTGCTGTGTCTGCCAGAGGAACCCATGATCTCGGCACGAATTTCGGTATCCTCCTCTGGAGCCAAACCCGCTAAAGGAGCTGCATGTAGGATTGTGCAAACAGAACTGTTTTGAAGGTGGATACCACCAGACTCAAAACCTGTATGCAAAATCGGGAGAGAGAACTATCTGTGTGACAGAAGCCGGAGAATCACGGCCTGTGAGTCCTGAAATTTGACCAGAGGAAGGACCACCCTGGTCAGAATTAAAATCAGACCTAGGTAATTCAATTCCCTGGCGAGGGATGGGGGGGGGGGGGGGCCTTAGGTAGTTCGGACATTACCTATACCTTTGCAGAAATTAAATCCGCACAAGGAAAAAAAAACTGAAAATAACAAAACTTTGTCCCCCTTTCTGGGTACCCCAAAAATAAACATTTTGCGGACACTCCCAAAAGGTCCACGGGGCCAGAAACCAGCAAAGATGTCTCCCCACCCTAATAATGGGTGATGGCTGACCTTATTTGCTGAAGGGGTCTTGTCTGCGGGTCCAGAGAAGCTAGCTCTAGGCTTACTAGACCAAGGTTGCTTGGAACCTCCCAGGGAAGATTTGAAAGATTTTTTTTCCAAATATTCTCAGTTCCAGAAGCACAATATAATTTTCTATGAGCTGAGGAGGGCCCCCGCCTGCGACAAGGCTCCTTCTCTTTCCTGGAATGTGGCAGGAAGGTACTCCCCCCCCCCCCCGTGATACCCATAATGATGTCATCCAGGGTAGCCCCAAACAGGCGATCACCCTGAAAGGGTAGATCAAGGAGAGCTTTCTTGAAGGCTTAGTCTTCAGACCAATTCTTAACAGAAAGTTTGGATAGCACAGGAGCTGCATCCAAAGCTGCATCACAAATAAACTGCAGCCCATGGACCAACTGGTCTGCTAAATCAACATAAGCAGCAGGGACCTGCTCACCCCGCAGGCCCCATTCAGTTAGGGTCTGAGACACCAGGGCTGGGGCAAAGACTGCCCGCAATGTCGAACCAGCCCTAGTAAACATGCTGCGTGCCACAGCCTACGCTTTTCTCTCAGTTGGGTCCCTAAAGGACGTGGATTCCTCTACTGGCATTATGGTAGCTTTATTCAACCTGAAAACAGGAGGGTCCACCACTGGTGAACTAGTTCACTTTTTTTAAAAGTGACTCCTCAAAAAATTAAAACGTACACAGCAAAACGTTTGGGGACCACAAAGAGTCATTTCGGTTGATCCCATTCCTTACAGGAAAACCTGTCAAAATAAGGAAACACCTTTGGAGTACGAGGTGACTTATGCGTACCAAACGACACAGCCATGTCCATGGCTACATCAGCCGCATCCTCCATTTTTAAAGTCTCTTGCGCTGCAGTGATAAGTGCGTCTACCAGCGCTTTTTAATTTGCTGCTGGGACCATGGAGGAATAATCCTCACTAATGGATGGATCTGGGGGTGTGATATTAAGTCCCCCTGGACGGGTCGCGTCCATGGCGGCATCAGGCTCAGAATCAGATGAGACTGACTGAGCAGGGGAAGACGGAAGATGCTTTTGCCCACATGCCACTTCCACCCGGGACACTAAGAACTGCAGGACTGCCGTCAGTGCAACCATGGGAAGCTGGGGTTCAGAGGGACCTTCCACCTCCATGAGGGGGTCAGTGGGGGAGATGTGACCCTGAGGCTCCATAAGAAAAGAAAGACCTTGTAGTACAAACACAATCTTTTGGCACCACTAAGGTGAGAGAGAGAGAGAGATAGATAACAGGGACCCCCAAGGACTCACAGGAAACTGAGGACGAAGAGGAGGAGCTTCGGCCTCCCCATGAGGCTTCGGTTGTCTCCAGCCTCTCCCGGACAAAGTGAAAATGGCCCCCCTGACATCATTGGGCTACACAAACATGGCCGCCAGCCGGAGACCAGCCATACTAAGGGAAGTCGGCTGCCATCAGCTACAGCATGCTGCCAGGACCTTCCCTGCACCCTCTGCAAGTGTACCCCCTCCTAAAGGTAGGACACACGTTCGGGGAGACTCCGCTGTGCCCTCCGCACCGGTCTCTGCACTGGGACCCCCCTGCACTATACCCACACTGCAAACAGTGGGACATGCACCTAGAGATCTCCTACATTGGCACACCTCCAGACTACCAGGGCAGGACACACTATCCCAGGACCATTACAGCGTGGGGATAGTGGGGGAGACATCAGGGGTCTCCACTGCATCCTCTGCTCTGGGACCCCCACCAGAATCCAGGTCCAGACAGGGGGAAAAGGAAGTGGAGAAAGCCCAGCTCACTAAGGGATTTTAAGGGATGGGAGAAGAGAACCTGCAGGCAAGTCCGGCCGTCCCTGGAGGTTACCCGGGGTCCACCCCAAAAAACCGCCAAAGGGGAGAGGAGGGACTGTACTTACCCTTCCATGGTGCGGGTAATACTCGAGACAGAATCCTCGCCACCGAAGTAGGGGAGCTGTCGTCCAAGGGACTGCTGCTGTGACTCAGGCCCAAGCCCAGTCATATGCGACCCTGCGAGACCAGCCTCTGTCTGTGAAGCTATGTCACATCCAGGCTAGCGGGCAGCTGCGGTCTGCATGCGCTCGCTGGCTGGGCTGCACCACTGGATCTAGATTATCCAGCCCGTCGCCCATCCCGGCAGCTGATTGTAGAACTCCCGAGAGAAAAAACAAAAAAGATGTAAGGAAGGAGAAAAAATTACTAGGACCAGAGATCCCACCGGGGAGCCTAGGTCCTTACTCCTGACTAGACAGATTAAAACTCATTACCTAGAGAAGAGATGGGGGTTATATACCAAGCTGAGGACGGCTTATGGGAGTAGCCAAGTATGTTTTGTTCTGCCTAGTCCTACTCCTGGAGGCGGCAATATAATCCAGTAGTATTGAATTATCAAGCACTGGGTCTGTCCATGAACGAAAGAGAAATGTATGAGCTGGCCACTGAAATTGAAGCATGATGTGCTACAGCAATGATAGTAAAGGAATTATGGAATTGATATGTTGAACACCATTAACCCCCCCCCCCCCAACATATTCACCCTCAAATACACTGAATTATGAAGATACAACATTAATTTCTTTAGCGCACAAAATGAGATAAACATATTTAATGGGCAGTAGGAAATAAAGGCGGATATACACTGCTCAAAAGAAATTAAAGGAGCAATTTTTGAAACAGAGTATAGCATTAAGTCAATTTAATGCCAAGGATATTGATCTGGTCAGTTAAGTAGCAGAGGGGGTTGCTAAACAGTTTCAGCTGTTTTGGTGTTAGTGAAATTACCAACAGGTGCACTAGATGGGCAACAACGAGACAACCTCCAAAATAGAAATGGTTTTACAGGTGGAGGCCATAGACATTTTTTTTCCCTACTCATCTTTTCTGACTGTTTTTCACTACTTTTGCATTTGGCTAGGGTCAGTGTCATTACTGGTAGCAAGAGGCGATACCTGGACCCTATAGAGGCTGCATAGGCAGTCCAACTCCTCCAGGATGGCGCATCAATACGCCATTGTCAGAAGGTTTGCTGTGTCTCCCAGCAAAGTCTCAAGAGCATGGAGGAGATTCCAGGAAACAGGCAGTTACTCTAGGAGAGGTAGACAGGGCCGTAGAAGGTCCTTAACCCATCAGCAGGACTGGTATCTTCTCCTTTGTGCAAGGAGGAACAGATGAGCACTGTCAGAACCTTACAAAATGACCTACAGCAGGCCACTGGTGTGAATGTCTCTGACCAAACAATCAGAAACAGACTTCATGGTGACCTGAGGTCCTCTAGTGGACCCTATGCCAACTGTCCAGTACCGTGGAGCTCGATTGGCATTTGCCATTAAACACCAGAATTGGCAGGTCCCCAACTGTGCTTTTCACAGATGAGAGCAGGTTCACCCTAAGCACATGTGACAGAAGTGAAAGGTTCTAGAGAAGCCGTGGAGACTATTATGCTGCCTGTAACATCGTTAGGCATGACCGGTTGGTGGCGGGTCAGAAATGGTCTGGGGAACAATAAATGTATTGAAATTAAAAATACCAAGTGAAAGTAAATAATCAAACATGTATACATATAAATAAAAATTAAATAAACAATTATTGGTAAGTTCCAGATAATAAATTCCAAAAGGAGTTGAGGTGAACGTGAAATCAACAATCCCAAGTGTAACATGACATGACTGTCCACTACGGTGATAATCAAGTGCTCACTGGGTCCCAACACCAACAAGATATAGAGATATATTATGCTCACCAGAACCGTAGGACTCAGAGTGCCATATAGCACCTGGGTCAAAACAGCTTGTTAAAGCTATGGATGGATGATCCAAAAAGGTAGGCAAACCATGAATGTTGAGGTGAAGATGTTATAGCAGATGGACCGTCACACCAGAAAGGCTCCCACTCCGTCAGATAGTCATAGATGAACCAAAAAACAAGGGAGCGCAAATAGTGTAACACTGCTAAAATTTATTGTATATAAATAAACCAAAATACACTTACAAACACTTGTGATAAGAAGCGCATAAAGATGCAAATGGTAGGCTGTCAGCAGCGTGGCCTAAGGCAGTTACTGCCACGCTGCTGACAGCCTACCATTTGCATCTTTATACGCTTCTTATCACAAGATGTTTGTTAGTGTATTTTGGTTTATTTATATACAATAAATTTTAGCAGTGTTACACTATTTGCGCTCCCTTGTTTTTTGGTTCATCTATGACTATCTGACTGAGTGGGAGCCTTTCTGGTGTGACGGTCCATCTGCTATAACATCTTCACCTCAACATCCGTGGTTTGCCTACCTTTTTTGGATCATCCATCCATAGTTTAACAAGCGGTTTTGACCCAGGTGCTAGATGGCACTCTGAGTCCTACGGTTCTGGTGAGCTTAATATATCTCCATATCTTGTTAGTGTTGGGACCCAGTGAGCACTTGATTATCACCATAGTGGACAGTCATGTCACTTTACACTTGGGATTGTTGATTTCACGTTCACCTCAACTCCTTTTGGAATTTATTATCTGGGACTTTCCAATAATTATTTAATTTTTATTGATATTTATATGTATACATGTTTGATTATTTACTTTCACGTGCTATTTTTCATTTCAATACATTTATTGTTCACTAGCGCTGCACTTTCATAGATTATCTTGTTACCACAATTTTCTTGTCAGTTGTTTTGTGTAGCAGCTTCCTTATGGTTAGCGCAATCATTTTTCTCTTTTTTATTTAATGGTCTGGGGAGCTATATCCGTGGAGGGATGCACAGACCTCTACAGGCTAGACTAGGGCACCCTGTCAGATATTGGAATGAAATCCTTGGACCCATTATTAGACCATACGCTGGTGCAGTGGGTCCTGGGTTCCACCTGATGCACAACAATGCCCGGCCTCATGTGGCGAGAGTATGCAGCCAGTTTCTGGAGGATGAAGGAATTGATACCACTGAATGGCCCTCACGCTTGCCTGAGCTAAATCCAATAGAACAGCTCTGGGACATTATGTTTCAGTCCATCCGACTCCACCAGGTTGCACCTCAGTGATGCCCTGGTCCAGATCTGGGAGGAAATACCCCAGGACACCATCCGTCGTCTCATTAGGAGCATGCCCTGACGTTGTCAGGCATGCATGCATACAAGTACGTGGGGGCCTTTACAAACTAATAAGTACCATTTTGAGTTGCTGCAATGAAATTTCAGCAAAAAGGACTAGCCTACTGCAACATTTTTTCACTTTGATTTTCGAGGTGTCATTGAATTCAGCCCTCTGTAGGTTGATAATTTTAATTTCCATCAACTGATGTGGCATCCTTTTAGCTCCTAACACGTTTCCCAGTCCATATCAGTATAGGATATCCAGCATGAGATTTTTCCCCCCCATTGAGATCTGATGTGCTTTCAAATAGTTCCTTTCATTTTCTTGAGCAGTGTATATAATTTACTGGATATATACTGAAGTTTCAAGCAAGGTCAAATCAGTAAAAAACAGTGTTTGGTTGCAATGCGTCACTGTGTGTTTAGAAGGAATATTCTTCCAATACCGATTCTAGTTCTGAATAATGTATGCAATTGGGAACAGCCCTATTTGACTAATACAAATGCAAAATCATATCCCTGTTAAGCAGGGGCAAGGCACAAATATACTTACTATCGTGTTGTAATATTCAAAAAAGCAGTGCCATTCCTAAGCCCTCTGAGTTGAATTTTAATTAAACCTACACAGAGGTAAAAAGTTACTAAAGGCAAATTGGCTATTGACTTTGGAGGGGAATTTTGCCCCAGAGCTTAGTGAATAAGGGGAAGCTCTGCTGACTTTATTCATTCAATCATGTGCAAGCTAAAATGCATGTTTTTTTCCTTACACATGATTGGGTATTCTTTACAAAGTGGATTTCCCCACATTTACCAAGATCTGCCGCAAATTCCCCTGCGAAATGCTACTTCCCTGCAAAATAAATAATGGTATTTACCGAATCCACAGAATGTGAAAACAGGAGGCTCCACAAGAACCCTGTAAACTATATTCTTGTGGTAGAAATTTAGAAATTTGGCAACAATGCAGACTGTGCGATTGTCTGATAGAAACCAAAGATGACACTTCTTGATGGCGAAAGTTTCTCACACGAGTACGGCAAAAATGGAGATGCATTAAAATGTTACATTCGGAGGTGTGTGGCAATAGGGACAAGTCATCTGATATCCCTGCATCAGCAACACCCTTATCTTGAGATTATCCTTAAAGGCGAAAGAACAAGTACAACTACAGACTTACTTTGTCTGATGGCTCTTCTGTATATTCTATCATTCCAACAGACCTTCTGTTAATCTTAGTCTTCACAGACTAGAGAAAGAAAACATTTTTTTCTATTTAAATATTCATGCCAAAAGCAATTACTAGAATAGCAATGCCTGTCCATTAGAATAGCACTCAAACTAAATAATACATAAAAACATTTGAAATATTGTGGGGAGCGACAATCAGCAAAGCCATTAACTGATCAAAGGTTGTGGGCATCCTTCACACTTATATTCATTCTTTTAATTGGCACCCCAAAGCACTAAAGTAACACATGGTATTGAGCTACCATGTTTCGAGGTGCGCTGCATCAGAAAACGTTCTTGTACGTTGGAAACCAGTTCAAATTAATGGGCAGTCCTAAAGAAAAAAAAGGACGGGAATGTGCGTGTGTGTTAATGCAATGCAACAGCCGAGAAAGGTGTGAAGGGACTTGCAAAACGTTGTCACTGGCATAATGTTTGACCACTGTGTTAAAAGCAAAGTGCATATAGAAATAAAAAATTTAAACGTGAATAAAAAGAAAAAGGAGAAGGAAAATGTGGTTGTGTAATAGGGTTGGAACACATTCTTGCTCTATTGGGCATCTGTTTTCCTCTATGCCTCGACACCTGGACATTTTTTCCCTTTATTCACCAACGCCGAGATCTTTCCCCCTGCTGATCACTGACACCAGGTTACTTTCTTCCTTTAAACCACCAACATATTAATTTTCTGTGCCTGGCAACATATACATCTTTTTTCGGCCAGGCAATTGTACTGTCGTTCCTAAGCATGACAATTGATTCAAAAGAGGTAAATGGTATAGTCGTGTCCCTTCACAGAAATTAAGCCACACCCATTTTTGCTATGGCTTCTCCACACCAACGTGCCCCACTTTCTCAAATTCTATATTTGGGAGGCATGAGATAAAAACTCTCCCTACGATCTTCCACTGTGCACATTAGGAACACAAGTGCAAAATAGAAATGTCCCAAAACTGCTGTTTGCCAGTAAAACTACCCTTTCAGTATATAAAAGTATAACATCCCCAGGTGAAGTTTGCTTGGGCTGCATGTCGTTAGTCCGTGGCCGCATTTAGGTTTCTACTGACCAGGGCTGGCCCAAGACATTGTGCTGCCTGGATCCAAGATGCTGCCCCAGCCCAAAAAAAAAAAAATCACACCCAACAAAAGGCTGCCCATATCAATTATTTTATAAAAATATAACATTTAGAAAATATATATACATATATACACTTATCTTCTTCCATAACTCACCACTGGACCACCAAACACCCTGTCTGTCCTTAGTCCTCCTGTGTCTGCCACCGCCCTAGAAGATCCAGCCTGCCCTGCGTGAGATGGAGTGTGCTGATGTCTGACGTCATTGCGCACACCACAATCACGTGAGGGACATTCCCCAGAGGGGACACTCTGCTTCCTCATACTCATCAGTTTGCACTACGGGCAGCAGTATGAGATGGGAAAATGCCGCCCGTAACCTGCCGCAAATCGATGACACACAAAACTGCTGGGAAAAAATCTTGGTAGTAAATTTGCTGCCCCTCTCCAAGTGCTGCCTGGGTCCAATGGACTTTTACATCAGTACAGGATGAAGATGACAGCAAAAGAGTGTCCCAGCACTCCCTCGGACAGGCCTACATGATCCAGGACAATTGGGGGGTTGGCTGGTTAAAGTATGTTACCACATAAGCATCCTTCTCTCATGTTTATCAATATCTGCAACTTCCAAAGTTCCCTTTTGTCATAACACCACTAGTTGTGAATGGAGATCGGAGAGTGAATATATTAGTTGCTCAGCTGTTATGGCTTCCAAACTGAGTTACAGACCTAAAACTGGTATGCGGAATAGTAAAATCAGCATGCCTGGTCTGCACATTTGCTACAGGTTAGTGACAAAGCAAAAGGATTAGGGGTCAGCCCAGCAAACTAGCATTCCCAGAATGAGTGGTGAGCGCCATGGAAGACTCCATATTTCTTATATGACAAGTTTACTTTAAGACAAACTTGTCGCATTTCCAAATCCATATAAAGTACATTACACATGAATACAGAGCTTCCAGTCCACCTTTCTAGATTTATTTATATTTGAAAACCGAAAACTTACCTGGACCCTCAAGTAAACTTTAGCTATTTCACCAGCACTTTTTGCTCCCAAAACAAACCCAGACGTTCTTGCAGTACTTACCTCCTAGGTAAGCAGGCCAGATTTTCTAGACCAGAGCCACCATATTGGGGTAGATCTATAGTTAGGCAATAGCACTTACTATCTGCTCAGAGGTAAACAAAACGCGACTTGATTTCAGTGATGTGGAACAAGCACTTTACAGCTGTAGTCTTACTTAAGGTGGTAAGCTTAAAAGGAAAACTACTTTTTAAAAGAAATCATCAAGTATGATAAAAGTTTTACCTGTTGTAAATTGTTGCAACATAAAAATGAAAAAGCGATAGTGTAGTGGATGTACAATTTGATATCAAACTCTTTTAGAGCTAATTTACTGCAAAAGATACTAGTTTTAAAATACAATATTCTCTAGTGGATGCTTCCCACAACATTTCAAAGGTTTGAGAATGAAGGAGGCAGCCATAGGCAGTGCAGTTCCAAAAGCGTGGGTACTGCTGCCACTTCTTCCTAACTAAATGCAGTCCTATGCATCACATACTCACATCAGTTCGGTCACCACGTCTCATAATAACACTGCTGAACGTTTGGGGCAGCTCAGAGGATTCTGTACTGACCAGATCCTTCTGTTAAAAAAAAAAAAAAAAGAGACATAACAGAAGCAATGCTCAGACTCAGTTATTTGTGGAATGGAGAGCCATTTTTACACTATTCATGCTAGCTTGATGTTTGCATTTTATACAAATGCCTTAATACATAACTTTCCCCCCTAATGTAAAATTCCAGCTTTCATTTAACTTTAAGTGGCTTGGACCAAGCAGGCCCAAACTACTTCCATTATGGTATTATGTGGCTTACGGCGTGTGTTTTATCATACTGTTGTAACATGGACTACATACAATCTGCAGCGTTGTGCTCCGACAACAGTACAGGCAACTTCTCGTCTGCTGCTGGAACAAAATCGAGTGGGCCTGGATGCTTCTCTGCCATTCAGGAGAAGCTGTGTAAATCAAAGAATAAAAGTCTTTTTCTGATTAGCTGAGGTGGCTGAGGTGGACAGATGACATATTGGGCAATCAAAAGAATGCATATATTCATTGATAAAAAGTACTAGGTTTCTACTGAATCGTAAAGAAGCATTCAGGCCGATTCTGTTTCATTTTGGAAGCAGATGGATATTTGCACATCCTGCTGCAGAACAAGGCGCCACTTACTGCACGTAGCTAATGCTACTATATTATAATACATCACACACAGTAATGTATCGGAAATAGCTTGTTTTGGCCATCCTGGCCATAGTAAACTATTTAGTGTCAAATGAAAGCTGGAATACTACTTTAACTAAAAGTTACATCAGCATGCGGATATGAAATAATCTTACCTTCGTTAAACATTTTTTGCTTTTTTTACAATTGCTATTTTTCCTCTTCCTGGTTAAGTGAGGCACAAGTGATGTAGCCCTGGCCTCAGCTGCATCCTGGAAGGCTACATCACCTCTGAACTAACTTAGTGAAAAAGGCCACCATTAAAAGATTGTGACTAACGAGAAAATATAGGTATGCAAAGGATAAAAACCCTTTAATTATCTATTAGAATCTGTAGATTGTAATTACCAAAGTTTTCTAAAAGTGAGTTTGATTATCATTTTTATGAGGAGGGTGAAGTTCCTCAAGGGGACATCAATAGACATCAACAAATACAACCAAAGTAACATGCATTTAACCAGTTACTTACAGTCCAAAAAGGCTGATTAGTTGTTTACCCTTATATAAAACAGGTCTCCAGCCAAAACGTTTCTCTGTTTTCAAAACCACCCGAGCCCCTGGTGGACGGACGCATGCGCGATCAGGAAGAACGGAGGCCATCTTCTTGGTTTGAAACAACATCACGCCGGCGCTAATACACCATGATACGCTGCTGCCACTCTGCATTCATGTAAGCTACATTCTTCTACTCATAAATAAAGCCATTTAAGCATATTACGCTATGAGAGGCCTTTTTGCTTATGTTTTTGAGATGAACAAGATGGTTAGGCGGCTCAACATGTTATCCTGAGAGTGAAGAAGAGTGTGATCCAGACTGAAGAAGAGTGTGATCCAGACTCCTATTTTCCGCTACCTGCAGTTTGCCTTTTGTGACCTGTCTAGGTCTATCTATTTGGTAAGGGCATATCAATGAAATTTCTGGTGGTGGAACTATTCTACTCTTTTGCACTATCAAGCCTGCTGGTGTGATTTTTTAGCTTCACGTGATTTATATTACCTCTTATGGACTAATAATTATTTGTCTTTTGGATTAGCGGTACACCTCCACCTATAAAAATTTTTGTGCGTTTCACTCAAAATATAGTTTTCTGTTATATTCTATATTAGTGCTGTTGAGGACAATGGGGCACAGTTCAACACAATCCTGATAAGAAAATATTACTGCATAAGACTTAATGTGCTTGTACCTCAGAGCGAAACGACAGAAACGGTATAAGTGAACGCTGTGGCTTGTTTTCTGAAAAAAAAAAAACATTATCATGAAAACATAGAATAACCAAGCATTGCTTTCTGCCATAAGGATTTATCACAAATGAGGTCCATGTCTTACCTGCTGTAACCTTTGACTTCGCTTCCTCACGCAGTTTCTCTAGTTCTGCTTTCAGCTTCTTGTTTTCTTCTTCTGCCTCCTGTAGCTTTCTATTTTAATAAAGAAAATTGAATCATAAAAACAGAGCAGGCAACTTACTGTATTATTCTTCATGTCTCATGTATGAGTAACTGACGCACTCATATGGCAGCATACTGCCATGACAAAAGACATATGATTGTTAATCGTCATAAAAGATCACTAAATGCAGTATTCTAGGAAGAGAGGACTATGACTTATGTATGAATCCAGAATACCACTCAAGAAAGGGGCACCATTTTGGGACTTGGTGCAGACATGATATACTTCAGTCAACCCACCTATCTGTTTCATGGTTCTCAGATTTAAATTTGTTCAACTCCTCCTGAATAGTCTGCTTGGCTCGGATCTCTGCATCAAGGGCAGACTGGAGCTCTAAACGTCCCGAAGCCTCTAATTTCTGCAATCTGCGTGCTTTCCACTGGCTTTCCTAAAATGAAAGACAATGCAATAAAACTCGTCTTATTGGGGCCCTGGTGTACAAACTGTAGAGGTTAGCAATTCCATTCATCATGCAAAGACCGATCACAACCATTTTATGTTGCAAATCAACAAGCAGATTATACATATAACTGCTGATTTAGGATTTGTATTTCTTGCTTCAAAATTTTCAAGTCTGTTGTACACATTAGCTGCATAGCTTGTTTTGCTTTAAGGAAGGATTCAAATGCGGCTCTATGATGTCTATGGGCCTGCACGACAGCCCTACACCAGACAATTTATTTTCTCAGTGTACAACTACTATGCCACACATACATATGTACGCACGTTGGCCCTAGATACCCCAGTGGACCAAAGATTCACCAAGTCCTCTTTGTTTTTCCCATGCGTAGAATACCAAAAGCACAATAGGAAACAGATGGGCCTAAAAAACCCTTATGGAAGGCCAAAAGAGAACTGAAGTGTATTTTACCAAACATATCCAACCTTAACAGCTCAGGATTTGTTATATTTTTCTTGAAAAAAAAAAATAAAATATTCCTTATTGCACCATACCCCTGTCTTGCTGGATGGCGTTTGATTTCCAGAACTCTTCAATGCCTCAAGCTCTTCAGTCATTTTGACAGATAAAGCCTGTAGATATACACGAGACTGCTTCTCATCATTCACCCTAAAAACATTAGGCATAGTGGTCAATATTCTGTAGTGTAGAAAACGACAAAACATTAGAAAAAGGATTTTTCCAAATAAGTTAAATCAAGACCCCTAAAATTAAAATTTGTGCTCCCCAATTCACAGCATCCCCTCTTACTCCAAGAGGCATTTTCACAACCCCTGACAGCAAACCATGACAATCCAGCCAGGAAAGCAGAGGACTTGCAGTTTTTTTTTATTTTTTTTTAAACTGGGGACTTAAAAAATCAGCTACACAAGAGAGGGCCACACATCTTCAGACACAATAAGAAATGGCTATATTTTCTAAAGGCTCCTCTGGATAGCTGCCAACAGTCACCCCCACCTTTTCATCTCGGGGGAACGCCTTGTAGTCACTGAAAAAATACAAGGCGTTCTGGGAACGGCGGTGGTGCCCAGCGTGTGACCTCCTATGGTTACGTTGAGAGAGGGCAGCAGCTCAGCAATGGACCTGGAAGACTGCTGCCATCACTGTAGTACATGGTGACAACTACATGGATTTGCAGATTCCACAGGGATCAATCAGATATGAGATATGCATACTTACAACGTAACTATCAAAATAAAATTCATGCCTAAACAGCTTAAAGTTCCAATAAAGTAAAGTCAGCGCCTTACAAATATAGAACAGCAGCTAGCAAACAGTGTTAATATACAAACACCAAAATAACATGTAAACACCCAATAAGACTCAATGTAGAGTGGGATGTTAACTGCTTCATTGACACCCGTTAGAACAATAGCCATTCTCCATTATTGCTGACTGTGTTGTATATTCCTGTATTTCTGATCTTCGTGTGTATATGTGGATTTACATATGTGTATACATATATATGCCTTTTATATATGTGTATGTTTCAACGTATTCTCATGTATATAGGAGCTATTCTTCTAATTTTCCACATATACTTACAAGTTTTTCATCTGCTCATTGATATTCGCTGGATAAAATAGTCACTTTCCAGTGTATGTTTTTATATTCTTGATCTCTATATGTTTAATATATATATATATATATATATATATATATATATATATATATATATATATACCTGTATATATATATATATATATATATATATATATATATATATATATATATATATATATATATAAATAAGCTATTCCATCTGTTTAGATAACTTTTTCTGCTTCTGATAAATTCCTCCTTTATATATTTTTATGCATATATTCTTTCTGTACATGTATTCTGTACTGGGACTCTTCACCCGTTTCCCAATAATATAATTCAGATACCCTTTAAGGTTATGGAGTCTTCTAGCTTTCCCCCTGTTTTTTTTTTTTTGTTTACAAGGTTAATCCCCGTTAACCTGATAGTGCTGATTGTTTCTTAGTAAACAGGAAGTATTGCCATCAAGATGGCGCTGAAACAGGAAATGAGGTTCCGGCCGCCTCTGCACTCTCTATCATCATAACAGGAAGTGGGGTCACCAATATGGTGGCGGAACAGGAAGTGATGCTCAGGTCGCCCCCCATTACTGAATTATGTGGAACAGGTGAGGATCCCCAATATAAAAGGCACCCTGACATGTACCAATGCTGCTCCTGAGGAAGCGTTCTAATGCGAAACGGCCGTAGAGCAGTGCTACATGACAGATGTCCATAGCCACCAGTCTGGTGGCTTTTCATGTAAGTGCTCTTCAGATGTTTGCACTATTTGGATCATTATCAGATGTTTTTACTAAGTTTTAAAGTTGCTGGTCAAATCTTTGTTTTAAATAAATACTACACTATGGGAAGATTTGTTCCTGCCTATGTATGCTGATTCACACCTGCTTTGCTGGAGTATTGGAGGAGATATCCACTGGTGGGAACCCCCTCATGTCTGGCTCCGCTCAAGACCTGATATTACACTAAACCGCAGTAGCGGTCTTGATAAGGCAGCATATCGGTCTGGTGACTGTGCATTCCTATTTTTGGTGAAGGAGTGTTTATTTAAATATACCGGCACTGAATATCAGCACAATTGTGGATTTATTTTAAAAACTTCCGATGGACTGAATTATTATTATTTTGTCACTTTAAATCACTGTTTGTTTAAACGCTGTAACTTATTTCATATGTATGTGACATAATTATATTTTATTTTTGGATCATTTGTCACCTTTATCACAGTTTTTAGCACTGCAACCTTATTTTACAAGCTTAAAGTTACAACTTTGGCGGCAGCACTGGCAGAGGGGATTCTTATCAAAGTTGCTACAGGTAAATCATTAAAACACATATATGATCACACTCAGTTTTTCACAGTGATGTGCTGTGTGCGCCTCATGCAAACTATTTCACTATCTAAAATTGTTTTACCAGTATCAACTCAATGATGTAAAAAAAAAAAAAAATGCTGACATTCACATATTCATCCTAACTATGGTGTATGGTGTCAGTGGATATTTAAGAATATGAATAGAAGATTAGAAAAAAAAAATGTGTACCAGAGCAGGGGTGTTCTATGAACCTATTCAAATCGTGGCCAGAATGGCATGACACACTAGGCCTGATCCAGGTAGACCTCACATACAAAGGAATATGCACAGTATAGCATTTTCCCTAAACAGGGAACATTCACAGCTCTGTGAAGTGAAGATATGAAGTGAAGAAGAAATTTGCACCAGGGTGCAAAAATCTCTTGAATACATTGTCTGAATGACCATAAAAATAAAAATATCAAGAAGCGCCAGGCGGCCAATAGTGTAACAATAAGTATATAATTAAACAAAGTAACAGGTTCAACTCACAGGATAGCCATAAGTGTCTGTATGTGCCCAGGTAAGCTGAGCAAAGGATCCCCCATGGGATTGTGGAGTGGTCCTAGCTGCAACGGCAGCTCTGTGGTGACAGGAGAGGGGATGATGAAACCATGAGGTGGAGAACTGACCAATCGGAATGCATTTCAAAGGCTAGGATACGCCTCGGCTGAGGAAAGCGGCAGCTAGTACCACTCCACGATCCCATGGGGAATCCTTTGCTCAGCCTACCTGGTCACATACAGGAACTTATGGCTATCCTGTGAGTTGAACCGGTCACGGTGTTTTATTCTATATGTATTAAACCTTGTTACACTATTGGTCGCCTGGCTCCTCTCTCTCCCCTCTTTTCCTATACTATGAAAAAAAGATTAATTGGGCGACTTACAAAATAAGATAAAATACAAAACAGCCCACATGGCTGCAGACACACCAAGACAAAAAAATGATTTAATAATCTCAATGTCGGTCTCCTTAGAAATATATAAAGGATTGTGTTTAGGAGGAGACTTTTTTTTTCTTTTATCCGATTTGAAGGATTGACCAGTCCTCAAAAGTTCTGTCATTACATTAGCCAAGAACTTTTATATACTTTTCAATTCTGAAAACTATATATTATAGGCACATATTTATAAATAAAAAAAGAGGTAAAGCTGAGTAGCTGAACATACACAAAAAACTGCCTACCACTGAAGAATGTCTGTGATTTGGGCCTCCCAGTTGGCTAACTTTTCTTTCTTGTCTTCTAATAACTGTATTTCTTCTTCCAGTTTTCTTTGAGAGGCAGCCATCTTTTCCGATGTGGCAGTAATCTGCAAAGTGGAAAAATAAAAAAAAGAAAAAAGAAGATCCTAGTCATTTTCAAACATGCCAGTAACAATCTTACAGATAAGAGGTGGACAGTCTGGGGCCTATATCCCCTAGAAAACTGTTCTTGATATATCAAACAGAATACAATACATTGCACTAAAGGCTGTAGATAGAAACATGTAGTACTACTGGGAAAAAAATTAGGACAAAAACTAAACATTCCAAGGTCTCACCCTCTCCAGATCTTCCTTGAGTTTCTGGTTCTCTTCCTTCAGCTGATTTTTCTTCCGTTCATTTGTCTTCTTGATTTCCTGAAGTTCCTCCTCTTTTGCTCTTGCACTGATTTAAATGCAAAAAAAATAAATTAATATTGCCTAAATAATTATATTTAGCTCATCTCGCAGGAATATGCAGAAATTATGTAAAGCAAGCACATAAGGGTGGACCAGGACCACATCCCTGCAATGGGAAACATTTTACATTGCCAGGCTAACATAAACATGGACCTAGCATAGATTTGCCCAGATGCTGCTATCCTTGGCTCTTCAAGAAGTCTTTTAGTCATCTCTACTTTAGACAGTGGATAAGCAGCCTGATGCCTTGCTTTTTGCTTACTCAGCAAAGACTCTTGAGACTCCAGCCTTTTAGTGTGGAATGAAAGGGAGTGAAGTGGGCAAAGTTAGAAACCATTTATGGTTTTAATTGCAGTCTCTGTCCCCTCTGTCTTTATTTCTATGTCCCAGTTGTAGTTCTATCCCCCCACTGCCTGAAGTGGTGACAGGAAATAGAATTTAGGGGAAATTTACAGGTATGCACAGTGGCATATATTTAAGACTGAATGACATTCACCAAAAACATTCACTGGTTATGAATCATTCACACATTCACCAGGATATTGAGTGCTTGGTAATCTCCGTTAATTTGGGGAGTCCTAGCAAAAAACCTTTAAAGAATTAAAAAAAAAAACTAAAAAGAAAAACCAGAAGATTTACAAGCAGTAATTTTTTGTAAAGGTCACGTTCATTTCTTTAAAGAAATATGCCCCATAACTTCAACGTGAACAACTTAAATTCCCTATCACCGCAATGGAAATTCAACAAGCTAATAAATATTCAGCAAATCACAAATACCCAAGTCCGGATGGTTATCCAGATGATTTTTTAAAAATTCCTATCCATGGAAATATCCCCTGTGCCAACAGATCTCTATAACTCTATAACACCCATAACAACCCATATCCCAAATTTAATGAAACCGATATCAAATTAATATTAAAAAATGGGAAAACTCAAAAGCACATTAAATTTTACAGCCTAATCTCGTTACTCAACACCAATTACGAGATATTAGCAAAAATTATGGCAGACCGCATTCGACTCATATTACCCCACTGTTCACCCCTCATCAACTGGGCTTCCTTCTTAATAAACACTATCTTGGATATACAAACTGCCATTGCAGCCATAGCCCAAATAAAAAAACGTCATTCTTCGCCTCACCCTATGATGTTTTTAAGCCTGGATACCGAAAAGGCTAGGATTAAAAAAAAAAAAAAGAATTGTTGTTCAGTGGTGTCCGACTCTTCGTCCCCCCATGGATCATAGCGCACCAGGCTTTTCTGTCCTCCACTGCCTCCCGTAGCTTCATGTTCATTGTTTCAAAGATGCTATCTATCCATCTTGTTTTTCGTCATCCTCCTCCTTTTCCTCTCATGCTTCCTACCTTTAGGGTCTTTTCCAATGAGTCCTCACTTCGCATTAGGTGGCCAAAGTATTTGAGTTTCAGCTTCAGGATCTGTCCTTCCAGTGAATATTAAGGGTTGATTTCCTTCAAGATTGACTGATTTGATCTTCGGGACTTTCAAGAGTCTTCTCCAACACCATAGTTCAAAAGCATCAATTCTCTGGTGTTCAGCCTTTCTTATGGTCCAGCTTTTACAGCCAAAAAGGTTACTACTCGGAATACCTTAGCTATGACTATACAGCACTCTCTCAGTAGAGTGAGGTCTCTGCTTTTTAGAATTTTGTCTAGGTTTGCCATTGCTTTCCTCCCAAGAAGCAAGTGTCTCTTAATTTAATGGCTAGTGTCACCATCTGCCCCGATCTTGGCGCCTAGGAAGATAAAATCTGTCACTGCTTCCATTTCTCCTCCTATTTGCCAAGGAGTGATTGGACCGGTTGCCATGATCTTTGTTTAATTAATGCGCAATTTCAGACCAGCTTTTACGTTCTCCTCTTTTACTTTGAGTTAGGAGACTCCATTTCTTCTTCACTTTCTGCCATTAGTGTGGTATTGTCTGCATATCTCAGGTTATTTCTCTCAGGGATCCCAATTCTGGCTTGTGATTTGTCGATCCTGGCATTTCACATGATGTACTCTGCAGCGAAGTTAAAGTAGGGTGATAATATAGATCCTTGCCGCACTCCTTTCTCAATTTTGAACCAGTCAATTGTTCCATGTCCTGTTCTAACTGTTGCTTCTTGACCTGCATACAGGTTTTTCAGAAGACAGGTGAGGTGGTCTGGTATTCCCATTTCTTTCAGCATTTGCCACATCTTGTTGGGATCCACACAATTAAAGGCTTTACTGTAATTAATAAAGCAATAGTAGACATTCTTCTGGAACTCCCTTGTTTTGTCCATTATCCAGCAAATGTTGGCAATTTGATCTCTAGTTCCTCTGCCTCTTTGAAATCTAACTTGTGGTAGCTTTTGGTTCACATGCTGCTAAAGCCTAGCTTGTAGCATTTTCAGCATAACCTTGCTGGCGTGTAAGATGAGTGCGATCGTACGGTAGGTTGAACATTCTTTGGTATCAAAAATGTAAATGACCTCTTCCAGTCCCGTGGCCATTGCTGAGTTTTCCAAATTTGTTGGCATACTGAGTGCAGCACTTTAACAGCATCATCTTTTAGGGTTTTTAATAACTCAGCTGGGATACCATCACTTCCGCTAGCTTTATCAGCAATGCTTTCTAAGGCCCACCTGACTTCGCTCTCTGGGATTTTTTGGTTCAAGATCAGTGACTGCATCATTGTGGTTATACGAGACATTCAGATCTTTCTTGTATAGTTCGTCTGTGTATTCTTGCCAATTCTTTATAGAATAAAATAGAATGGTCCCTCTTAAATCACATACTCTCATTCAGAGCTTTTGAATACACATTCTCATTTATCCAATATATCTATTGCAACCCCCATATAAAGCTGATTAATGTTAATGAACTCTCACCCCCAATACCTATGGTCTGTCCCCTCTCTCCCATTCTTTTTAGCACAGTTCTGGACCTACTTCTCAGGCTTTTAGAGAACCAAACCACCTTTTAGGCAAACAAATATAGGTCATTAAAAAAACAATTAAGGGCAATACAGTGGGTAAGTGGTTAGTAGTTCTGCCCAGCACCACAAGGGTCATTGGTTTGAATCCCCACCATGGCACTACCTGCTTTGAGTTTGCAAAAAAAATAAAAATAAATAAAATGGCAGCCTTCGCAGATGATCTGCTCTTATGCACCTCTTGTCCTAAATCTTTTCTTCCCAACATATGATGAATCTTTTGTCTTTAATCAGTTCTGACAAACCCAAACACTTTACCTAACCAACTGCACCAAACCCCAATGGAGCAATCTTTACCCCTTTATTTGGTGCAGAGACAACATTACTTACCTTTGAGTATCTATTTACCCACAAACTATTTGTACAAAACCCATCATCACACAATTATTGTGCTCCCTTAAAACTAGGATTACTACCTGGTTGCATTTCAATATCTCCAATATGGGCAGAATCAGTTTAATAAAAATGGTCGCATTTCCTAAACTTTTTTTTTTTTTTTTTTTACACTATGCAGGTCCTTCCCATTTATCTTAAACATTCTGATCTTAAATATATCTATAGGATATTCTGAGAATATGCCGGGGGCAGTTGCAGAGCAACCATGGGATGGGCCTGTGCATTTTATGACATTTTTTTACGGATCTCTAACTGTATAACTTGGCCTCCCTCACCAGATATGTAAGGGTTGGATTTTCGTCACTGATCTATACTGATACAGAATTGGGATCAGTACATGTTAACTCAAATCAACCTGGTGTATGCCCTCCATATCCATAAAGGGCTTTTCCCTATAGAGACAAATGTGAATCCTCTCTTGCATACTACCTGGCTTGTGTGGCATAAGATTTTTACCCATAATATGTTAATTTGCCATACATCTGTTTTTCTAACTTTGTGGAAAAACGCGGACCTCCCAGAATCCAGAGGACTACCGACCCTCAAACACCATCAAGGACGACTACATCAAATTCCTAGTAAACAACAATAAACTGCTAATACACACAAGGAGTGAAAAGTATGTTTGACAGCGAGGACCAATCACATATATCCACTCACCCTGCGCTCAAAACATAATAGGATGGCAACTTTAGTTAAAAACCTTTGACACAAAGTCTGAGCAGCTGCTATACAACAAAAGATGCTAAAAAAGGTGTTAGAGAATATTCAGAACACTAAAATATATCTAAAACACTAGCAGCGCTAAAAAAGGACTCAAGTGCTTCAACACAAGTCCTTCGAAAACCATATGTATGTATGTATGTATATATATATATATATATATATATATATATATATATATAAACAGTCCAGTCCGTAAACCAGTGTGTCACATGAAGTCCATCAGATAAGGTGAGGGAGTGAGGGATCTTGACTTATCCACCAAACATCCACCACCATTCGGTGCACAAGGGCACGAATGGAGTTTTATCTCACAGTTCAGTGCACAACACCGTGAGGTCGAACAGATTTTTAAAAAACATTGGCCAGTCCTGTGTATGGATAAGGTCCTGTGTGAAGTGCTACCTGATACAACCTTCATATACAGAAGGGGACCAACATTCGGAGATCAGGTTGTGAAAAAAGTATTGGACCCCCCAAAGAAGCCGAAGATGTTTTGGGATAAGACAGTAGGTTTTGTGGCATGTAGGAAGTGTAAGACCTGTAAACAGGTAAATACGCACTTGAGGAACTTTACTAGCTTCACGTCCCCGTCTAATGGACAATCATTTGAAATAAAGGATCTAATCACCTGCAGTAGTACACATGTTGTATACTGCTTGCAGTGTCCATGCAATTTATTATACATCGGAAGGACCAAACGAACGATAACAGTCAAGGTATCAGAACACATTACTAATATTCGCAATGGCTTTAAGGATCACAGTGTATCCCTTCATTTCCGTGACTTCCATAACAGTGATCCCACCCATCTGAAATTTTGGGGGGGTGGAGAAGGTAGAACCAGTGTGGAGGGGCTCGAATAGGGTCCGTGAAATAACAAAATGTGAAACACACTGGATCTACCTAACTGAATCTTTGCATCCCAAGGGCCTGAATGTGGACTTGGATATTAATTGCTTTATCAGCAATTATTGATATATTGATGCAGTTCATATCCTGGTCCCGTTTTTTAGTGTCTTTTTTACCTCTGTATTCTGTGTCCATTTTAATGGATTTTAAAATATTCCAAATGATTTATATAGTGTCTTATGGTATCACGTTTTTAGATATCGGATTGGCTGTAGGTTTATTGAAATTTTAAAACCTTTGTAATTTTTTAGATAATATATCATGCTAATAGGTCTGGGTTGTGACCTTTTTAAGCTTATTTTTAATCTTTGTCTTATCCTTGTAAAGTATCAATTTTAATCATTAATTTGTATATCTGCTATTTAATATCAATGTATCCTTTTGATGCCGAAGTCGATATAGGTTTTTAGAATGAGTTATATATACTGATATATGTATAATGAAAGGCATTCAGTGGAATATATGGATGCTGCATGTAAGTGCTCTTAATTACTATTAAGGTAATAAAACTGCCCTGCTGTCATGGATATCCAGTATGGCAATAGGGTAGCGGTAATCGCAAGCGTTGTATTTTCTTCGTTTGCATAGCCTTAGCTGTAGCGTCAACCGAAAGTGATGTACTAATTTTATTCACATAGCCGTAGTCCTGGCGGATGTGCGAGGACACGCATTGGGGTCTGGAAACCGGATGTCGTCATCAGCTACACATTTCCGGTGGGACGGTAATTATGGCGCTGGCGCGCCGGACGGAAGTCCGAGTCCGTGTATCGAGGCGTCGATACCGGATGTGGTCATAGATCATGTACTTCCGGGTAATGCCGAGCATGGCGCAGCTGCGCATGCGCCGGCGTTATCATAAATAGAGATCGACCGTGCCGCGCACACAGGCTCTCAGTAGAAGTCAACAAGACGAAACGCGTCAGCGCTGTTGTGCGCGGTCGCCCATCTGATCAACATCACGCCGGACATCATCCATGTTCCCTCTACTGTAAGGAATTTGAATTGGTGGCCATCCAGCGTGTATATGTTTGACTCAATGCCTTCATTAACGGCCTTCCTGTAAGTAGACATCTGGAGGGGAGAGGGGCTCAGTTTGGGTTTTCCATTAATAAATTGTTTTGCGGAATTACACTATTGTCGCCCCCACTCTGTTCATTTGCATGTGGTTCTGGACGGAGTAATAGTTGGAAGGAATGAGCTAAGTGGTTCCAGTCTTGAGTCCTACACCCGCTGATTGGTGGATACTTTGAAGGATCATTTTTCACCTTTTTCTGGTGAGTTTTGAGAATAGGGGGGGAGCACCGAATGGTGGTGGAAGTTTGGTGGATAAGTCAAGATCCCTCACTCCCTTACCTTATCTGATGGACTTCATGTGACACACTGGTTTACGGACTGGACTGTTTATATATATACATATGGTTTCGAAGGACTTGTGTTGAAGCACTTGAGTCCTTTTTTAGCGCTGCTAGTGTTTTAGATATATTTTAGTTTTCTGAATATTCTCTAACACCTTTTTTAGCAATAAACTGCTAATACCCTCCAAAAGACAGCCATGGAGATATTTCCATACTTCTCTCCATTGTTTAAAACTCTCCCAAAAAGACTGGGCAATCTATTGGACTGACTTCTGAGCTTGTCCTGACCCAGAAAAGAAAGAAGTCTTAGGTGAATACAGATTCTTCCATCAATCTATGGACTATTTTTCCTTGTCAACCAGCGTTAATAAATGGACACAATCCCAGCAACAGATGGATGACATTCTAAAATCACTATGACTATCCTAGGAAATAATCAAATGCAATGTACTGCAAAATGATTAGTTGAACTGGATGGACTTGTGTCTTTTTTCAACCAAACTATGTAACTAAGCTCCAATTCTTCCATCATTCCTAAACCCCCCCCCACACCGATCACTCCTTCTGGGTCTCTTCCCGCTGTTTTCTTAAAATGCGGACACCTACATGCAAACTTGTTCCATGCTATCTGGCTTTGTTCCAAAATAAAACATTTTGGACTGCAGTTGTACGATATACCACCTTAGATCCAGTGAACGATCTCCCCTTAACTCCAGAGTGGGTACTTTTTGGATTCATAGGCATCCCTGGAGTCAAAATCTCCAAAGGCTGCAAACAATTGCTCACTATTATACCTCTTGTGGCAAAGAAAGCCATACTCCATAAAAGGATTTACCCCAACCCCCATTTTATTTCATTGTTTAACCAGTTCTGTACCGGAAGGATTTGCCCCCTTAATGACCAGGCCCCATTTTGCGATTCGGCACTGTGTTACTTTAACGTACAATTGCACGGTCGTACGACGCTGTACCGAAATAAAATTGACGTCCTTTTTTCCCCACAAATAGAGCTTTCTTATGGTGGTATTTGATCACCTGTGCGATTTTTTGCGCTATACACAAAAAAAGAGCGACAATTTTGAAAAAAAATATATATATTTTTCACATTCTGCTATATAACATTCCCAAAAAAAAATTGAAAGATCAAAATTTTTTTACATTTTAGGCCAATTTGTTTTCCGCTACATATTTTTGGTAAAAAAAAAAAAAAAAAAAAAAACATTTGCAAGCAGCATATTTTGATTGGTTTGCGCAAAAGTTATCGCGTCTACTAACTACGGGAAAGATTTATGTCATTTTTTTTTTTTTTACTAGTAATGGTGGCGATCTGTGATTCTTTGTGGAACTGCGATATTGCGGCAGACAGATCGGACACCTGACATTTTTGACACTTTCGGGGGTACCAGTGACATTACTACAGTAATCAGTGCTAAAAATATGCACTTTTATTGTAATAATGCCATTGGCAGGGAAGGGGTTAACACTGTTGGTGATTAAGGGGTTAAATGTAAGCCTAGGGGAGGGATTCTAACTGTGGGGGGGGGGGTTGGGCTTGTGAAATGATCACAGAGACATGCGATCCTATATAGCAGGATCACATGGTCTCTGTGTTCATCCCAGGGAGAAGGACAGTCGGCTGTGTTTACAACAGCTGACCGTCCTTCTCTCTCAGCGGGGAGAGATTGCGAGTGTCAGACGGCAAATCGGTGCCGCCTGACACACGCGCCGGCTTCCCTGCTGATGATCCGGAGCGCGCCGCCAGCCCCTAGCTCCTCCTAGGCAAATGACGTATCCATACGTGGTTTTGCCTGGGAGAGGGACTCTGCCGCCGTATATATACAGTATATGGTCGGCAAGTGGTTAAAGAAAAGCTTTTGTATGTATTATGTATGGACTGGGTAGAGGTAAAAAAAAAATGCTTTCTAAATTCTTTGACATTTGGGAGTCTTTTATTCAAAACTTACCTGTTGACACCGAAAAAACACCACGATGTTTTTGAAATACCCAATGGTATCCAACTAGACTATTAGCTAAAGACCCTCAAATTGAAATCCCACTCCCACTAACTCCTACCTTGTAATACTGCCAAACACAAACAGATACCCACCAAAATAATGCTCCATACTGAACTCTTTGTTTTATTAACCTATTATTATTACCACTATTATTTTTTGAGGTATTATTTTTTTCCAGGTACCCACTCCCATTTCCGCTCAAATTACCTAGGTGATCCCTTAGTAAACATGCCGGCACCATGGACCAGAAGACCAATGAGTAACCAGCCAGGGTGAGGACAGTGATAGATCCTTGAACAGGTAAGTGTCCTTTTTTTTCATTAAAATTCAGCAGCTACAGTATTTGTAGCTGCTGACTTAACTTTTCTTTTAAAACTTTGTTTATTAAAGTTTTCAATAAGTGTATACAGTGCAAGATAACAGTGCAAACAAATTATGTATACAATTGAAGTACAAGAGCACATAGGCAGAGATCATCAAAAGCATATCACGAAAGAAGAGGATCATCACAATGATATCGGACAAAGGAAATATGGTCAAAGCCAGAGGTACAACCCATCAGTAGGGGTTCTGCACCTCCAGTTTGGTTAATGCAACTCACAGGCGGGGAGGTTTGGTGAAAAGGACATGGCCTAAGTGCCCTTAATTAAATTAACAGGCAAGGGGGCAAAAGAGAAAGGGGAGGGGATGGAGGCGTGAGGGAAAAGGGGAGCCCTGCACGGTACACTGAAACATCCTCATCTACAGCTGAAGGCAACTCATTACGTCAAGAGTAGGGAATGGTTTCAGGTTCAGGCCGACATTATGTATGAGCCATGGCTCCCAAAGCTTTAGAAACGTAGCATGTGTGTTGTTCAGGATCAAAGGGAGCTTCTCATGCACTATGGTCCCAGACTCAATACAGCCTAAAGATTATTTTTAATCACATGCTGTATGGGTAAAGTGACTATTTCTCAGTGTTGTCTTCTAAGTCAAATGCTGTGGTAACCCTTAATGTTGTATGCATTCTCATTTACTAAAAATAAAAATATATGCTCTGGGGAAGTAAAGATGAGAGGTTCTAACCCTTCTCCTCTCCAAGACATAGGCAAAAACCTGTCATTAGGCAGATATTGTAGTTTGGAAAAAAAAACTGAAAATAGAAAAACAAAGAGGAACACGTCTACATTTCTCCAGTTTTTAAAACACGCAAATACTCAGGTGAAAAGAAGGTAGAAGTGAAACTGCTACCTGTCATGTCTGGTTTTTCCAATGGCCTCATGCATTCCCTCCATCTCATGTCTTAGTGATATCAGTTCTGTTTCCTTCTCCCCCAGTTCTCTACGGAGCACTTTTGTCTCATTGGCATGTTCAGCTTCCCGACGTGCAAACTCTTCCCGCAACTGGCAAAGGTCACTCTCCAATTGGTGGTTCCTCCTTTCAAGTTCCAATTTCAGCTGGGTCATCTCGGAAACATGAAGTGAGCCACTGATGACAGGTGAAGTAACAGACTGCTGTGTCTACACCAAGACAAGCAAATTCAATTATGAACAAAAAAGTTGAAGATATGCAGTACATAGATTTTATCATTTATCACAAAATAGATGTTACGGAATAGATCAGAACACACACTCCTTACCTTTACTCTTTCCAGATCCTCTACAGCCTGAGCCTCACTCCTCTCTCGCAGCTTCCTTTGCCTCTCCACTTCTATGGACAAATCTTCTGCTAATGATTCGGCCTAACAAAAAAAAAAATTGACTTCTGGCTTAATCAAAAAATATAGTCATCAAATAATGGAAATGAGAAGGTGGTGCCGAGAGTTAAAGAAAACTCAAGGTTATAGTACTATAGTTTAATAAGCATATCCCTTCACTCAGTTTGAGCAGCTCCCAAGCACCATCCTGCGCTCCTCTAACTCAGTTATGTGCCAATGTAATTCTCATATGCTCAAATCACTGCTGGATAACTCCTAGGTAATTTCCTACTTTGGTCCTTATAGTTTTCATAAAACAAATTCATATGCTTCCATAGATCTCTTCACAAACTTTAATTTTTTTTTTTTTTGGACAAGCCCAGCCTTTTAGGTTCACATCACTCACCTCTCTTCTGCTGGCTTCAGCTTTCTGCAAGTCTTTTCTCAACATCCTCACTTTCTCTGCTGCTGCCTCTGCCTCATCTTCCTTTTCATTAAGCCTGCGAGACAGACGACCATTTTGGGAACTCAGCCCTTCACACTTCTCATCCAGTGAACGCAGCTCCTCCTGCATTCTTCTCTGCTTCTCTAGAGTCGCTCTAAATTCCTCTCCTTGAGATTTTAGCTGCTCCAACATTTCAGAGAGATCCTAAGTTGAAAAAGAACAAGATCATATGTAGAGTAGAAGCCTCATCTCGAATGAATGAATGATTTTAAAAGGGAACCTGCCTTGAGACACAAATGCTGCTGTTGATGACCTCTTATTCTAAAGATACTATTTGCCTGGTTGTCCTGCTAATACTTTGATACATTGACCCGCAAACAAATTGTGACTTTTTCTATATTTTTTCTGTATGCTTGCCCTGGGTGTAAGAGATATAAGTAATGTAGCCAGCCATAGCCAAGCAACTAGTATCTCTTTTTTTTAATCTTTTTATTGGTTTCAACATACAACAAATACCCACAATTAAGCATAGACATTAAAGTGACGCTCGCAGGGGAGTGCATTATACAGTACTTAAAAGATTTATATGTAGCAAGAACGTATGAGGGTCACAGTGCTGGAGAGGAAGGCCTAGTTCCCAAAGGCCTGGTATAGGCGCAGGCAATCACTTCTACATACAAGTCAATGCAAGCCTGAGTGGAGTAACTAGGAGACAACAATAAGAGACACAAACCGAAGGCTCCTTGGAAGCCGTAGAGGGCTCAGCTAGCCATTTGGACCATACCTTATTATATTTTTTGGGACAGCCTCTGTGTGTATAAGTATCCTTATAAAGAGGCAAACTATTGTTTATCAGCTGCTTCCAAAAAGAAAGGGACGGAGGAGGAGAAGACTTCTTCCAATGAAGCGCAATGGCCTGCCTGGCATAGAACAGGAGCAAACCTACCATGGTGCACCCCGTGGCTGTGGGGATTGAGTCTTTAACTTGGCCAAGTATACAGATGGACATGGATGGCTGTAGGGGATATGGCACTGACCAGATGAGCAGGCTATTATTTCCTCCCAGAACCCGACGATGACCAAACAGGTCGAGAAAGTATGGGCAAAGTCACCTGTAACTCCTCCACACCGCCAGCACCCAGGGGAAGAGCTGGAGTTCATTTTGTGTGACCTGTAAGGGGTAAAGTATGCCTGATGGACAAGTTTTAATTGGATTAATAGGTCCCATAGGGAAACTAACAGAAGGAAAAGTCCCAGATATCATCCCAGTCATCATTATCAAGCTCTGGGATGTCATGTTGCCATCTGGCCTCGAGTCCCCCCAGAGTAAGCAGAGATACTAGCATCAAATGAGTATAACCGAGAAGTGGGTTTTGTCACACATTCAGATCTTAGCATATCTTCTAGTGTAGATTGTATCCCCTGAGGACTGGAGTGGGAGAATTAGCTACCAAAGGCATGGGAGAGTTGCAAATAACGGAATGAATAGGTCTCTGGGATAATAAATTTAGAGGATAGTAAAAGGCAAGAGAGCCAGGGATTGGTCCACCAAAATCTGGGAAATCGTTTTGATGGTGAATTTAGTCCAGGCATACAGCTCTAATAGTTTGTGGAATTCAGGTAGGTTGGGATTATGCCATAAGATAGTAAAGGCAAGGGAGCCAGGGATTGGTCCACCGAAATCTGGGAAATAATTAAATGGTGAATTTAGTCCAGGCATATGGCTCTAATAGTTTGTGGAATTCAGGTAGGTTTGGATTACGCCATAGGAGGACATTAGGGGAAACTGCATGTATGGAGTAGTGTTCATATTTGAGACCCACCTCCAAGGCTCAAATGGTGGTGATCATGGAAGGCGTTAATGGGTAAGGGGCGCGAGGACCACAAAATAAAAGGAATTTCAATGCCTCCAGGGATTCCACCACAGCCGGCTCAACCATCACCGATGGATTGGTGACATCAGGGTTCAACCACCAGGCCGCCGTGACAAGCTGGGTGGCCAAAAAATATTTATGTAAGTCAGGAAGGGCCGGGCTGCCTTGGTAGGCAGGGCACATGAGTGTAGACCAATTCTATCTCGGGGTTTGAGGGCCCCAAAGGAAGGAGGAGAATAATTGATTCAGTTTTGTGAAGGAGTTCGGTATCCATTGCGGGGAGTGGCGGAACAGGTATGTGAATTTAGGTAGAATCTTCATTTTGAGCAGGTTAATGCGTCCTAATAGGGATAAGGGGGAGGGACTCCCATGCGTTTCGTTTTAGCCTGACCTCCTGTACTACCGGGGTTGGGTTTAGGGACAGGTAATCTGAAGCTTGTCTGGATATTTCAACCCCTAGATATCTAAAGCTTTCAAACCACTGTGGGGAAAGATTAGGAGGGGCTTTAGTTTGGGCCGTGGGGTCAATGGGGAATAACAAGGATTTGGCCCAGTTAACTCTAAGGCCTGTGACCGAGGAGAATGAATCTGGGACTTGTAAGGCCCCCTGTAGGGATGGGCCAGTATAATTTAGGAATAGCAGCAGGTCATCCACATATAGCACTACCCTCTCCTTCAGCCAGCCAACACACAGCCCCTTGACATGCGGGGAAGTGCCTCCGCCACTGGCTCAATGGCATGGCAAATAGGACTGGAAAGAGGGCAGCTCTGCGGGGTGCCTCTGGACACGGGGGAAGGGCTCCGACATAGTGCCGCCAAGCTTAAGAGCTGACGTGGGATGTTTGTAGAAAACCTGTAGCCACTTGATTTGGTAAGTATTTTAAAGTCGGTGTTAAATAGGGCGATCGACCTATAGAAGGCACAGGAGATAGGGTCTTTTGGCGGTTTGTAAATCAGGACAACATGAGGTTGGCTAATGGAAGCTGGGAGGGCTCCGTCAAGCACTGAGAGTAAAGTGTGGCCATAAAATGGGAGCAAGGAGGTTCCCCTGGGATTTATAGAATTCAATGGAGAGGCCATCTGGACCCAGGGATTTCCCTGCAGGAAAAGATCTGATCGCCATAAAGATCTCATCGGGTGTAATCAGCATCCCCAAAGCCTTACGTTCCTCATTCAATAGCCAACCGAGAGCCAAAGGATTCAGCCAAGCCGCTAGGTCTGTGGGACGAAAGTCCAAAGGTAGAATATAACAGTAAAGGGAGTAATAAAATTGACGAAAGGCATCTAAAATAGCAGGTAGGGAAGAGGCCAGTTCACCCGAGGAGGTTTTAATTTCTGGTATCAGGGTCAGGGGCTGTTCGTGTTGTGCAAACATCGGCAGTAGGCGCCCATTGCGGTCTCCTTCCTCAAAATACCTCTAGCATCTGTTTTTGACGCAAATGGTTAGAAAGGGAGTTTTGTTTTTTGTTGTTTTTTTGTTTTTTTTTTAATAGGCTAGCTTGTTTGTGCAAAGCTCTTCCAAGTGCACCTTTCTTCAAAAGCTAGTTATAAAACCGGGGGGGGGGGGGGGGTTGGGGGGAGGGTGTCATTTTTGTTTAGCTTGCTTGCTGGAATTTGTATAGTGACACAGTGGACGCCTTCAGCAGCCAGTGTGTTCTTGCTGGACTTCTAATGTGTCCCTGGACCTCTCCCCCTTTCACTAAAATCACAGCAACATGCTGGTATGAAATCATCTTGTACTAATTAAACATTTTTTGCTTTTACTTACAATTACGGTTTTTCCATTTCCTGGTTTAAGGCACTCGTGATGTCACCCTGGATACAGCTGCATCCTGGAACATCCTGTCACCAGGAGACTTCCAGGAAACAGACTCAGAGTTCTAAGCAGAGTTCCAGGAAGTAAAGACAGATGAACTCCTCTGCTATTATTAAAAATGGCCACCGTGAGAATAATGGTGGGGAAAGAAAAATAACATGCAAAAAATAAAAAGCCTACAATTATTTATAAATATCTGCCAGAAGTGCCAGAATAAAACATTTTTAAAGCTGCCTTTGCTATACTTTTTATGATAAGGGGAAGTTCGAGGGAAGTTTAAAGAAGTACATCCAAAGCTTGTTTGGCTGCACTTCTCCTGTGGATCAGAGGAGTGCTTTCATTCTGAACTCTTGTGACAGATTTTCAGATGAAGCCCGCTGTTGGCTGACATCACAGAGGCAGTCCAGACTGGGAAAGGATTGTGACCATATGGTCGGGATCCACCCACATGCCTGGGTGGGCACCTGGCCAAGCTGCTAAGAGCCTAAACCAGCCATTCCCAGTGGTGACTGACAATCACCAGCTCCAAGAGCACTGAGAACCAAGGGATCAGCAGTGTTTGAACGCTCGGTTCTCAGTCTTAGAACCGGCAGGGGACAGATGCAGCATCAGACCAATGCTGCATCCACCTAGGTAATGATTAAATAAATAAAATACCAAACTTCTCTTTTTAAGAAGGATTGGGCTGTCTCCAGGCATACCTGCCCTTCATTTATCCATTGCTATTTATGCTCCAATATAGAGACTCTCAAAGGGAAGAATTAGGACCACACTGTACAGAATGCCCTAAATTAGCCAGTGCAGCCACTGCATAAATTTGCAAATGTGTGCAACTTTAACCTCGGCTTTTAAACGCAAACTGTTAGAGAGTACCATTTGTTTTTTGTCTTGCAAGCTAGCTGGTAAGCGTGCAATGCCATAACTGCCTTGTAAAATGTGATCCGGAGATGGGCTTTAATCTATTGCTTAATTAAAGTTGATTAAAAACTACTACATGTCTTTCCTATCCTCCCTTGTCCACAGAGGGAAAACACTGCTATGAGAAGGGTGTTATGAAGTGGGTGTGGAGCTGCTTTTAACAATATGTACTTCATGGAGATTTGTGCAAAAGAAAAAAGTGCTTTAAACCAATACAAAAGATAACATATATAAATGCAATGCCTGCAGTATATATAATAGACAAACCGTGTCTCCAGTTAGATGCATAAATTATTCATGAGTTAGTGCAAATGGCATTCAAAGTGACCAGTGCTACAAATTATAAGTCCTTTAGGGATTTTAAAAAAAACGTGAAAAGTGCTATAAGTTTTATATCCTTAATATAGTGCTCCAAAAACATGTGTTGACAGAAGTCCCACTTTTAAAAGTCTACCTTAGTACATCGATCTTTTTCTTGTTTGAGTGTTTTCACTTGTTTCTCCAAGGATTGGATATGGGCTCCTGAAATAGAATCCTGCTCCTTGGACTTTTCTATGAAACAAATAAAGCATTTATACAAAGAATCATAAAAGTGGAGGTGGAAAATTTTAAATTCCAAAATAATTTAAATAGATTTAAAATTACAGATATAGAAGCAACCACATAACACAAAAAGGGGGGCTTTTCTGTGCCTCACTACCATTACCCGTAAATAAGGATGGTGCCAGAGCATAATATGCAAGCTTGGCATATATAAGCATTCATGTCTTTGCCATGGTTCTAAACAATTACATTCAGCTCTTCTGTCTGTATAGAATCCAGTACTCACCTCCTAATTTCTTTTGCAGAACTCCTATTTCGGTTTTCAAACTGCGGATCTCATTGTCTTTGTTGATTGTGTTTTGCACAAGATCTTGAAAAAATAAATATTGAATGTTCAGAATGCAGTACGGTTCAGACAGGCTTTGCAGAAGTAATATTATATACATATACTCACCTTGATACGGATCTTTTTCTTGCCCCAGTTTACTTCCTACACCATTACTGACACAGTCGATCAGTGTTCCAGTGTCTGACAAGGAGCTAAATTTGTATTTTAAAACAGACACGTAAATAACTAAGTGAAATGAACTATAAAAAAAACTAAGCAATTAGTTGAAGATTACTTGACCTGAACGATAACACACCCAAACACCTTCCACCATATTTACATAATCTGCAAGGCAGAAATGCAGAATATAACCCAGCACATCAAAAAGAACGTACAACACAGGACATGAGTCAGGGAACTACACATTACCTAACCTGAAAGGAAAGAAACAATGTCTGTCACTGCTGGATTTTCATTCTGCAAATGCGTGTTGCCTGGCTGTCATGTTGATATTCTGACTTCAATACCTTGAGTCACTAATCCATAAAAAGCAAGCAGAGAAGAACTTTTTACTTCACTCTGACTTTCCTGATTTGCATACTTTAATTTTTTCTTTAGGTCAGTTACTCAAAGTGCTAAAGCAGAGGGTCAACATCAAGGGTTTGTTTAGATGGGTATATGCAGCATGCTTTCAGTTGAATTCCATCTGTGTTTGAAGCCAGTTTAAAAACCTTCCACATTCCATCTGCATTACTTTAGAAATGATTCTGGCCTGAAGATGACCTCCTTCTGACTTGCATTTGACCTACATTAAAGTGGATCTAAATTTTGAACAAATGTGAGCAGGAAGGCTCTTTATTGCAGAAGAGACTTGCAATGTCTCTTCTGCAATAAAATAAAAAAAACTTACCTGCCTGTTAGTAGTCCCCTTTTAAGCTACACAGTTCAGTTTACATCAGGGCACAGTGCCCACATGGCAGAATGACTGAACTCCTGAGCATGTCCTGGAGTTATGTCATTCCACACCGACAAATCCAGAAAGCCAAAAGCTGGCACCCAGAATAAGCCACAGAGAAGATAGTCAAGATTGTTGCAGCAAAGGAAAGTATTGAAGACTTTAGTTCTTTATATCTGCCTCATGGTGAGTTTCTATTTTCCCATTGACTATGGAGCGAAAAACAACTCTGACATTAACAAAAGCTCATTTACATTGCCCATCACAGCCAGGCAACTAGCATTTGCAGAAAAAAAATGGATTTTTGTAAGATCTTACCGTAAAATCCTTTTCTCTTAAGCTCATTGACAGACGTAGTCTTCTTGATTCTCAAGAGCTGGGTTATGTTGTCTCCGCAGGAGTAGGACTAGGCAGAAAGACAAAACGTTCTGGCTCCACCTTAGGGGCAGTCCCTGAGGGTATATCCTCCCTCTCTCTGCTACAGGGAATCAGTTCTGTTCTAAAGCAGTAACAGAGAATTTAACCCAACCCAACTCAATGATAGAGGGGCGGGTACTACGTCTGTCAATGAGCTTAAGAGAAAAGGATTTTACGGTAAGATCTTACAAAAATCCATTTTTCTCTATCGCTCATTGACAGACGTAGTCTTCTTGATTCTCAAGAGCTGGGACATCCAGAAGCAGTGCCACAAATGAGGGGTGGGATTGACAAAAATCAAAATCCAATCTAGAAGGCCCAACCGGTGCCAAACTAGAAGTTTTAAAGGCTCATTATAAACAAAGAATGAGACTCAAAAGAAAAATTTCCAACGGAAAAAACCCTCGAGGCAGACCACTGGTCTCCTCAAATGGCGGCCTGCAAAACCTTGCGGCCAAACACGGCATCAGATGATGCCATTACATCAACTTTATAATGTTTTGTAAAGGTATGCACCGACGACCAGGTAGCCGCCTTGCACACCTGGACCACTGACGCCTGATGGCGAAAGGCCCATGACGCACTAAGTGCCCGAGTGGAGTGCGCCTTAACAGGGAACGGGGGCTCCCGACCCTTAATAGAATAAGCCTGTACCACCGTCTGTCTGATCCATTTGGAAATGGTCGCGGCAGATGCAGGCAACCCCTTTTTGGGTCCATCCGGGATCACAAAAAGTGAATCAGTCTTGCGAAACGAGTCTGTCGTTTTTAAGTATACCCTGATCGCCCGGACCACATCCAAGGAGTGTAAAGCAAACTCCCGAGGATGACTGGGCTTAGGACACAGGGAAGGTAATACAATTTCTTCATTCAGATGAAATTCTGAAACCACTTTTGGTAGGAAGGATGGATTCGGACGAAGAACCACCTTATCTCTATGAACCACCAGATATGGGGAACGACAAGATAAAGCGGCCAGTTCTGACACCCTGCGTGCAGAAGTGATAGCCACCAAGAAGGCCACCTTCTGGGACAACGTAGGTAGGAGGAATCTCCCTAATATCTTCAAAGGGAGGTTTCTGAAGAACCGACAATACTAAATTAAGATCCCAGGGTGGTAACGGCGCACGCACTGGCGGAGCCAGATGTCGCACCCCCTGGATGAAATTCCGCACCAAGGAATGAGTAGCCAAAGGCTTCTGAAAGAAGATAGCTAATGCTGAGACCTGACCCTTGATAGTACTCAAGGCCAGTTTCTGCTCAACCCCTTGTTGCAGAAAAGCTAATATTCGACTAACCGAATAAGACCGTGGACGGAACCCCAGAGATTCACACCATGCAATGTAGGACTTCCATGTACGATGATAAATCTTTCTGGAAGTCGCTTTCCTTGCTTCAACTAGAGTAGGAATAACTGAAGCTGACAATCCCTTGTCCTTCAGCACCTGGGTCTCAATAGCCAGGCCGTTAAAGCCAGCGATCGTAAAGCAGGATGGAAGATCGGTCCCTGAGACAGTAGGTCCTCCCTGAGAGGAAGTCTCCACGGGACGTCCGCCACCAGTCTGACCACGTCGGCGTACCAAGCTCGACGAGGCCAGTCCGGAGCTACCAGAATTACTGGAATTCCTTCCTCCTCTATCCTGCGAAGAAGTCTTGGCAGTAACGCGAGAGGAGGGAAGGCATACATTAGCTGGTATTGCCCCCACGGGGCGATCAGTGCGTCTGCGGTCTCTGCTAGAGGATCACGGGAGCGAGCCACGAATCTCTGTACTTTCCTGTTGAATCGTGATGCCAACAGATCCACATCCGGGGTGCCCCACCGTAGGCACAACTGGTGGAAAATGTCTGGATGGAGGGACCATTCCCCCTGATCCAGAGTCTGACGGCTGAGATAATCTGCCTGCCAATTCTCCACCCCCGGAATGAACACCGCAGAGATCGCTGGAACAAATCGTTCCGCCCAGCGAAGAATGCAAGCCACTTCTTTGGCCGCTCGGACACTCTTGGTGCCCCCCTGGTGATTGACATAAGCCACGGCCGTGGCATTGTCCGACTGGATCCGAACCGGGCTGCCCTGGAGCTGCTCGGTCCAGTGAATCAGACAAAGTCTGCTCGCTCTCAGTTCCAATACATTTATCGGCAACCTGGATTCTTCCGGGGACCAAAGTCCCTGGACAGATAACTGACCGAGAATTCCTCCCCATCCGGATAGACTGGCATCCGTGGTCACTATCGTCCAATATATTGGCAGAAATGACTTTCCCTGGCTGAGCATCGGAGACCGAAGCCACCAGACCAGAGACTCTCTGGTCTGTTTGCTCAATCGGATCTGATTGTCCAGGGATTCCGGATTCCGATTCCATCTGAGAAGAATCTCTTGCTGAAGAATTCGGGTATGGGACTGGGCAAATGGGACTGCTTCGAAGGAAGCCACCATCAACCCCAGAACCCTCATGCAAGTCCGAAGGGAAGACCAGCTGTTGGATAGTAACAACTGGACTGCTGATTGAATCTTTCGGAGTTTCCCTACCGGAAGGAAAACTCTTGTCCTGACTGTGTCTAGAATTAGACCCAGATATTCGAGCCTCTGGGTGGGAACCAGAAATGACTTTTGCTGGTTCACCAGCCACCCGAATTCCTGTAAAGAAATCATAGTAATTTCTATGTTTTGTAGCAAGGTCTGAGGAGACTGAATGAAGCAGAAGATAGTCTAGGTAACCAAGAATCGATATGCCTCTTTGGCGCAGTAGTGCCAACATTGGGGCCAACACCTTCGTGAAGACCCGAGGAGCCGTGGCGAGACCGAAAGGTAACGCCACAAACTGATAGTGGTTCTCTTCTACGGAAAAGCGTAGAAACCGCTGATGTCCTGCGAAAATGGGAATGTGAAGATATGCGTCCTTGATGTCTATGGACGCTAGGACATCCCCTGGATGCAGGAAGGCTGCTACTGTGCGAATGGACTCCATTCTGAATTTTCTTATGTTGACAAAAGAATTGAATGCCCTTAAGTCCAGAATTGGACGCACCTTGCCCTCTTTCCTGGGTATTGTAAATAGGTTTGAATAAAACCCCTGAAAACGTTCTGTCCGAGGAACGTGGACTACCACTCCTTGTTGTAGTAAATCCGTGACTGCTCTCCGCAGATCTTCTAAACGATCCGGGGATAGTCAAATATTGGAAGGGAAGAATCGCGCCGGTGGGAGAGATCGAAACTCGATCTTGTACCCTGACCTTATGACTTCGCAAACCCACTTGTCCGGGATTCTGGAAAGCCATGGATCCGGGAACCGGCGAAGACGTCCCCCCACCCCAGTTATGGGTGGGGGCGCACCTTCAGGCTTTGGATGGTTTATCTTCAGGTCTGGAGGGGGCGGGCTTTTGCTTGCCCGACCAACGACCCCTGAAGCCTCCTGAAGGAGCTTTGGCGGACTTAATTTTTTCACCTGCGGGACGAAAAAACCTCTTGTGAGCAGAAAAAGAAGGCCCTCGTCTTTGACGAGTTCCTTTACCTTTAAAATTTTGCGGTAAAAAGGTGCTCTTTCCACCCGTGAGATCCTTAATGATCTCATCTAAGTTGGCTCCAAATAGACGCTCTCCTAAAAAGGGGATATTAGCCAATGCTTTCTTGGAACCTTGGTCGGCTAACCAACCTTTTAGCCACAGTGTACGCCTGAGAACCACTGCTGAGACTGATGCTCGCGCCAATAATGGAGTGGCGTCTAACGCCACATCACACACAAACTGTAACCCCTGTATCATTTGTTCCAACAAATCTGATACCGCCTGAGGGACCTCTTCTAAGTCCCGGCGTAACCACTTGGTCCATTCAGTTACAGCCTGCGAAACCAGACCAATAGCTATTATAGGTCTGAAAGCTGATCCAATCAAGGAAAACATGGTGCGAGACATAGCTTCTATCTTGCGATCCACTGGATCTTTAAAAGACGGAGCGTCTTCTAGAGGAATAACCGTGGCTTTATTCAATCTAGCAATTGGTGAATCCACCACAGGTGGTTCTGTCCATTTCTTAATGAGGGTTTCCTCAAACGGATAACGCCTGTTAATGCGTTTAGAAATAGTAAAAGTGCGTTTTGGCAGACGCCATTCTTCTTCGATTGGATTGCCAAAACATTTGGGCAATGGAAAAACCTTCGCCACTTTGATGCGTTTTTTAGTCCCAAAAGGGATTTCAGTTTCAGCTATTTCCGACGGAATACCCTGTAATCTTAAGGTTTCTTGAACAGATACAATGAGTGCGTTTACCAACGCTTCCTCTCTGGCTATGGCTGATGCCGAAACATCCTCCTCACTGTCTGAAGAGACAGTACCCGAGACACCAATCCCAGATGAAATACCTGCAACTGCAGAAATAGGCTCAGAGTCTGAATCCGAGGTTTCAGATAATAAGGGGTTAGGCGGGGGTCGCTTTCTTGCGCCCTGTCCCTGACAAGCCACTTCCACCCGGGACACAAAAGTTTCCATAATAGCTGACAATGATTCAATCGTCAGTGGGGTGCTGGAGGATCCTGCAGACCCCTCGAGGGGATCCGGAGGAGATACATGAGTGGCAGGGTCCATGTTAATTCAGGACACCTTTGCCAGAAAAAACAAAAAAACTTTTTTTTTTTTTTTTTTTGTGTCTCCCCCTAGCGCAATAGCGCCCCTCAGAGTACCTGCTTCTCGATCTCCACAGAGAGAGAGAGAGGGACCCCCAAGGCTCACCAACCGATGCAGTGAAGTTTCCAACCAACTGCAGTCAGCGTCTGTCTTTTACAGACTGGAAGGAGCTGTTGCTTTTTCCCGGGTAGAAGGACGTGGCTCCGCCCCCTGTGTACGCCTTCCGGCGTTCCCAGCTCTCCACGAGGTAGCTGGGCTCATGAAACATGGCCGCCCCCATACAAGAGACATAAGACTCCAAAAACATGGCGGCCGGCGTGACCTGAGGACATACATGCACTTGGTCTACGGCAAAATGGCGGCGGACCGCCAAAATCGTTTTCCCAGCACATCCACCTGCATCTCTGCTAAGTGGCGATATATGGATCTACAGGAGATACACTACAAATAAAGTAGGATTATACCTCCTATGTCTGCTGTAATGTTACAGTCTGCTGGGTAGAGTGTTAGCTCTCAAACCAAGTCCACTTCCCACAAACACATACTGTATTTACAAGGGGGACTTTTTAGTGTCAGATATATACTGACCATGTATGGAGGGGCCCATAATTCATACTGCCTCATAACGAGGAAAGAAAAAAGGGAACGTTTACTCACCATACCAAACCGACAGGCACCCTCTCTTCACAATACCCTCTCCACCGGGGTGGGGGGTTGTGGACCACTCCAGACGCCTCGACTCTCTGGTTCCTGGCGTCCAAGCGAGACTTTTAACTCGCAAGGTCAGTCCCTCCACTGGGACTCCGTCGCGGCCGACCCAGCGCGGAGCTCTGGTCTGCACGCGCTCGTAGGCAGAAACCGGGGTGACCACTGGATCTCAACATCTAGCCCGTCGCCCGGCCCCGCATACTTACTTGAATGTGTCGCGGCCGACAAAGCGCAATGCAATGGTCTGCGCGCGCTCGTAGGCCGGCTGGGGTGACCACAAGTGTCGCCCAGTCCGGCGTTTTTGCTTGAAGATCTCACAGGAAAAAAAAAAACACTGGAGAAAAACTACCTAAAAAATGTTTTCTAAAGAAAAAAATCTTGCCAGGACCAAAAGATCCCAGCAAGGAACTTAGGTCCTTACTCCTGACTAGACAGAAAAAAACTGATTCCCTGTAGCAGAGAGAGGGAGGATATACCCTCAGGGACTGCCCCTAAGGTGGAGCCAGAACTTTTGTCTTTCTGCCTAGTCCTACTCCTGCGGAGACAACATAACCCAGCTCTTGAGAATCAAGAAGACTACGTCTGTCAATGAGCGATAGAGAAAAACAGACTATGTGGAGAAAGTAATGGCAGACCCATATTTCTCTTAAAAAATTAATTACCTTTAGTGATTAGTCATATATTCAGTCTTATATACTTACCAGTTGGATGTAAATGTGAATCCCACAAAAGGCAGAAGATGAGGCGAAAACCCATTAAGGTTATTTGGAGGTAATGTTTCCTGGAGAAATGTAAAGTCATATCTAATTGGTAAAATGCTACAGTTGTTTATATATTTTTATTTGCAGCACAATATAAATGCATTGGAGTAGAGATAGCTATATAATCCAGTAATAAAAAAACTATATTAAAATAAAATCGCACAAATGTCACATGGCTGTAAAAACAACATGTTGAATGCAAAAACACCCCCCCCCCCTTCTTCAATTTATTTTTTTTAAACATAAAATAGGGTTAAAACCACTGCCATGCATGGCTCATTGGGGAAATGTCTTCTCTATTCTTGTCTATAAAACTAGACAACAAAAAAAACCAAACACAAACTATCCCTAACCCCTTATAAATCTAAAAAAAAAAAAAAAAAAAAGAAGTTTTGCCCTTCAATACATTTTAGGGAAAATCAGTTACATGCATTTCTATTCTGCAATAATGCTCTCTATATATGCTATGCCATCTGGAATATCGTATAGACATGGCACACTTAACATGAGCTTAATTTTTTTTTTTTAGCTAGAAGCTAGCATAGAAATTGAACATTTAAAACAGGAAATCATCACCAACCGAACTTTTCAAAGAATCATCATCCACATCAAAGTTGGAGGTGTCTGCTGGGTTGTCAACCTCAGGGATGTAGGGTGGAACAGCAGTGTGTATATTATCCCAATCTAATCCGCTAAAGAATGGGTGTTTCTTAAAATCACTGACACCTCCTCTTCCAAGGCGTTTCTCTTGCCGGCATACAAGTCGCTTGATAAGATCCTTTGCATGCTCAGATACATCAGTAATGTCAGACGGAAACTGCAGATGTTCCTGCACCAGACATTAATAGTTACACAATCAGACTGCATCAAAATGAAGGCATTATATAATAGACTTTAACAAAAAGTTAAAAAAAAAAAAACACAACACAAAAACCTCTTTTGCTTCTGCATTTTCTCAGGGCCCAGTGGACACAAGGAATGCACTCTTAATGCCCGTACACACGATAAGAAAATCTGAAGGGAAATTACGTCCGACGACCGATCTGCCGATTTTCGGATTGTTAGTATGGTGTTTGACAGCCGACTCAGACTTTTCGGCTGACAAAATCCTGATATGCAGGCTATAAAATTTTTGTTGTCCGTAATACAACGTACAATTTTCGTCTCATTAGTACAGATTGACGGAAAAAAATCTTCCGAGCAAGACTAGGCATGCTCAGAGACGAAAGAACACATACAAAGCAATCCAACACATGACATCACTTCTGAAGTAGAATTCTGTCGTAAGGGAAAATTGGTATGAAATAACCTCTTCACTTTTCACATGAGACTAGCATGCCACAAAAAACAGACGATCTTTCGATAAGAGGAGAAGCGTTTTAACCTACGCGGGGGGGGTTCTTTACTGTTAGGGCTACAAGATTGTGGAATTCTCTACCACAAGAGGTAGGTTCTGCGGGAAGTATGGCTACTTTCAAAAAAGACTCTTAGACGTACATCTCAAGGATCAGAACATTAAGGGGTATGAGAGATTACGGCCACGCGCGCCTACACGGGTTGAACTGGATGGACTATTTGTCTTTATTCAACCTCAAGTACTATGTAACTATGTAACAATTCAATATGCTCGCTCAAGGACAAGTATGTTTAAAGAAACGACATTATATTATTGACATGATGCCTCCCTTACCTGGGGGTGGAGGAAGGTAGGCAGAGCATTAACTCCACACTTATTAGCATTGGCGGCCGTCGGGCCAGTTGTATTAAGTGTGGTCGGCAGCCTGCGGTCTGTCCAAATGTCCTCACCAGCCGGTATTATCATACCGGCAGGTAGCAGTGTGACTGCTTTATGGGGGTGCCAGACTGATTTTCCTCCTGGACCCTGCCCTCTACCCCAATTCGCTCCATAGGACTGGCACTATACTAAAAGTGTAGTGCAAGCCGGCGGGCACCCTTTTCATGCGAGAGCCAGGAGGAGGCTGTTTTTTGTCGTGTCGTGTGGGGTGCAGCTTTTTTGCTGCCCCCCTGCAAAGTGCTGCCCTAGGCCTGGGCCTTGTTGGCCTAGGCCAAGATACAGCACTGCAAGTTATAGACACCTCCAGGGATATCAAGCCTATTACACACCTTTATGTCATCAGCAAAAATAAATACCTTGCCCAACACCCCTTTATTATATCACTTACAAAAAGATTAATTACAGGACCTTGTGGTACACCACTAGTGACTGCTGTCTGTTCTGCGTGAACCCCATTCACAACCATACTCTGATATCTATCATTTAGCCAGCTGCCAAATCCGCGGAACCACCCAAGGGTTACGTTTTAGCTTGTACAACTTTGTATTAGATCATTATGTGGAACTGTATCAAATGCCTTGCTGAGAATCAAGATATGCTATGTCCACAGCACCACCCTGGTCAAAAACATTGGTAATCTACCTAAAAAATTGAATCAGATTAGTCTGACATGATCTGCTTTCAGTAAAGCTGCTTTGGGTCAAGCAAGTTGTGTATTTTTAAGTGATCAATGATCCTACTTTTCAGGAGTGATTCCATTAACTTGACTACAACTGATGTTAAAGTCTAGTTTTTTTTTCTATTAAAAAAAAAAATGTTACACTTCCCTCCGCTGTGCAATGGTTTTGCACAGGGCTTGCTATGGGGGCAACTGAGCCAAGCTGCAGCTCAGTATCTTTTCAGACACGGAGCTGCTGTTCGCCCCCCCCCCCCCCCTCTCGATTGTCTGAGTCTGATTGACAGCAGCAGGAGCCAATGGCGCAGCTGCTGTTTCTCAGCCAATCAGAAGAGAGAGAGACCCGGATGGTTGAGGCATTTGTGGACATCACTGGATAGAGATGAGGCTCAGATAAGTAATAGGGGGGCTGCTGCACATAGACTTTTTATCCTAATGCACTAAGATAAATAAAACCTGACTTTAAAATCCCTGTCCTGTAATTGCCAGCTTCCAATCTTGCTACCCTTCTTGTGGATAGGTACAATATTAGCTGTCTGCCAGTCATAGGGAACTTTGCCTGCTAGAAGAAATGGATTAAAAAGATCAGTTAATGGTCTTATAACTATATCTCCAAGTTCTCTTAGAACTCTGGGATGAATACCTTAAGGGCCCATTGTTTTATTAATCTTTACCAAGCCCATTCCTCTGCTACCTCAGGTTACTGAGGTACAGTCTGTAATTTACAGACTTTCTTTACATTCTGTATGCTGCGCAAAAGCAAAGATGGCATGGCACAATATGGAATAACTGGGATAGGATACAGACTGCAGAAGAGTTTTAGTTTACCAATATGCATCACTTAGTCATTTACAGGCTGAGCAGTTCAAATAGGTCTGCATTTTCTCTTGAGAAAGGAGAGGGCTTTTCCCTAGTCATCCTCCAGGACAGTCACATGAGAGAGATAGGCTCCACCTCCTGCAGGAAACACAAGCACACAAGTTTAAAACAAGCCGGTGTTCCGTGAAAAATCCATACCCGTGAGAAAACCATACCCTCATCACTTCCGGTTCCGCTACGGAGGGTATGGATTTCTCACGGTAGTTAAACTTGCGGCGCTTACATTAAAACAGCTCCTCTGAAACGTAAATCATCTCCGATCTTCGCCCTGTCACTGCCCTCATCTCCGGTAATAAATATAAAAGCGGATCACGGAGCCACGATCGCCGTCACAATTACATCACATACACCCGCCGCCGCTTTTATATTTATTACCGGAGATGAGGGCAGTGACAGGGCGAAGAGCGGAGATGATTTACGTTTCAGATGAGCTGTTTTAATGTAAGCGCCGCAAGTTTTACATTAGACACAGTGCCGTGAGAATTTCATGCCCACCGAGCATGCGCACTTGTCTAATTCTTTAATGTTCAATCACGTATCCGGGGCTCTGAGCATGCGCACTGCTGCGCTGCTCAACTGTTTCAGCCCGGAAGTGACGAGGGTATGGTTTCTCCACGGGGTATGGTTTTTTAACGTTACACTGCCCTAGGCTGCCCCCTCAGTTCTTGTGTTTCCTGCGTCCTGCAAACACCGGCACAAGAGGGGATAATTCCCCAGTTTGTTATATTTTGGCCTGGAAACAGGTCTTTCTACCCACGGCAGGTGTCCCTGGGTACCCCCTGCGGTACAGCTGACGAGGCAGTCAGTCACAGGCTGGGGTGAAGAGGGAAAGAGAAGTGGGGGGGGGGGGGAGAGAACAGACCACCCACCCCCAGCATTTCTGAACTAAAAACCCCACTGAAGAGGTAAGTGCTTGTGGGGAAGAAAAAGGAAACCTTACCTCTTACCTCCCATCCCTGCTTTAGGTTAAGGAGGAATGGGAGAAGACAGAGCCAGGAGAACTCACTATGGCACCAGGGGTAGCCCGTAGTCTGACCGCCCTCCAAAGCCTCCGGGCAGGCTCACGCAGGAGCAGATGGGTGGGTTCCGCTCTCGCTTCCCCCACAACACGCTGCTGCACCGCTCTGCAAACACTTCCAACGGCGGCGGAAGTGTCGCACCGGAAGTGAGATCATCAAGATGGCGCCACCACAGGAAGTGGCGGTCGGCCATCTTAAACAGGGGCAAAGCATGGCAAAATCAAAGGGGATGCCCTTACTTCGGAGCAGAAGCAAAGGGGCGGGCCCCAAAGGCTACCTGGCGCAAAATTTTAATACAAGAGACCTCAGACAACAGCAGCAGCGCGGTTTCCACTTCAGACCTTGAAGTGACCCCCCTCCAGGACGGTCTTATGGCGGAGGACCGGACAAAACTGCCAGAGGCTGCGGAACTTAACCCCAGCTCTCATACGGTAAGGAGGCAGGGGGGATGGATGGGATGTCCGGCAGACGGACTACCCCCATTCTTTATATGCAAAAAGTTGCAGGGGGATTGACAGGGAAGAAGTATCCAAGGGTGGTGACTAAATCTCTCTCTCTCTCCCCCCCCCCCCCCAACCTTTCTCTGTTTTGTCGCACTCACTATCCTCTTTCTCTCTCTCGGCTACCCTGGGCCCTGTGATTCCTTTTCACAGCCTAAAAGCCAGGAAATGGCTGAAGCCACGGAAAAACCAAAAAAGAGGAAATACTGTCGCACATGCAGTGTAAAGATGGCACCTCAAAGTGACAAATTGTTATGCGAAAGATGCATTAAAAAGATAATAGATGAAGAAAGCAAACCATTAGCGAAGGGTTTCATGGACTTCAAAAAAGGAAATGACGTCTACGCTACAGACTTTACAATTAACCATCATCAACAACATGAAGGGACAGGACAGAGCAACCACTTCATCCCAGGGAAAAACCTCTAAAGCAAAGGGAAAACCCAGGAAACCACCACCCCAACCACAACCAAACTCCTCAGACTCAGCCTCTGACTCTGAGGAGGAAGGTGAACTGCTGTTCAAAGACAGCTCAGACTCAGATGACGACGTAGACATAACAGAACCTCAAAAGATCTCCAAACACCTCTTTCCGGCTGAAGAGACAGAGGAACTGCTTAAAGCAATTTACATAATGGAAGAAATTCAAGAAACGGCATCTACAGATTCCATCAGAGACAAATTATACAGGGGACTGCAAGAGGAAAAGCGCAAAACATTCCCTATCCACCAAGCCATCAAAAATATCATAGATAAGGAATGGAAAAACCCAGAAAATGTCCTGTTCCCAAATACGGCTTCTTCCAGCAAGACAATGACGCCAGTCAGGTCGTGGGAGGCAGACTGCGTCATTTCCTTCCGCAGTGGAAAACATTCTGCTCAAACAACTTAATTCTTCAGACAATAGCTCAAGGTTACAAAATAGAGTTTGGTTCAAAACCGCCAAACAGATTCAGGACTACGAAGGTACAAGCCGGATCAGACCACAAAAAGATCATGAAATCCGCAATCAGGGAGCTACTAAGGGAGGAAGTAATAACGGAAATAAAACCATCCCTCTTCTCCCAGGGACATTACTCACACATCTTCCTGAGAGTAAAACCCTCCGGCAAACCCCGATTGATTCTGAACCTAAAGAACTTGAACAAATCGATAACTTACAGAAAATTCAAAATGGAAACGATTTTTTCAATCCGAACGATCCTCCCAAAGGCAGCGTTTTTAGTAACACTCGACTTGAAAGATGCCTACCTACACGTACCGATACACCCCAACCACCAAAAATTCCTGAGATTTGCCATCCAGGAGGGGTCAAGGACGCAACACTTTCAGTATCAAGCCCTCCCCTTCGGCATCTCTTCAGCCCTGCGCAGATTTACGAAAATTATAGCGGAGGCAATACAGGAACTCAGGTTAAGAAGGGTCCAGATAATCCATTATCTAGACGACTTCCTAATCTATGGAGCCTCCCAAGAAGAGGCCATGGCTGGTCAACAAGAGTCCGAACTATTCCTCACCCACAGAGGTTGGAAAATCAATTTAAAAAAATCAATCAGGATCCCGTCACAGGAAATCCTATTTTTGGGCTACATCATCAACTCAACAAAGCAAAAGATCCTCCTACCAGAGGAAAAAATAACAAAGTTGAGCAACAGAGAAAGCCAGCTGAAGACAGCAAAACAGGGGACCAGGAGAGCGGTCATGTCTCTCTTAGGACTCATGTCCGCAGCAATACCAGCGGTACAGTGGAGCCAACTACACATGAGGGCACTACAACACCACTTATTAGGTGGGTGGAACAAGGACCCAAAATCACTGGAAGAGACCATTTCAATCCCGGGAACAGTCAGGGAAACCCTGACCTGGTGGATGCACAAGACCACTCTCAGGGAAGGCAAACCCTGGTTACCACAGACGCAAGTCCGGGTCACCACGGATGCAAGTGCGTCCGGATGGGGTGCGCACATCGGACAGCAGGTCAGGCAAGGGACATGGGACCCCACTCTGACAAGAGCATCCTCCAACCTAAGGGAACTAACAGCTGTAGGGAGAGCTCTACTAGCGTTCCAAGAAACGGTAACGGGAAAACATGTGCAGATACTGTCAGACAACGCGACGACAGTAGCATACATCAATCGACAGGGAGGTACAAGATCAAAGACCCTTATGAGGGCAGCACATGCGCTCCTCTCCTGGGCACATTCAATCCCCATCAGCGATACACATAAAAGGTTCGCTCAATATACTAGTGGACACACTGAGCAGAAAACAGCTAGACCCAACAGAATGGCAACTGAACGACCAAATCTTTGCCAGGAAATGGGGAGTCCCGGAGGTGGATCTCTTTGCCTCGGCGAACAACAAGAAGGTGGAGAGATACTTCTCTCTGAAGAGGGAAAAAGACTCTCTAGGGATAGACTCCCTAGGGTTCTCATGGCCATTCAGGCTGGGGTACGCTTTCCCACCCATACAATTACTCCCCAGGACAATCAGGAAGGTTCGGACAGAAAAAGCAAGAGTGATTCTCATAGCACCGCTCTAGCCAAAAAGATCCTGGTTCTCGGCCCTGAGGAAAATGACAGAGGCAGAACCCTGGACCCTGCCACTACAGAACGACCTCCTTCACCAGTCAGGAGCCTATCATCCTCAACTTCAAACCCTAAAATTGACAGCGTGGATGTTGAACGGGGCATTCTACGGAGAAAAGGCCTCACTGCAAGAGTGCTAGAAACCCTTCTAAAAAGCAGAAAAACCCGTTACACAGAAATTATACAGGAAAATCTGGAATAGGTACTCCGCAAACATGCGCCAGAAAAACAGAGACCTACAAAACATAGCAACAGTTCTGGAATTTCTACTGGACGGAGCAGAAGCAGGGTTGACAGTAAGCACCCTCAAGGTACACACTGCTGCACTGTCTGTCTTCCTGGATACCCAGCTTAGTGCGAACCCGCTGATTACACAGTTTTTCAAATCTATAGCGAGATCACGCCCAATCGAGACCATGAACGTGGCACCATGGGACCTCTCCTTGGTACTCAAAGCTTTGACTCAAACACCTTTTGAACCAATCTCGGAAGCCTCTGTAAAAAACCTGACGCTCAAGACGGCTTTTTTGATAGCCATTACTTCAGCCAGAAGGGTCAGTGAACTCCAAGCACTCTCAATAAAAGAGCCCTTCCTCGCCGTCTTTGCAGACAAAATTATACTCAGAACTGACTCACTGTTTCTTCCTAAAATCTCGTCAGAGTTTCACAGATCTCAGGAAATCATCTTGCCATCCTTTTGCCAGAATTCGGCTAACCAAGGGGAGGCAATGTTCGCAACCCTGGACGTTAGAAGGTGTACCCTAACCTATTTGGAAACCACCAAACAATTCAGAAAAGCCCCAAATCTATTCGTACTGTTCGGAGGGATACATAAAGGAAAACCAGCGTCCAAGAACTCCATTTCCAGATGGATAAAAAACGCAATAAAAATGGCTTACGACAATCAAAAACAAGCCGTACCAACACACATGAAGGCACACTCTACACGCTCCATAGCCACGTCTTGGGCAGAGAGAGCTGGACCTCCATTCAGCAAATCTGTCGAGCAGCCATCTGGTCCAGTGATTCCACTTTTGCAAAACATTACAGGATCGACTTGGTCTCCGCCCAAGATCTAACCTTTGGTCGAAAGGTCCTGCAGGCGGTAGTCCCACCCTAGGTATAAATCTTTGGGGTCTCATGTGACTGTCCTGGAGGATGACTAGGGAAAGCTAGAGTTATTACCTGATAACTCCTTTTCCAGGAATCCTCCAGGACAGTAGACCCCCACCCTCATTGATGTAAGATACTAAGTCTGTATGTCAGCACACTCGTGTTTGAAAACAAGGCAATCTTTGTATAACTGAGAGGGCAGCCTAGGGCGGCCTGTTTTAAACTTGTGTGCTTGTGTTTCCTGAAGGAGGTGGAGCCTCTCTCTCTCATGTGACCGTCCTGGAGGATTCCTGGAAAAGGAGTTATCAGGTAATAACTCTAGCTTTTTTAAGACAGCGGAACAAATGTAAAAACTGAAATAGATTTTCAATGTTTTACTATGAACCAAGACGTACCACAAATTAAAGTAAATTAATTCATACCAAAATCGTAAGACAAAAACACACTCACTTTTACTATCTCAAGTGACAAAAGAATATTTTGTGAAGACGAGGACTTAGAACATATATGACTAAATAGAGATTTGATAAATCAATCTATAGGATTAAAAAAGAAAAATGTATTTACCTCATGATTCATTATTTTTCCATACGTCTCTACAAGAGACTCTGCATAGAAAGGAGTCTCCCCAAAGAGAAGTTCATACATAGAGACTCCTAGAGACCACCAGTCACATTCTGTTCCATACTTCCCCTTGCCATCCTCCATAGCTTGTAAGATTTCTGGTGAAATATAGTCAGGTGTGCCAACAGCCACTGACGATTCAACCTATAAAAAGAAAAAAAAAGACAAAACAAAAGTTAAAAAACAAACTCTAGAAGTCCAAGACAACTCAAAGGCGTTTGTGACCACTACATCAAATTTAGGAGAAATCCAAAACATCCTATGTCCTCAGACAGCACACTAAAAAGGCTCTCTTCCTTTATAGCAGAGATGTCAAACTGGTGGCCCTCCAGCTGTTGTTGAACTACAAGTCCCATAAGGCATTGCAAGGCCGACCGTTACAAGCATCACTCCCACAAGCAGAGGGATGATGGGAGCTGAAGTTCAGCAACAGGCGGAGGGCCGCCAGTTTGGCACCCCTGCTTTATAGCATACTTTAGCCCACAATGGAGATGTAAGACGTTGAGCCAACTGCAGAACATGTGTGGAAAATTTACAGCTGCAGCAGTTTAACATGTACTATAAAACAAAAGTGCACACATTAAACCTCAGGAAAATTGGGTCACCTATAACTAATGTTATGATGAGTGTATGACAATAGTTGACATACAAGGGGTAAAATCAAGTTTTTACTCCAAAGCCCAGCTACTGGTGTGTAAGACGTTTAATTACAATGGCAGTGCCTCATAGGCCTAATTTCTGCTGAATCAGATGAAATATGAGCCATGGGTGGTCCTGGAGCCGGGTGAAAACTTGTCGAGCAAATAGTGACTACATTCAATCACATGCAGTCACTGTTCCAATATTCAAATAGTTCATGTGATGAGGTTATTTAAATACAGCCCCCAGCAGTGATTTGGCATGGATTGAGGAATCTATTTGAATTCTCCCACTCTCTGCTCAAACTCCGTGTCCTACAACCTAGTGCTCGTGAGCCCAGGACATCACAGACGCACCCATAGGGACATGTCATCACGGCAACCTGGGATCTTAGTGCTCCTGAACAGAATGGCAATCAAAGATCAAGGACCTCACGTGGTGATGAGAAGGACGTCACTGTTCTGACCAAAAGACTAAAGTATTTAAAGTATGATCAATGGCATTTAAATATATGCATATGTGCACAAAGTATTAACCTTTAAGATAGATACAATGTAAAATCAAGCACCGAAACAGAAAGAAAGAATTTATAGCTTCCAAAAAAATAGGTCACTCATTTACAAAAACAGGGCCACTGGGACAATACCTTGCACCAAGAGTACAAGTACTTTTCAGTGCAGTGGAGAAAGGGAAAACTTCTTGTTAGGTTTCTATTGCGGTCTGCATTCCTATTTGGTGGATTCCCCTGGTTTCTTTTCCTGGTGACAAGGTCTCCTAGCACTATTTAAAGCTAGAAAAAGTTTTGGCTAGAGTTACAATTGAACTACGAGTATAAACACATATACAACTTTAAGGTTCAAGAGGTCCCTTGCAGACATCCCATTAGAAGAAACCGTTGCGGCAGAGCTTACATGCTGACATCATGCCGCTGCATGCTTTTGGTTTGCAGCAGCCAGTTATGCAAGTTATACAGTCGTATTAGGACCTTTTACTGGGGTTTTTAATGGAAGAAGTTTTAATAAACATGGTTACACTAAGTATTTCTGGAGCTTTTTATATGAAAGCTTGGTGCGGTATCGCTGTTCGAGTTGCAGAGGGTTCCAGGCATAGAGCATTCCTGGATACAGACCCCATATTGGAGCGGATATTTAGGAGGTTACTTAGGAGATCATGCTAAATGGACTACATATATTGTAGCAGGTCCATATGCTGGTGGATTTATATTTAATCAAGATTTAATGATGGAGGATTGAACGTTTCTGGTACTATATAAATGGAATTTACACACAGACTTTATCACTTTATTTTATTCTTGATTGCACAATTTCATGATCACATTACATTTAGGTTTGTGATAATATATGGTTTTGAAGTTTGTTATAATTTATGCACACTGATGCAGCAAACATTTGATTTACAACAGATTATGCAGGATATGTCTCTATCTGCCCACATTTTGCTTGCAGCCCTTTCACACCAATGCACAGATTTATTTTGTTATTTCTATACATACACCTTACCAAGGAGATCTTGAGTCAAATGGACATATTCTCAAGCAAAGAATAACTTTGGGACAATACAAAATACATTATTACCATGCCATCTGGTCTCATCTTCAGACAAGATCCAAAGTCGGCAAGTCTGATGTGGCCTTTCATGTCAATGAGAACGTTATCTGGTTTTATATCTCTGTGTAGAAGAAACAAAATGGCAAACTCCTATTACTCCACATACAATTACTTGCAATGTTGTTTATAAAGACATAAGTGAAGTCTCCTGAACACCACATCAAAATGCCAAGGTGAAAATTCCATTTAATTGTAAGTTTCATTGCTAAAAGGATTTCAAACTGAACAAAAGAAAAAAAGAAAAAACACGCTTGGATGTTTATTATGTCCTCCTGCTTAATATATTAAACACATTTACAGTGGAATAGTAAATTCAGTGCAGATAAGTAAATTATGAAAAAATCTCTGGTGTCCAGACACACTGTAGGTGAGCACCCAGCTTTCAGATATAGATGTGCAGATATACAGCCCTGGCCAAAAGTTTTGAGAATGACACAAAATATTAATTTTCCCAATGTCTGCTGCCTCAGTTTTTATGATAGCATTTTGCATATACTCCAGGATATTATGAAGTGTTATCAGATGAATTGAAATTTCCCTCTTTTCCATGAAAATTAACTTCATGCCAAAAAAACATTTCCACTGCATTTCAGCCCTACCACAAAAAGGACCAGCTGACAGGTCAGTGATTCTCTCGTTAACAAAGGTGTCAGTGTTGACGAGGACAAGGCTTGAAATCACTCTAATGCGGATTAAGGCTGGGTTCACACTTACGCAAATTGGATGCAGGTTTCCCCACATCCAATTTGCAAGACAGGAGAGTGTGATCGGCTCTCAAAGAAGCTGGTTCACACATCTGAGGCAGCAGCGGAGCACACTGCACAAGGGTTCTGTGCGTCTTTGGCTCCATTTCGGTGACCCCTGAATTGGTGAACAGGGACGCACCGGACCCCCTGCGGCAAGCCACTCTGCAAATAGTGTGAACCCAATCTGAGTTAGAACAGACTGGAAGCTTTAAAAGGGAGTGCGGTGCTTGAAATAATTGTTCTTCCTCTGTTAACTAGAGGTGCGCCGAATGAAAATTTTGGGTGTCGAAACCGAAAATGCAGGATGCACTTGGCCGAAAACCAAAAATGACAGTTTAAAAAATATTTATATTTTTACATATAGATGTATTATAGTCAACTTTTTTATTATCAGCAATTTAAATAAATATACATTTGTCAGCCATTATTCTAGTGCAAGAAAAGCTCAAGAAAAATGTATCCCTTTAAATTCTATGTATGTCTTCACACTGGTGCATTGGGCTTCCGTTGTGGTGTTAAAATCCTGCTTGCTGCATTTTTGGTCAGTTGACAAAATGCACAAAAAAAAAAAAATGCACCTGCCCATTGAAATGCACTGAAAAATGCAGCAAGAACACATTAATGCACCCGTGTTACATTTTTAAAGCGTTTTTTGAGTCACGTGACCTATGAAAAATGCAAGGGGGTGCCTTACCCACAGTGTGCAGGGTTCCTGGGGTGCCTTGCCCCCAGCGTGCAGGGTTCCCGGGGTGCCTTACATGCAGAGTGTAGGGGCTGTGCCATGTACAGAGTTTAGCGGTGCGTTATTCACAATGTGCAACCCCAATTACCCCCAAAAGCTTCCTTGCATCTCTCTCCTACCTGGCCCAGCTATAGTAACTCTCTGTGTAGGCTGCTCTGCCTCACCTTTCAGGGAGATCGTTCTCCCTCTCAGATTCTAGAGATCTGTCCCCATTGTGCCCTGCGTGCAGGGATTGGTTTGTTCCGGAAGCTGCTGAGAGCAAAGCTGTCACCTCTATACACAGACAGCTTTTGTTTTTACAAGTGACAGCGGGAAGCAGAAGCTAAGGGTGAGAACCAGAGGTGGCAGAGAGAGAAGAGTTCTGCAACATTTCGGCTGAAAAATTGGTTACGAGGGCCACATGACAAAGGCCTGGCGGGCCAGATTCTGCCAATGGGCCTTATATTTGACATATGCCCCCTAAGGGATCTGGCAGAGTTTCTCAGTGGTTTTAGAAAACATTACCTAGTTTATAAAAAGGTATACCTATGCTTTCTCTTAGATCCTGTATTTACTTGATTCCAGACTGAAACATTTGTGTCCAATTGTGACTTTCTACTATTTCTAGCAGTGGGTTTTTAAAATCAACATTGGTTCCGCTGTTTAGTTGGCTTTTCTCATACAGAATTGCTTCAGGTACAATAAGTATTACTGTATAAACCGTTTTTCATTAGCCTAGTGCCTTTTGGAGTGCTGCACAACATCATGCAGTTATAGTTTTGCAATATGAAATCTGAATTAAAGGGTGTTTTAAAAAAAAATCTGAACACACATTTAACAAGACACTGATGCAAATTCACAGGCGTGAAAAAGGACCTTTAGGTCTTCAGGCTTCTGCTCAACTTACAGAAATCATGGCTGTACTAGATTTCTGCATTCTATAACTTTTTCAAAAATTAGCTTACCTGTGTACATAGTTCAATTTATGTATGGAATCTATGGCTAACACCATCTCTGCCAAGTAAAAACGAGCCATGTCTTCTGGGAGACGGTCCTCAAACTTGCTAAGCAGAGTCAACAGATCTCCTCCAACGTAGTAATCCATCACTAGGTACTTTTAAAAAAATATATTGCATTCAGATCTTTAGAGCACAAATCTAAAGTAAGGATTGCATATACAGTGCATCTGGAAAGTATTCACAGCGCTTTACTTTTTCACATTTTGTCACGTTACAGCTAAATTCCAAAATGGATTAAGTTAATTATTTTCCTCAAAATTCTACAAATACCCCATAATGACAACGTGAAAGAAATGGGATTCATCGACGGACACAGCGCTCAATAAATCATAACTACTGGGTTATATTGCCTCCTCCCTAGAGTAGGACTAGACCGAACAAAAAATACCTGGCTACGTCCATGGGCCATCCTCAGCTGGTATATAACCCCCCTCTCTGCTCTAGGTAATCAGTTTAGTAGCAGGCAGTATTAGAAGTGTTAGAGCTCCATAGAGGAGTGGATGCTGTGTCCATCAAACTTGACTTAACAAAAATCCTATTTTCTCTTTCGTTCGACGGACACTGCGCTCCATAAATCATAACTAGTAGGACGGCCAAAAGCAATGCCAATAGGAAAACAAGGGGTGGGGAAAAAAATAACCCAAGGCTAACTATAAGAGCCCTTAACCGGGTCATAGGAGCCCCGTCTGAAAAATAAAGGTTTTAAGAAAAAAAAAAAAAAACACACCCCTCAAGAGGGAACAGCACCTCTTAAACAGCAGCCTGCAAAAACTTTGTGGCCAAAAGAAGCATCCGCAGATGCCAAAGTATCTACCTTATAGAATTTTGTAAAGGTATGCATGGACAACCAAGTGGCCACCTTGCAAACTTGCTTTGATGAAGCCTGACGGCGTAAGGCCCAAGAAGCACTCAGCGCTCGAGTAGAATGCGCCGCGACAGGGAAAGGTGAAACCTGACCTTAAATGGAATTGGCCTGAGTCACCATCTGTCTGATCCATCTGGAGATGGAGATGGTAGCCAAAGGAGCGGCCAGCCCTTTTCTTGGTCCGTCCATAACCACAAAAAGCGAGTCTGACCTCCGAAAAGACTCAGTAGCTGCCAGATACACCCAAATCACACGAACCACATACAAGGTATGCAAGGCAAATACCTTGGGATGAGCCGGCTTGGGACACAAGGAAGGCAAAACAATGTCCACATTCAAATGGAAGTCCAAGACAACTTTGGGCAGGAATGATGGACAGAGATGAAGAACCACGTTATCCCTATGGATCACTAAATAGGGACTGCGACAGGAAAATGCCGCCAATTCCAATATTCTGCAGGCCGAGATAATAGCCACCAAGAATGTCACCTTCTGGGATAACGTAGGCAAGGGAATCTCCCGAATATTCTCAAATGGAGGTCCTGGAGAATTGAAAGTACTAAATTTAAATCCCATGAAAGCAAAAAAGAGACCGTCCTGGTGGAGCCACATATCGAACCCCCTGAATGAAAGTATTAACTAAAGAGGGCGTGGCTAGGGGTCACTGAAAGAAGATTGCCAGGGCAGACATCTGGCCCTTGATGGTACTCAAGGCCAATATCTGATCAATGTCCTATTGAAGAACGGTTAAGATCTGAGCCACAGAAAAGGTTCGAGGATGAGCGCCAATTGACTCATACCAAGAAAAGTATGCTTTACAAGTATGATGGTATATCTTGCTGGAAGACAACTTCCTCACCTTCATCCTAGTAGGAATCCCTGATCCAGACAGGCCTATCCCTCAGTACCTGGCTTTCAATAGCCAAGTCATTAAAACCAGCGACTGTAAAGCAGGATGGTAGATCAGCCCTTGGGACAACTGGTCTTCTCTGAGAGGAAGTCCCCAAGCAACATTTACAGCCACCTGTATGACTGGAAGATCCTCACTCTTGAACTGAGGAAGAAACCTTAGCCGGGGATGATACTGGCCTTACCGTGGCCCTTGGACACCCAACTTCGTCATCCTCCTGTGGAGCCGAACCTGCTAAAGGAGCTGCATGTAAGACTGTGAAAACGGAACTGTCTTGATGGTGGATAACACAAGACTCAGAACATGTAAGCAAAATGGGAGAGAGAACTCAGCAGCTGGTGAATCACGGCCTGTGGTTCCAGAAATTTGTCCAGAGAAAGGACCGTGAGGCTATGTCGCAGCCAACCTAGCACGTAGCTTCGGTCTGCACGCGCTCAGTGGGGGGACCACTGGATCTAGATTATCCAGCCCGTCGCCCAGCCTGGCAGTTGATTGGAGATATCTCAAGAGAAAACAAAAAAGATGGGAAGGAGGAAGGAGAAAATTGCTAGGACCAGAGATCCCAGCCGGGAGCCTAGGTCCTTACTCCTGACTAGACAGATTAAAACCGATTACCTAGAACAGAGAGAGGGATTACATACCAAGCTGAGGATGGCTCATGCGAGTAGCCAGATGTTTTGTTCTGCCTAGTCCTACTCCTTGGGGAAGCAATATAACCCACTAGTTATGATTTATGGAGTGCTGTGTCCTTCGATGAAAGAAAGCGAGATAGAGCTCTTTCCCACAATGGTCAGATTTTTTTTATCACTGCCATCCCCCCAATTAAAAGAGGATAATGGTCACTATAGGCAACACTACTTCCCATTTTAATTTCATATATGCATGTATCACTTTATGCAGCCAGATGCAGGAAAGTCTACTTTCTTGCCTATAAAGTTTAAATCCTGTCACTAGCACTATTTATATCTAAATGCAAGCTAACTGAACACATAACAGACACTAACAGTGATATTACTGAAAAGACAATTCTTCAAAGCGGAAATATTAAATGCTATCATCTGGTGCATCTGAAGTAACTATTGATATTGCAAAAGGTTAGTATCAGAATTCTTTCATCAAGTAAGCCTATGCTAGCTTAATACCTGCAAATTCACATATACGGTGTTCTGTATAGACACCACATTGCTCCTTACCCAACTGCATTGCCCTATTTGCTGTGCTCCAGAAATCATCCAAACTCTTGGCTATGATGTATGTGTGTACACTTCCTCCTAGGTCTGTGCCTGAATAACAAATGGCTAGGCCAAAAGCCAGGGACCCAAACACAACCAGAAACCAGGCGCCCTTACCCTTCTGCAAATAAGTTTCAGGAGAATCAGTTCTAGTATTTTAGGTGACCAAAACATCAAATGTAGAGAGAGAGCCAGCACTGTTAAGGTGGGATCAAGTACAGGATTCTCACTATACACCATCAGTTGCCAATTCGTTTGCATTTTAATCATCAATACAGGTTTTTTTTTTTTTTTTTTTTTTTTAGCACAGGATATGGCAGCAGAATACAGAGTTTTGCTGAACAACTCTGTGATTGCACTTTAACCACCTGCCACCAAATTTGTTTTAGAGCCGACTGTCGGCTCTCTTAACAACCAATGCGGTCAAGCAGCTGCTCTATTATTATAAACAGGGTGAGGGGACATTGAACCCCCCACCGCCTTCCTCGCTTGCCCGGGCTCTCCCGTCCCATCGGGAGACCCGAGCAACCTGCCGGAACATCAGCCGATGGAATTGGCTTTGATCGGGTCTCAGCTGTAGTAACACGAAAGCAATGTCATCATTTACGGATTACTGGAGTCCTAAATGCACCCGATTCAAAAAATTGAAAGTATTCAAAAAAGCCGATCTTGGCGTTTTGAATGCTTTCAAGTGAAATATAGACCCCAGATCCCTCCAAAAGAATACCTGTCACAAGGGATGTGTACATACATTGTGGCAGCAATAAAAGTGATCAAAATTTTTTTTAAAAGCAACAGCGTAAAAATAAAATAAAAAAATAGTATAACACTTGCCTCCTTCCTCCCCCCCCCCCCCCAGCGTGCAAAGGTGAATGCGTGCGTTGGTCCTGAACACACACACACAAACGGCGATCATTCCACACGTGAGGTATCTCTGCAAACCTCCATTAACACTAGCACTAGACCTCCTCTGTACATCTAAAGTGGTAACCTGTAACTAGACCTCCTCTGTACATCTAAAGTGGTAACCTGTAACTAGACCTCCTCTGTACATCTAAAGTGGTAACCTGTAACTATATCCTCCTTACTACATCTAAAGTGGTAACCTGTAACTAGACCTCCTCTGTACATCTAAAGTGGTAACCTGTAAAGGCTTTTAAAGCTTCACCTATGAATAGTAATATCTAAGTCATTTGTTGACGTTATGCGGGTGTGCACAATTTTAAAGCATGACATGTTTTGTATCGATTTACTCGTCACAACATCTTTCATATTTTACAAAAAAATTGGGTAATGCATTGTGTTTTTCTGGATTCAAATTAAAAAATGTAAAAAAAAAAAAGAAAAAGAAAAAAAAAGGATTTTTTCATTCATTGTTGCCTCCCCCCCCCCCCCCCCCAAAAAAAAAACTGTTTGAAAAGCCAGTGCACAAATACCGTGTAACATAAAAAAAATTTGCACAACCCACCAATTTCTCTAGATCCTCTGCTTTTAAAAAAATGAATATGTTTTGAGGTTCTAAGTAATTTTCTAACAAAAAAAAAAAAAAATCAATTTTCACATGTAAACAGCCTGGTCTTCAACTGGTTAAAATATGAAGGAAAAGTGTTGATTCTGGGACAAACCACATGATTCATCAACCAAAAAAAAAACAAAGCAATCTTACCAAGTAGCTATCATCATGAAATGCATAGTGTAGGCTTGGAATCCACTGTGTGTCTCCTTTCACCAAAACATCCCTTTCTTCACGAAAACAAGCAGTCTGCAAAACAGAACATCATTTTTTAAAATTGTATAGAATTTAAACTAAATAATTACATTCTTGGAATGTGAAGGGGGAAGTTGTGATGACCTTTTATTATCTAATCATCTTCTCCCTTCCATTATCCTCCCCAATGGTTAGCAAGCAGTATTATTTCACTGATTTCGTTGGTCTGTACCCTATCAGATATGTTTTATTGAAACACAAATTGTTATTGGTGAAGCCACTGTTGTACATGTCCAATGAAGAACACAAAAAATTTACTTTTTTTTGCAATGTAAAAGGTTTCGTTTCATGCAAATTTAACCACTTCAGCTATGGAAGGTTCATCCCCCCCCCCCACCCACCCTTCATGACCAGGCCATTTTTTTGCAATATGACACTGCGTTACTTTAACTGACAATTGCGTGGTCATTCGATGCTGTACCCAAAATAAATGGATATCCTTTTTTCACACAAATCAAGCTTTTTTTGGTGGTATTTGATCACCTCTGCGGTTTTTATTTTTTTTGTGCTGTAAACAAAAATAGACTGACAGTTTTGAAAAAAAAAAAAAATACAGTATCTCACAAAAGTGAGTACACCCCTCACATTTTTGGGTATATAATCACTTTTGTTGCCAGAGGTTTAGACATTAATGGCTGTGTGTTGAGTTATTTTGAGGGGACAGCAAATTTACACTGTTATACAAGCTGTACACTCACTAATTTACATTGCAGCAGAGTGTAATTTCTTCAGCGTTGTCACATGAACAAATATAATAAAATATTTACAAAAATGTGAGGGGTGCACTTACTCATACTGTGAGTGTGTATATATATATATATATATATATATATATATATATATATATATATATATATATATATATATATATATATATATATATATATATATACACACATATATATACACACACACACACACACACATATACACACATACATATTATATATATATATATATACACACACACACACACATACAACACACACATTCTTTACTTTCTGCTATAAAACATATCCAATAACATTTAAAAAGAAAAAAATAATCTAATTCTTCATTATTTCAGGCCAATATGTATTCTGCTTCATATTTTTGGTAAAAAAAAAAAAAAAAAAATCCCAAAAAGCATTATATATATATATATATATATATATATATATATATATATATATATATATATATATATATATATATATTAGTTTGTGCAAAAGTTCTAGCGTCTACAAACTAGGAGATATTTTTATGGAATTTTTATTTTACTAGTAATGGCAGCAGTCAGTGACTTCTAGTGGGACTGCTACATTGCGTCGGACATATTGGACACCAAGTAAATGGATTTTTGTAAGAACTTACCGTAAAATCCTTTTCTCTTAAGCTCATTGACAGACGCAGTCCTCTTTGATTAATATCAAATTGGGTTATACTGCCCTCTACAGGAGTAGGACACTAGGCAGAAGAAAACGTTCTGGCCACACCTTAGGGGCAGTCCCAGAGGGTATATCCTCTCTCTCTCTGCTACAGGATGTCAGTTATGTCACAAAGCAGTGTCAGAGAATTTAACCCAACCCAACTCAAAAATAGAGGGGCGGGTACTGCGTCTGTCAATGAGCTTAAGAGAAAAGGATTTTACGGTAAGTTCTTACAAAAATCCATTTTTCTCTGTCGCTCATTGACAGACGCAGTCCTCTTTGATTATCAAATTGGGACGTCCCAAAGCAGTGCCACAAATGAGGGGTGGGATTAACGGAAATCAAAATCCAATCCAGAAGGCCCAACCGGTGCCAACTAGAAGTCTTAAAGGCTCATCAGACAAAAGGATGAGACTCAACTGAAAACCCAACAGAAAAATACCCTTGAGGTAGAACACCAGTCTCCTCAAATAGCGGCCTGCAGAACCTTGCGGCCAAAAGAGGCATCCGCCGATGCCATCACATCAACTTTATAAAATTTTGCAAATGTATGCACTGACGACCATGTAGACGCCTTGCAAACCTGAAGCACTGACGCCTGATGGCGAAAGGCCCATGAAGCACTAAGCGCCCGAGTGGAGTGCGCCTTAACAGGGAACGGAGGCTCCCGACCCTTAATAGAATAAGCCTGTACCACCGTCTGTCTGATCCATTTGGAGATAGTCGCGGCAGATGCAGGCAACCCCTTCTTAGGGCCATCCGTGATCACAAAAAGTGAATCCGTCTTACGAAATGAATCCGTAGTATTCAAGTATACCCTGATCGCCCGAACCACATCCAAGGAATGCAATGCGAATTCCCGAGGATGAGTGGGCTTAGGACACAGGGAAGGCAATACAATGTCCTCATTCAAATTAAACTCTGAAACCACCTTAGGAAGGAAGGATGGATTCGGACGAAGAACAACCTTATCCCTATGAACCACCAGATATGGGGAACGACAGGATAATGCGGCCAGTTCTGACACCCTGCGTGCAGAAGTGATAGCCACCAAGAAGGCCACCTTCTGAGATAAAGTAAGCAAGGGAATCTCCCTGATATTTTCAAAGGGAGGTTTCTGAAGAACCGACAGCACCAAATTAAGATCCCAGGGCGGCAAGGGTGCGCGCACCGGCGGAGCCAGGTGCAGCACTCCCTGGATGAAACTCCGCATCAAGGAATGATTAGCCAGAGGCTTCTGAAAGAAGATTGCCAACACTGAAACCTGACCCTTGATGGTGCTCAAGGACAGTTTCTACTCAACCCCCTTTTGCAGAAAGGCCAATATTCGGGCCACCGAGTAAGAACGTGGAGGGAACCCAAGGGATTCACACCACGTGATATAAGACTTCCATGTGCGATGATAGACTTTTCTGGAAGTCGCTTTCCTTGCTTTAATTAGAGTAGGAATAACTGAAGCTGACAACCCTTTGTCCTTCAGCACCTGGGTCTCAATAGCCAGGCCGTTAAAGCCAGCGATCGTAAAGCAGGATGGAAGATCGGTCCCTGCGACAGCAGATCCTCCCTGAGAGGAAGTCGCCAAGGAACGTCTGCGACCAGCCTGATCAGGTCGGCGTACCAGGCCTGACTAGGCCAGTCCAGAGCTACCAGGATAACTGGGATTCCCTCCACCTCTATCCTGCGAAGAAGTTTCGGCAGCAACTTAAGAGGAGGGAAGGCATACAATAGCTGATACTGCCCCCACGGGGAGACCAGCGCGTCTGCGGCGTCTGCTAGAGGATCGCGGGAGCGATCTACAAACCTCCGCACTTTCCTGTTGAGCCGAGATGCCAACAGGTCCACATTCGGGGTGCCCCAACGAAGGCACAGTTGGTGGAATACCTCTGGATGAAGAGACCATTCCCCTTGATCCAGAATCTGACGGCTGAGATAATCTGCCTGCCAATTCTCCACCCCCGGAATGAATACCGCGGAGAGAGCTGGAACAAACCGTTCCGCCCAACGAAGAATGCTGGCCACTTCTATGGCCGCCAGGACACTCTTGGTGTCCCCCTGGTGATTGACGTAAGCCACTGCTGTGGCATTGTCCGACTGGATCCGCACCGGGCTGCCCAGGAGCTGCTCGGTCCAATGAATCAGACAAAGTCTGATCGCTCTCAGTTCCAATACATTTAATCGGTAACCTGGACTCTTCCAGGGACCAAAGACCCTGAGCAAATAATTTGCAGAGAATTCCTCCCCACCCGGATAGACTGGCATCCGTGGTGACAATCGTCCAGTATATTGGGAGAAATGACTTCCCCTGGCTGAGCATCGGAGACCGAAGCCACCAGACCAGAGACTCCCTGGTCCGCTCGCTCAGTCGGATCTGACTGTCCAGGGAATCGGGATTCCGGTTCCATTTGAGAAGAATCTCCTTTTGAAGGATTCGGGTATGGGACTGGGCAAATGGTACTGCCTCGAAGGAAGCCACCATCAGACCCCAGGACCCTCATGCAAGTCCGAAGGGAAGGCCAGTTGACGGATAGTAACAACTGAATCGTTGATTGAATCTTCCGGAGTTTCTCCGCAGGGAGAAACACTTTTGCCCTGGATGTGTCTAAAATTAGACCAGATATTCCAGCCTCCTGGTGGGAACCAGAGATGACTTCTGCAGGTTCACCAGCCACCCGAACTCTTGCAGAGATCATGGTAATCTCCAAGTTTAGCAACAGAGTCTGCGGAGATTCCGCACGGAGCAGAAGATCGTCTAAGTAACCTAGAATCGATATGCCTCGCTGTCGCAACAGCGCCAAAACTGGGGCCAACACCTTTGTGAAGACCCGGGGAGCCGAGGCGAGACCAAAGGGTAACGCCGCAAACTGATAATGGTTCTCTTCTACGGAAAAACGCAGGAAACGCTGAGGTCCTGCGTAAATGGGAATGTGAAGATAGGCATCTTTGATGTCTATGGACGCCAGAAAATCCCCCTGATGCAGGGAGGCCGCTACTGTGCGAATGGACTCCATTTTGAATTTTTGTACCCTGACAAAAAGATTGAGTGCTCTTAAGTCCAGAATTGGACGCACCTTGCCCTCTTTTCTGGGTATTGTGAATAGGTTCGAATAGAACCCATGAAAACGCTCTGTCCAAGGAACGTGGACCACCACTCCTTGTTGCATCAAATCCGTTACTGCCCCCCGCAAAGCTTCTAAGCGATCCGGGGATAGTCGGATATTGGAAGGGAAGAATCGCACCGGTGGAAGTGATCGAAACTCGATCTTGTATCCTGACCGTATGACTTCGCGAACCCATTTGTCCGGGATTCTGGAAAGCCATGGATCCGGAAACTGGTGAAGACGTCCCCCCACCCCAGCTATGGGTGGGGGCGCACCTTCAGGCTTTAGTAGTCTTATCTTCAGCTCTGGAAGAGCCGGACTTTTGTTTACCCGACCAGCGCCCCTTGAATCCTCCTGGAGGGGCTTTGGAGGGCTTTGCCTTATCGCCCGCCCCAGCGGAGCGAAAAAACTTTTTGTGAGCGGAAAAGGAAGGCCCCCCGTCTATGACGAGGTCCTTTACCCTTAGTATTCTGTGGCAAAAAAGTGCTCTTGCCCCCAGTGAGATCCTTGATAATCTCATCCAAGGTGGCCCCAAACAGGCGATTCCCCTGAAAGGGGAGATTAGCCAAAGCTTTTTTGGAACCCTGATCCGCCGACGAGCACTTTAACCACAGCACACGCCTGAGGACCACTGCTGAAATCGATGCACGCCCCAACAATGGAGTGGCGTCCAGAGCGGCGTCACAGACAAACTGTAGCCCTTATATCATCTGCTCCAGCAAGTCTGATACTGCCGGGGGGATGCTTCTCCCCTCTAAGTCCCGGCGTAACAACTTGGTCCATTCTGTCAATGTTTGTGAAACCAAACCAATTGCAATCAGTGGCCTAAAAGCTGACCCGATCAGGGAAAAGATGGAGCGGGACACGGCTTCCACCTTACGATCCACCGGATCCCTAAAGGACGGAGCGTCCTCCAATGGGATAACAGTAGCATTATTTAGTCTGGAAATCGGTGAATCCAACAATGGTGGTACTGTCCATTTTTTAAGGAGGGATTCCTCAAACGGATAACGCCTAGTAATGCGTTTGGAAATACCAGGGGTTCGTTTTGGTCGACCCCATTCCTCTTTAATTATATTACCAAAACATTTGGGCAAGGGAAACACTCTCGCCATTTTGGTAGGTTTATTAATACCAAAAGGAATTTCAGTATCAGCTACCTCTGCCGGTGTAACCTCAAGCCTTAAGGTTTCCCGGACAGACAAAATTAGTGCATTCACCAACGCTTCTTCTTGTGCTATGGCGGAGGCAGAAACGTCCTCCCCACTGTCTGAGACCGTACCCGAGACGCAAGCCCCAGACGAGGGACTTTCAGCTGCAGTGACAGACTCAGAATCTGTATCTGAAGTGTCAGATGAAATAGGGGTAGGCGGGGGTCGCTTCTTTGCGCCCCGTCCCTGACAGGCCACCTCCACCCGGGATACAAAAGACTCCAAAACCGCTGACAATGCATCAATAGTAAGTGGGGAACTGGAGGGTCCTGCGGCCACCTCGAGGGGATCAGGTGGGGATATATGTGTGGCAGGGTCCATGACTTAATCCAGGGACACTTGCCAGCAAACAAAGATTGCAAAATGTGTAATCCCCCAGCGCAACAGCGCCCCTCAGCGTTACCCGCTTTGGACCCCCAGAGAGAGAGAGAGACCCCAAGGGCTCACCACCTGATGCAGAGAAGCTTCTACCAAACTGCTCTCAGTGCTGTCCTTTGCAGACCAGGAAGTCTTGTGAATAGTTTTCACGGAGGCGGCTCCGCCCCTTTACACGCCTTCCGGCGCTCCCACTGCTACTCCTCGAGGTAGCTGGGCATATCAAACATGGCCGCCCCCATGCAGGAAACACCAGGCTACGCCAAAATGGCGGCCTGCACGACCTGCGGACGGCCTGTGGAAAGATGGCGGCTTAATCATGCGGCCTGTGGGAGGATGATAGCGGCCTGCGGGATCCGTGCAGCCTGCGGTAGGAGGGCGGCGGCCTGTGGATCTCGTGTGGCCTGTGGGAGAATGGCGGCGGCCTGCGGGATCCGTGCGACCTGCGGCAGGAGGGAGGCGGCCTGTGGATCTCATGCAGCCTGCGGGAGGATGGCGGCGGCCTGCGGACGGCCTGTGGATGGATGGCGGCGGCCTGAATCGTGCGGCCTGCGGGAGGATAGCAGCGGCTTGTGCAGTGCGACCTGCGGGAGGATGGCGCTAGCCCTGTAGCTGCATCACTATGCATTGGGTAGGTGCTTTGATTGTATCACCCCTTTACATGACTACTAGTAATGCCAGCCCCTGTCTCCATCCTTGACCCCAGTCATGGCTTCCTCCTCTTACAGCGCCAGTTCTTTACAGTGACAATCAGATAGTCAGCTGCCAAACCAAGCCTCCTGGAGTATATCTCTTATTCACCAATCACACTATCAAGAGGGAGATCTGTGAAACATGTCATAGGATAAAAGGGGGAACCCTAGGATCACGAGGGTCCGACCATCCACAGAGGGGCCCGTATCCATCCCAAAACCCGACAGGGGCGGGGGAGGGGGAACATTCTACTCACCATACCGGAACCAGTGGGCACCCACTCCTAACAGAACCCCTCTCCACCGAGGTGGGGGGGCTGTCGACCAATACGGACGCCCTGACTCAGTTTCCGACTGGTCGTAGGCGTCCTGGCGAAACGTTTAACTCGCAGGGCCAGTCCCCGTCCAGTGGGACTATGTCGCAGGCCGACCCAGCGCGGAGCTAGGGCCTGCATGCCTTCGTAAGCCGTCTGGGGTGACCACTGGATCTCAACATCCAGCCCGTCGCCCAGCTCCAGCATAATTGAATGTGTCGCGGCCGATCCAGCGCGGAGCTGGAGTCTGCACGCGCTTGTAGGCCGGCTAGGGTGACCACTGGACCTCAACATCCATCCCATCGCCCAGATCCGGCATAATTTGCTTGAAGATCTCACAGGAACAACTGGAGAAAAAAGCGAACTAAAAAAGGATTTATCTAAAAAATCTTGCCAGGACCAAAGATCCCAGCAAGGAACTTAGGTCCTTACTCCTGACTAGACAGAAAAAAACTGACATCCTGTAGCAGAGAGAGAGAGAGAGAGAGAGAGAGGATATACCCTCTGGGACTGCCCCTAAGGTGTGGCCAGAACGTTTTCTTCTGCCTAGTGACCTACTCCTGTAGAGGGCAGTATAACCCAATTTGATATTAATCAAAGAGGACTGCGTCTGTCAATGAGCGACAGAGAAAACACTTTTTCTCTTACGTCCTCCGACAGTCGCCGCCTCATCATATTCGTCACAATGGGTATTAGACTTTGCTCCGAAGGAGTAGCTAGGCAACAGAATATGTTAACATTAAAGCTTTTAACATATCCCACAGTCAAGGGGTGGTCCCCTCAGTCAATACCCTCCTACTTCCTGCAACCATATCTCAGTTTCAATGTCTAGCTTGTCAGGAGTAGCTGGTTCTCTCTGTGCTGGGGCTTTGTGCCCCAGCCTCTTTCTTCTTTTTTGATTTTTTGTTTGAGTTTTTTCTCTCTCTTTACTTAGCTGTTCTTTTTGTCAGCATTAGTTAATTCTTCTGACGAAGAGGATCATGCGGGCTGGGTCTCGGGCTGATCCCCCTGGTCGCAGGTCGTGGATCAGTGGCTTTCCAGCCTGCCATCGAGCGTTCAGCCAGGTAACGCTCCTGGCGCAGTGAACGACCCATCCCTGTTCGGTGCAGGGATGATTGGTGAGGTGGCTACCTCACTGGACGCTGTGCGGTTTCTTAACCCCCATTTTGTGCGTCTTGTATGCGACTCTCCCTGCCTCATGTGCAGCGGCTTGTTCGCCTGTGCGGGTCCCCCACGCCATTGAGAGGTAAGAGTATCTATGTGGGGACCTGTCTGTCGGGGGGGGGGGTGTCAGTCGGACTGTGTAACCTGCCTCTGTTCTCACTGTTTGTCTCCCTATCACTCTGCTGCATGCTGCGGGCTGCAAGGGGGGGGGGGGGAGCTGTGTGACACTGTCTGTGTCAGCCTTGTTCAGTGTGAGAAGCTGTGTGCTGTGGGGCATGTTTTGTGGCATGTTGGGGCACGATACAGCGATCGCTGCGGCGATCTGCCATGTTTTTTTATATGGATGGTGTTATGTGCATGACTGCACTGTAGGAGCGGCGGTTTCGGCGCCATTTTGCCTGCACTTGCTCCGGCCGCATGTTCTCCATGCAGGCGGCCATTTTCTTGTAGCCTCCCATAGGCTTTAATAGAGCGCCCTGGTTTCATCACTTCCTCTTCTCCTGGGTGCACCGATCGAAGCAGCAGCAGCGGCAGGGGTCTCCTCAGGTTTTATCCTTCTGTTCTTGCTATATCCATTGCCTGTGTTCAGTTTATTGTCCCTGTGGGGGTCTCATTGTGCTTGTGTGTGGTGCGGTGGGCTGCGCTCGCCACGCTTGTTAAAGGGGCAGTTAACCCTTTACTCTCCGGCATATCATATTGGGGCAATGGATTCTCAGAAGGGCAAATTTCCTGCCACCTTGGTGGAAAGCCAGGGGACCGCTGTTTCCCCCCCAGGGGGGGATTTGGCCACTATTGTGGCTGGCCTTGCTGCTCAGGTGCAGATGCTGGTGGCTGCTCAATCTGCTAAAAGACCCAGAGTTTCTATTTCCTCTGATTCTGAGGGTGAAGGTGATGGGGCTGTTATGGCGGGGGTCTCCTTATCAGGGTCCCGCTCCTCCCTGGATCTCGTGGGGTCCGAGGTGGAGGCTGAGGTTGAGGGGGTTGATAATTCTCCCCCTGGCTCGCCTGAAGAGCTTGCAATCATGGATGAATTGATTGCTTCCATAAAACAAACGCTGCGTTTGCAGGATGAAGTGTGTCCCCCCCGCTGCCTTGGCGGCTTATGGGACGCAGAGAAAACGCAGGACGCCGCAGGTTTTTCCCTGCAATGATGGTTTTCAGCGCGCTGTTAAGGAACAATGGCACAATTTACGCAAACCTTTTGCTGTGCCAAGTAGGTTCAAGCTGCGTTATCCTTTTTCGCCTTCCACTGATGAACGGTGGTGTGTGCCACCCCCGGTGGATCACGCAATTGCGGTTTTGAACAAATCCACTGCGATTCCTGCAGAGGATTCCCCGGTGTTCCGTGATGCCACAGATAGGAGAATGGAGTTTCTTGCCCGTCATACTTATTCTGTTTCGGGTTCGATGCTTAAAGCTCTGTTTGCCTCTCTTATGGCGGCCCAGGCTGACGCAAGTTGGACGCAGATGCTTAGGCGCGTCCTAGTGGCCGATTCGGCCTCGCCGGCGACCCTGGATATGGTGGATCAAATCCACCAGAGTGTCATGTATCTGTGTGATGCGGACTTGGACTTAGTCCCGTTGGCTGCACGTGTACACAGCGTGGCGGTGTTGTCTCGCCGCCTGGTTTGGTTGAAGTGTTGGTCGGTGGACCAATCTTCACGTAAGACCTTAGCCAATCTGCCTTATGATGGGTCTCGCCTTTTTGGGGAGTCCTTGGATGTGTTGATTAAGGGGATCACCGGAGGTAAGAGCACTCTCTTGCCCCATTTCCCCAAGGCTAAGGGGGCTTCTGGGAAGAAGCATGCTAATTTTCGGCCCCCTCAGGGGTCCTTTTGTGCCTTTCGGTCGCACTACAAGGGCAAACCGTTCAAGGGACAAGGCTCTCAAAAGAAGCCCTGGTCTGGTAAACAGAAGTCCGGTCAGTCCGGACCCGCTGCCCATAACAGTGCGGCCTGAAGGGGCGCCCTCACCCAGTTTTGGGGTGGGGGGGGACGCTTGCTCGGTTTTCTTCAACCCTGGTTGGCCCGCGTGCGGGACAGGTGGGTTCAGGAGATCGTTCGATCTGGTTACAAGATCGAGTTTCTCTCTCGGCCGGAGAGCAGATTTTTTCCCTGAAATCTTCAACTGTCTCCAGAGCGTTTACGGGACCTGCACCTGGCGGTGCGAGACCTGAGGGCTCAGGGAGTGGTGGTTCCGGTGCCTCATCGGGACAGATTTCGGGGGTTTTATTCCAATCTGTTCACCGTGCCCAGGAAGGAGGGCAAGGTTCGTCCAATTCTGGACTTGAAGGCTCTAAACCGCTCTGTGCGGGTTCGCAAGTTCCGCATGGAATCCCTGCGGTCGGTGGTGGCTGCCCTGGTTCCAGGGGAATTCATGGCCTCCATCAATTTGAAGGATGCGTATCTTCACATCCCCATTTTCGAGGGTCACCAGAGGTACCTTCGATTCCCCATTGCGGAGGATCACTACCAGTTCGCGGCGTTACCTTTTGGTCTCGCCTCGGCTCCGCGGGTTTTCACCAAGGTGCTTGCACCGGTTCTGGCATTATTGAGAGCCCAGGGCATCTCTGTCCTGGGGTATCTGGACGACATTCTGGTTCGGTCTGCGACCAGCCAGGGTCTGGAGAAGGACCTGTCTGTCACGATGCAAACTCTGCAGGAGTTTGGTTGGACGATAAATTTTCCAAAGTCGACACTGAGTCCGTCGGTTCGTCTTCCCTACCTGGGAATGATCCTGGACTCGGTTCAGGCGAAGGTCTTCCTGCCGGAAGACAAACTCAGAACTCTTCAGGAGGAAGTCAGGCCCCTCAGGGACTTTCCGCACTCGTCTCTGCGGACGTGCATGAGATGTCTGGGATTGATGGTCTCGGCCTTCGAGGCGATTCCCTTCGCCCAGTTTCAAACGCGGGGTCTCCAAGCGGAGATCCTGTCCAGGTGGGACGGGCGACCTCAATCTCTGGATCTTCAAATCTCGTTGGGCCATCGCACCAGAAGGGACCTTCTGTGGTGGCTCCAGTCCCCGATGGTGTCGGGGGGCAAGTCTTTTCATCCTATCTCGTGGACGGTGATCACCACGGATGCCAGCCTGTCGGGCTGGGGTGGTGTTCTAGGCGTTCTGTCCGCCCAGGGAACTTGGTCGGAGGGGGAGTCCTCCCTTCCGATCAACATTCTGGAATTGCGTGCGATAAATCTCTGTCTTCATCGTTGGACGGACCGGCTGCAGGGCTGCCCGGTTCGGGTGCAGACGGACAATGCCACGGCGGTGGCCTACATCAACCACCAAGGGGGCACCAGGAGTGCCCGAGCGGCTCGAGAAGTGGCCGACATTCTGTCCTGGGCCGAGACTCATGTCCCGGCGATAACGGCGGTTCACATTCCGGGGGTGGAGAACTGGCAGGCGGACTATCCGAGTCGCCAGACCCTGGATCAGGGGGAATGGTCTCTCCACCTGGCTGTCTTCCAGATGTTGTGCGCGAAGTGGGGTCTTCCAGATGTGGACCTGTTCGCGTCTCGTCTCAACAACAAGGTGAGAAGGTTCGTGGCAAGGACGCGCGACCCTCGGGCAGACGTGTCGGACGCGTTAGTGGCCCCGTGGCATCAGTACAAGCTGATGTACGCGTTTCCACCGATTCAGTTGCTGTCCAGGTTCCTTCGCAGGTTACACTCGGAACGCAGCACGGTGATTCTTGTGGCGCCGGATTGGTCACGCCGGTCCTGGTACGCAGACCTCGTGAATCTGGCGGTCGACGCCCCGTGGCGTCTGCCTCTTCGAGACGATCTCCTGTCTCAAGGGCCGATATACCATCCTGCTTTACAGTCGCTGGCTTTGACGGCCTGGCTGTTGAGACCGAGGTCCTGAAGGAGAGGGGTCTCTCCCCTGAGGTCGTTCATACCTTGATCAACGCGAGGAAGTCTTCCTCGGGGAAGGTTTACTACCGTACTTGGAAGGCCTATTTTACCTGGTGTGATTCCAGGGGGTTTTCACCCCGCACGTACTCGGTTTCCCGAGTGTTGTCCTTCCTTCAAACAGGTGTCGATCAGCGTTTGGCGCTGGCTACGATAAAGGGTCAGGTGTCTGCGCTGGCCGTTCTTTTTCAACGTCCCGTGGCTCCCAACTCCTTGGTTGGCACTTTTGTTCAGGGAGTGCGGCATCTGGTTCCTCCTAGGAGGGATCCTCTGCCCCCTTGGGACTTGAATCTCGTTCTGTGTTACAACGTGCTCCTTTTGAACAGATCAGGGAGATCTCGTTGTCTATGTTGTCCAAAAAGGTCGCCTTTTTGGTTGCGATCACTTCGGCTCGCAGAGTGTCGGAGCTGGCGGCTTTGTCCTGCAAGTCTCCGTATCTGGTTATTCACTTGGACAAGGTGGTCTTGCGACCTAATCCTTCTTTTCTTCCGAAGCGAGTTTCGGAATTCCATCTTAATGAGGATATTGTCTTGCCTTCGCTGTGCGCGAAGCCTAAACATCCGAAAGAGGTGAGACTACATTCTTTGGATGTTGTTCGGGCGATAAGGGTTTACCTTAAATCGACTGAGTCTTTTCAAAAGACGGATTCTTTGTTTGTTCTTCCAGAGGGTCCTCGGAAGGGCATGGCGGCGTCGGCCTCTACCATCGCCAAATGGATCAGGCAGACCGTTGAACAGGCATATGTCTTGCAGGGGAAAGTTTCCCCTTTGCCTGTGAAGGCGCACTCTACTAGATCTCTGAGTACGTCTTGGGCCTGTCGTCATGGGGCTTCTGTAGCCCAGGTGTGTAAGGCGGCGACCTGGTCGACCGTACACACTTTCAAAAAATTCTACAAGGTAGATGTTCAGGCATCGGCGGATGCTTCCATTGGCCGCAAGGTTCTTAGTGCGGCTGTTCCCTAGGGTCCCCTGTTGGGATCCCTGGCTGTTGGGATATGTTTTTTTATCCCCTGGTTATTTGTTTTTCCTGGGTTGTTGCTCCTGTTGAGCAAGTTTTTTTCCCTATTGCCCAGCTGGTTTCCTTCCTTTGGTAAGGTTCCTTTCTTTGATGCGGAGACTGCGTTGCCTTACGGCGCGGATGTGTTTCCCACCCCTCATGTTTGCACTGCTTTGGGACGTCCCCATTGTGACGAATATGATGAGGCGGCGACTGTCGGAGGACGTAAGAGAAAACGGAATTTTTGTAAAATCTTACCTGTAAAATTCCTTTCTCTGAGTCCTCCGACAGTCGCCGCCCCCGCCCCTCTTTTGGGGTTTTGGTTATATACTCTACTGCTATTCCACTAAAACTGAGATATGGTTGCAGGAAGTAGGAGGGTATTGACTGAGGGGACCACCCCTTGAGGGTGGGATATGTTAAAAGCTTTAATGTTAACATATTCTGTTGCCTAGCTACTCCTTCGGAGCAAAGTCTAATACCCATTGTGACGAATATGATGAGGCGGCGACTGTCGGAGGACTCAGAGAAAGGAATTTTACAGGTAAGATTTTACAAAAATTCAGTTTTTGGGGACCAGCAACACCAATACAGTGATCAATGCTAAAAAATATACACTGTTACTGTACTGACAGGGAAGGGGTTAACACCAGGGGAGATCAAAGAGCTAGGAAGTGCTTTCTAACTGTATGGGGGCAGCTTGTACTGTGGGAAGACAGAGATCCGTGTTACTGCTTATTAGAAACACAGGATCTCCATCTTCCCTTGTCAAAGAACGATGATCTGCCTTGTTTACATAGGCAGACTGCCTCTCTCTGTAAGAATCTGTCTGTCCCAGCGGACAGCAGGTCTACCAGACCAGCTGACTGGCTCCTGCTGTGTTCAATCACAGTGGAAACTGGTCACCGGCAGGGCGCATGCGCAGTGCAGACCTGGAAGAGAGAAATCACGTACATGTACGTGATTTCGCACAGAAGAGCCACCACCCGGCAGTATATGTACGTGGGGCAGCCGTAAAAAGAAAAAAAAAAAAAATCAGGGAAGAGGGTGTCGACATGTTTTGCTTGCAACCCCTTCATCTCAATGAATTTTAGTTACATCTAGTCAGTAAAATGAATTTTAGTTACATCTAGTCAGTAAAAAGTGTACACAAACGGTTAGTTCATCTTTACAGAAAATCTGTAAAAAGGTGACCCAACACACTGGACTTCCCCACTCTTCCCCCCTGGTTCAGGATTTGAAATCTCTGCTGCTTTCTCTCCTCTCCACCCATCACTGCAAGGACGGACCAATCGAATCCTGATTGGTTAGCACCATCTGTGTGATGATGCTGGCCAATTAGAATCAATTTGGTTCATCCTGGACAGAGGAGAAAAAGCAGTGGCGGTGGAGCCAGCTTGCAGGAGCCCTGACAGCTCAGGATCGCTGAAGAAAGTGCAGTGGGGACTGGGGGGTGAAGAAGGGTCAGGTGTTAGGTCACCTTTGTAGATTTTCTGTAGAGAGGAACTAACACCTTAAACTTGGTTTTAAAGGAGAGTGGGAGGAAAGTAAAGCACACAGAAAACACTCAGGCACTTATGTGCAAGTTCACATTGACACTCCCTTGTGGGTGCCAGTATTTGTGTTTTCTAACCTAATTCACCCACAGCCATCAACATGTAAATTTAGGTCTAGATGATCAATGCATGCAACTGTGATTACTGGTTATGAAAGGACCAATTGTGTCAGGTAAGGCATTATGTAGTCTCTTCAATGATTTATATGTAAAAGATCAGCTTGATGTAAATTAACTTATTGTGTTCACATTTTAGTCATATTTGCTCATTACATAAGCAGACTTTACAAAAATATGGAAGGTCCAGCATATAAACATGAAACAAATGTCACATCAAAAAATGACTAAATGGTATTAAACCCTAAATTTCCCAATATATATGTTGATTGCATTCATTTTTTTTCAAAGGCTTTTTTCACCAGGTGATCTGGCCAGTAAATCTGTTATTTTGCTACTTACTTGCAACTAACAAATCAAGCTGTCCAAACAAAGTGGCAGTTAGAGGGTTGTGAAACCTTTCAACAGAGAGGGTGCTTACAATGATCAGCATTTATGTAAAACCTTTATCCCAAGAGGATAGTTTGCTGTAACTTCTTATAAAGCTCATCTTAATCTGCTAGTATAACACCGTCCTCTCCCCAGACTGACAATGCTGCTGTCAATGTGCCTGCTTTGCTACTTTATTCATAATGCAGACACCATAAGACAGGAAGTGGCAGGATCACCAGGTGAAAAAGTAAAGAAAGCCTAAAAAAGAAAACTAATGCAGCCACCACATCTATGGATTGGTAAACTGCACTATATTACATAGTTTTTGGGTTTCAAGTGGTTGCAAAGTTAGAAGTTTTTTTTATCTTAATGCATTAAGATAAAAAGCCTTCTGTGTGCAGCAGCAGCCCCCCTAATACTTATCTAAGCCCAGTCTCGATCCAGTGATGTCCATGAGTGCCTCCTCTCACCGGGACTCTCCTTCCTGATTGGCGGCGACACAGCAGCGGTGTCATTGGCTCCCGCAGAGGAGAGAGAGAGGGGCGGGAACAAACCGCGGCTCTGAATGGACACATGGAGCTGTGGCTTGGCTCGGGTGCCCCCATAGCAAGCTGCTTGCTCTGGGGGTACTCGGCAGGAGGAAGGGGCCAGGAGCACCAAAGAGGGACCCGAGGAGGAGGATCTGGGCTTGTCTGTGCAAAACCACTGCATAACATAATAGGTTTGTAATCCCAAAGGTGTTCTATCGGGTTAAAGTCAGGACTCTGTGCAGGCCAGTCAAGTTCCTCAACTCCAAATTCACTCATCTATGTCTTTATGGACCTTGTTTGTGCACTGGTGCACAGTCATGTTGGAGCAGGAAGGGACATCCCCAAACTGTTTCCACAAAGTTGGGAGCATGAAATTGTCAAAAATGTCTTGGTATGCTGACGCCTTAAAAATTCCCTTCACTGGCCAAGATGGCAGTGGGAGCAGACATGCAAGAGCTGAGCTCCGTTGCCTGCAGCAAAAATCGGTGCAGACACACTACTCGATTCCGGGGGTCTTACCGGACGATGATGGGAGGTCAGCGGAGGACCAGGACACACAAAACACCACAAGAGACCATGAGTGATCCCCAAGACACTGCACACGGGGCTAGCATGGCAACTCAGACAGATTCTGCTGACCAGGTTGAAAGTTTCAGGCCCTCATGCAGGCCATTACTGGTTGCCAGTCTACCCTTACTAATAAAATAGATGCCCTACAGATAGATATTGGCCTGATCAGGAGGGACATGGAAAAATTCAGAGGTCGCCTGACAGAGGCCGAGAGGCACCTGGGTGACATGGAGGACACAGTCTGTGAACACACAGAGGAGCTACACACACTCCGTACTAAAGTTAAGACCCTGGAGTTTAAAGCAGAAGATGCTGAGAATCGAAACCTCAAATAACCTGAGGATTGTTGGGATTCCTGAGGGAGCCGAGGGCCAGGACCCAGCGGCCTATGCAGCGCCTTCTCAAAAAGCTACTACCATGGGCCCAATTCTCCCCATTCTTCACAGTGGAGAAAGCACATAGAATGCCGTGTATAAGAGGTCCAGTGGGCTCCCCACCTCGCACCTTCATTCTGCGACTCTTACACTTTAGGGGCAGGGACCTGGTCCTGAGAGAAGCAAGAAAACAAGAATTGCTTTTTGAGGTGGCTAAAGTGATGATTTTTCTGGATTACTCTGTGAAGACACAGACTAAGGCGATCGTTTGAACATGGCCAGCAGGCACTGTGCCGCAAAGGCCTCAAGTATACTATGCTGTAACAAGGCAATCCAGTACAATTTTCACTTCCCCTGAAGAGTCATCTAATTGGGTTGAGGCGCTGCCCAGATCATAGGTCCCCTCTGTGTGGGCTCTGACCACTACCGCTTTGCCTTACAAAATAAATGGTTCTACAGCTCTGGACATAAGTGCCTTAGGTATATTTTGAGTCAACCCCGGTTTCATTCCTTTTGTCTATCTCAGGTCACCTTTGAGATTTCATTACCCGTAAGATCTTCTATGTATGGAAACTATGGACTTCAGTTGTATCCTGTGGAAGAGGCCTGACCCAGCTGTTTGGATTTCATCTCCCCCTAAAGCCCTGTACACACGCACAGATTGTTGGCAAACGTCCGATCTGCCGATTGTAGGCTTGTTAGTATGATGCTTCCGACAACCAACTGCGAATTTTCGGCCAAAAAAAAAAATCTGGTGTGCATGCTATAAAATTTTTGTTGGCCAACAAAGAACGGCTGATTGTTCAGTACAGATTTCGGCAGACAAAAATCAGATGAGCAAGACTGGGCATTCTCTGAGAAGAAAAAAAAACACACTGAAAGTCAACCAGAACATGACATCACTTCTGAAGTTGGTTTTTGTTGGCCAACAAAAGTCCAGTGCAAGTCTAGAGCACATTTCAACCAACATTGGACAAAAGTTGGCCGATCAGTTGGTCAACAATCTGTGCGTGTGTACGGGGCTTTAGTTGGCAAGGATTTTTTTTGACCCCCCCCAATCCTTGAAGTGGAAGGGGCTTCTATGTTTACCTGTTAAACTTTGATTGTAACTAAGGATGGTGCCCCCGAGAATCTCTTGGGTGATCTCTTTAGAGCTCCTCGTGGATGAAAGGCAAAGTGACTATGTGCTCGTTGACTTACCTTGAATATCCTCAGTTCTTCCCTCTTTTAGAATTTTTTTCCCCTTGGCTCATAGCCCTCCAAGTGGCGTTTTGCAAAGTTAATGTTTGGGTACCAAGCAAATCGCAATTAAGGTGATTCTGCAGGGTGGGCTGGGAAGGGACAGTTTTACTTGGTTTTGGTTTTTCCTTATATTGTGTTCTGGCTTTTTAATTTTTGAATGGTACATACAGATCTGAAATGTCTGCTATAGAGCAAGATATATGCTAAAACAACTCTATGCTGCTGACCCCCTCTTCGGGATCATCCTGGGGTTTGGTTGGAGATCTGAGGTCAATTTATTATCTACTACACCTATATGGCACCTATGATGCTGATTTCCTGGAATTTCTGGGAATTAAATGATAAAATTAAGCGCACACTAGTGTTTAATTAACTCAAAACATACCAGCCTCATATAGTTATTCTACAGGAAACACACCTGGTGGGGAGCAAAATTTTGAATCTTAATAAACAGTGGGTGGGTCATTATAACCATGCCACCTACTCTACCCACACGAGAGTGGTCAGTATATTGATCCGGAAAACTCAACTTCCACCTCTTGGATCTCCATCTGGACCCCGAGGGCAAATATGTGATTCTGCACGCTGTCATTGACACAGTGGAGATGGTTGTCATAGGGCTTTATCTGCCACCTCCGGCCGGTGTTTCCCTGCTTGCAAGAATAATCCAAATTGTAGCCCGGTATCCCACTGAAAAGGTTATCCTACCTGCGGACTTTAATATGCCCTCCTGTCCACATCTAGATAAACTCACACCTGATGCCGCTACTAAATCTACTCTTTCCAAATGGGCAGATGCCCTTGACTTATATGATTTATGGCAATTGAAACACCAGATGGAGCAAGGTTTCACTTGTCACTCGGCCACCTATGCCACTTTCTCCCATATAGACCTCTTGTATGCAAGTGGGGCAATGCTCCCGGCCATACAGGAAGTGTCTATCCTCCCACGAGGGATCTTAGACCATGCCCCAATGCTTGTACACCTCCATGTAGGTTTAGACACATCGCAGGGCTTGAAATTGTGGAGATTAGACAGATATTGGATTTCGGACGAGAAGGTTGAACCCCAAATGGTTAGGGATATTTCAGACTACTGGTTGCGCAATCCTGGCACCCTGAAGTGGTTTGGGATGTCTTCAAGGCATTCACTAGGGGACAATACAAGTTTTATATCACTGGAGCCGAGAGAACAGGCAGAATAGTTGTGTGGTGGGTGAAAGATGAGTGTGAAGCTCTTATCTTACCAGGGTATGTCCGTAGAAATAAAAGAAAAAGGGCATCAGAGGGAACTAAGTCTCTTGCCAGAGGGAGAGATCCTCACTTTCAGTCTTCTTCGGTTCTCCATGGAGAGGTTAGCCATGGACTATCGGGAATAGAGGTACGGGGATCTCACAGAAGGTTCACCAAAGGCGTAACAGGAATATCATGCCAAAAAAGGCTGGGGGGGGGGGGGTCACTTAGTTAAGGCCACAAGATGTGTAAGTATACTCCAGATGGATCCTGGAAAGCCCCTCCAAAGGATAGATGATCCAGGCCGAACAGCACTGTCCCACAAGGATCACTGTAAGGGTGAGACCAGTCCCAGAAATCCCCAGGGGAGAGGAAGGGGGCCTCTTTTTCACTACAAAACGATAGTGGTGAGTCCACTTGCTCCTTGGAGATCAAATTGTGAGTAGGAGTATGACTTCGTTCCCTCTGATGCCCTTTTTCTTTTATTTCTACGGACATACCCTGGACAGACATACCCTATGCTATCCCCCCCTGAAGAAGGAAATTTACTTTCCGAAACATGTTGGGATAATTGGTTCCGAAGTGCTACCTCTATGGCCTCACCCCTTGCCTGTTAGCATATTTGGGAAAACCATGTCCTAGCACAGATGACTGACCTAATGTGGTATATTTATGTCTATATTTTATATATTTTGTTTTATCTGATTGTCTCTTTTTGACGCTTATAATAAACTTGTTAGAATAATTTTATACTGTGTTTGGAGTGTTGGCTGTATTTAAACCCCACAGAATTGGGACCACCATTTTCCTGCTCTATATCACCCGAGCCAGACGTGACTCCCAGGCTGTCCTACTGATGATGGAAACATGGGTCCCGAAACTTGAGGGTCGATGTGCTACCTTTCTAGATGGGACGGTATACCCAGATATGCTTCTAGCATATAGGGAGGTTTCTTTAGAGTTGATGCCTCCCGTAAGGCCCCCCAACACCAGTCCTAGAGGGTGTTTGATGAGGTAGACAAGACAAGTAAACTGCTAGCATGGCTCTCCAAAGACCAAGCTCCCTCTGCTCATATTGAAGGTATACTAGGAGATGGGGGGCAAATACTGAAGTATCCTATCCAAATGGTTGTTTTGCATCCCATTATCAGCAGTTATACACCTCTAGAGCCCAATACTCCATGGACCAACTTGGAAGGGATAGACCTCCCAATACTTCTTAATGAGGGCCGCCGGCAGTAAGACGCCCCCATATCATCAGACGAGGTTAAGCGAGCATTGGCATCTAAGCCCGCGGGTAAGACCCCAGGAGTAGATGGCCTACTAGCCTAATTTTATAAAACACATGCTGACATCCTACTTCCGCGCTTGTATGAGACACTAAAAATGGGCTCCCCCCCCTCTATGTCTGAGGCGGTCATAGTGGTGATCCCCAAGCCAGGAAAAGACCCAACTTTATGCTCTGATCTCTCTATTGAACGTCAATGCTAAAATCCTAACAAAGTCCTGGCCAATAGACTAAACTCGGTCATTCTTACTATAGTGCATGGAGATCAGTCAGGATTTATGCCAGGTAAAAGGAACAAACATCAACCTCTGGTGACTTTACACTGTTATTCCTGGGTCAGACTCAGGCTCAGAAGTGGTGGCCTCTCTGGACGCGGAGAAGTCATTTGACCCCGTGGAGTGGGGGGGTATCTCTGGAGGGTCCTCCAAAAATGTGGGTTTGGGCCTAAATTTATAGAATGGGTCAAGATCCTACACACACACACACACACACACACACACACACACACACACACACACACACACACACACACACACACACACACCCTGTTGCCAGGGTCCGGACTAATGACTTACTCTTCCCCCTTTTCCCACTGTCCAGAGGGACGAGGCAGGGTTGCCCACTTTCACCCAGGACTGTTCGCACTTGCTGTTGAACCAATGGTGATCCGCCTAAGTGGGGCAGGAGAGATGGTGGGTATAACAATGGGCTCCATCATTGAAAAGGTATTCTTATATGCGGACGACACTGTTCCTACAAGACACTGATCCCCTCAACTACTGCTTTAACCCTTAACACTTTTGGTGAATTCTCAGGTATACGCATTAACTGGGACAAATCAGTTTTGTTCCCATTAGCACAAGCGCCCCCCGGCACCAGCCGATTAATTCACAACTGTCGTTTATCCGGTTTAAAAAAATTGGGAATTCAAATTTTCAGGCGTTTTAACACCTTTTTGGACACTAACCTCCAACCGGTGGTGACCCAGCTTGCCCATAGGTGTGGGATATGGAAGTCCCTTCCTCTGACCCCAGTTGGTCGAGTGAATCTAATAAAGATGACCTTTCTGTCAAACTTCCTCCAAGTGTTTAGATATGCCCTGGTTTTGATCCCTAGGATCTTCTTTCATAAAATAGACCAATTCCTCGCTAGCTTCATATGGGTGGGTAAGGTCCCCCGACTGGCGAGATCCACTTTACAGCTCTGTATGTCTCAAGGTGGTTCAGCCCTCCCTAATTTCAAACAGTACTACTAGGCAACGGTTCTGGTAACTGTAAGATGGGGGTTTAGTCAACTAAAAAGCATTTTGGTGGTTAATACTGAAGAGGCAAGGTTAGGCTCCTATGCCGAGCTGAGTAATGTGTTTTTTTGTGGCCAAAGGTCTAAACCTGGCATAACAACTCCATTGTCCACCACTATAAGAGTATGGCAGCAGGTGTCCAAATATGTGGGGGAACCCAATAGTTACTCTACCTACACTCCATTGTGGGTTAACCCACTTCTCTCACATTTGAGGTCTGTTCCGGATCCTGTAATTTAGGCTAGGTTTGGTATCACCACCCTTAAACATATTCTTAAAGATGGGTCTCTGTCTTTTGATCAGATAAAGCAGGAATTTAATTTGCCCAATAGACTTTTCTTTAGATATCTAAAGCTGCGTCATACTGTTAGGGTGCAATTTCCAAATCGGGTCACATTTGACTACTCAGTTGA